>NC_141076.1:48148947-48581447 GCF_041138505.1 Cibotium barometz
AAACTTGAATGCCATCGTCTTTGACTATTCTGAGCTCACTTTCATTACCCTTTGGGGGGATACCAGGTACTAGGGTGGTCACTAGGGCTTGGTCCAATTGAATATATATATATATATATATATATATATATATATATATATATATATTATATTTATGACCCTCGGGCTAGTGACGCTACCACGCAAAAGCATTTGCTTGCATCTTGTTGAGCTCAAATTTTATTTTTTTTTAAATTTGTCTTGGAAAAGGGAAATAAATTTATGATTTAATTAACAGAATTTCAAATTCAATTTTCAAATCTACTGAGTCTTGAATTCTAATTCTATTTTTTTGGTACTGCGGTAGTTGTTCCAAAATTAAATGAGCTGCAGGGAATGCTACTAACCAGTTGTCTGTTAGTTATCTATATAATTATTAATATATATCAGTTTTAATTAATTTGGAGAATGTAAATCCTGCACCTTTGGAGAAAAAACAGTTATCAATTTTTTATATTTTGTTTTGTTTTTGGCATGGCTTAGTGGCTATATTATTTGGGTATCGTTTTTCCTAACTTAGTAAGTTGTGCCAAAAAGATTAAAGGATGATCACTAAGTGTTGCAAGATAAGATTTTTTGTTTTTTTCTAGAATTTGTTTACAATGATACGATAGCTAGGGGCTCCCATGTTTTTTGTTACTTTTTTGTCAGCCGAAAAGTGATGGGAACCGTTGATAAATTACCTCATTGCCCCTTAACCTGCATGTGGATACCAATGGACCCAAAGCATCACTTTTGCGAGACTTGGTGCGCTCAGACCCAATCACAACAAGATATTACGTCCATCGATTCCAAGCTAAGAAAAAGTTACTTAGGTCGAAGGCTCATATTTTGGGGGAATTGCTCAACTATTTTTTTATTACTGAGTTTCAAATCCAGAGAAGCCAACATGACCACGGTTTGCTTTGGGTTAAGAACGCTCCTCAGCTCGATAAGAATGGTGACAAAGAAATCACAGACTTCGTAGATGATGACATCAGTACTGACATTAGCATGTTGCTGCATGACATTTAAGAAGCTCAAACCCTTAGACATCGCAAACACTGTTTGGGCAAAAAAGACAATGTTGCTTCGAGTTCCCAAGGTTTCCAATTCCTTGCATTATGATCAAATAAGACCTTTGGAAGAAACCTTCATGCCAATTGAAAGACTTAAAATTATACATAAGCTTATTAAGCAATCCTTGGAAAAAAAAACTCTCTTCCCACTGCTCTTCAATTTGAGGCATGGATCGCGAGCATGGACATAACGCTTGATGAATATATCGTATACCTGCGAAGCAAATCCTCCAGACCAAAATTAATGCCAAAACAAGAAATCAAAGACATTTACACAAATAACTTCAATAAAAGCGTCAGTGCTGCAAATACCGACATTCAATTCGTATCGAATGCCCATGGTGCAGCTTCATATTGCACGTCATATATAACAAAGTTTGATAGCACACTAAAAGCTATAAAACTTGACGTAGATTGGTGCGTCCAAAACAATGCAAGTACACTTGAAAGGCTTCGCAAAATAGGCAACACCATTTTAAACACTCAACAAATAAGTTCACAGCAAGCTGTTCACATCGCTCTTTCAGTGCTACTTTGCAGCACAACCATGGAATTTTGCTTCATCAACACCAGCCCACAAAATCAACGTTCGCTATTGCTTAAGAGACAACATATGCTGGCAAAGCTTGAGCCCGACAGCACTTGTATCTTCTTTGATTCTAGTATAGAAAAGCATACTAAGTGTCCATCGCATTTGGATCATGTTTGTTTGGCACAATTTGCTACTTGCTATATAACTTGACGAATAAGGCATATAAATTACGCATAAACAGCAGGATAATACGCTACATTCGTTACAACATAGTCAGAGACCCTAAGAACTATTATAGAGAGCAATGTCTTCTATTTCTACCATTTCGCAATACTGAAAATGAACATCTTGAAACCCACGGCACTTGGCATGATGCTTGTGTGGACCACACACGCGCGTGCGTGCGCGCACACATGCGACCTACTATGTGCGTGTGTAATCTATACATGTAAGTCATTACCCTTTTTTCAGCGAGTGTGTGAGTTTGTGTGTGTGTGTGTGTGTGTGTGTGTGTGTGAGAGAGAGAGAGAGAGAGAGAGAGAGAGAGAGAGAGAGAGAGAGAGAGAGAGAGCACTTCTTCATTATTTACAACATCATAATTAATCGAATAAGATAGTTAAAAGTGTCTTTTTAACACCCTAACCATGAATATAAAGAAGTTGCACCTACTATTCCTCACTCCCCCTAGGTGTAAGTGCCACTTAGATTCTTATAAACCTACTATTCCTCACTCCCCCTAGGCATAAGTGCCACTTAGATTCTTATAAACCTACTATACAAAACATATGGCATAATATATACTACAAAGTTAACGCACATACAAAATACATGCCATTCAAATCACAACCCCACATAACCTTTTATTGCACTTTAAAGGCAAAAAAAAAAAAATGCAAGGACACACACACACACACATGGGCAAAATGTATGTATGTACTCTCTCTCTCTCTCTCTCTCTCTCTCTCTCTCTCTCTCTCACACACACACACACACACACACACATGGGCAAAATGTATGTATGTACTCTCTCTCTCTCTCTCTCTCTCTCTCTCTCTCTCTCTCTCTCTCTCTCACACACACACACACACACGCACACACACACACACACTTGCTATTCAGCTTATTAAAGCATTCAAAAAAACCTTCACCTTCAATAAAATACTCTCTCAAACACACACACACACACACACACACACACACACACACACACACACGTTCTTTTCTCAAAATATAGAGAATTTTTTTAATTTACTACCTCTCCTGATGGCTTATGACTAAAAACAACAATTTTTAATGCTTTCATATTGGGGCTTTGGTCTATTGAGTGTGAAAATACTTTATGGTGTAAACTGGTCTTTTTTGGAGTTATCTTTCTGCTCCTCTCTTTCTGGCGTAACACGATACTCGCCTTTGTTTTCTCTGTAACAACCCTATAACTGTTGGGATTGGGTTTGGCTCATAGCTAATCAATGATGGTCATGAAGCTCAGTGGTTTAGATCTGGGTTGATTTTCGATAGTGGCGATGGAAATGAATCACACACACACACACACACACACATATATCTCTTATATCATATCTTGATTGACTCAATCTTCCCATATAAAAGATTTTTTTGAATTAGATGAACTCTCTTAAATTTTTTTATAAAGGGTAGTGTTAAATCTTGAACTTCCTTGTTGGAAGGGTCAAGTTTGGTTTTGGACTCTTTTGGCAATGTGAAACCTATTTTGGGTTTTTTAGCTACTAAATGCTAGTGGTTCTGTTTCTTTCTTGTTTGGAGTCGGGGTTATGTACCCGTGATTTTAGCGAAGGCCTTGTCCATTGTGGGGCTCTGCTTGGTGTCTAGTACTTCATTGATATGGGGCTGAGGCTCTATATTGGGTGATCTGGCTCTATGGAGGAGATCTTGGTGGTTGTGGACCGGTGCATTCAGTGGGTGCAACATGTGTTTCAAGAGCTCTTCTTCCTATTTAAGTAGAGGTGAGTGGCTATTCACTCACTTGGTCTGTATCTTGCTTATTGTCATGACTCTCCTTCTTGCATCCGCGGTGTGGGAGACCTTCCAACCAGGTGCTATTTCTTTTTCTTGCTCTCATATAATTTCGTCTCCATCTTTAAGTTGTGCTCTAGCTTGAGTTCTATTTGATCCTTATAAACCTAATTTCTAATTTGGTTATATAGAATTTTTCTTGTATATAGAAAAATCTCATAGTGATGGTTCATCTGCATGATGGGGCTCCACACCAGTCCTTTTACACTCTTCCTATTACTAGGATAGGGTTGGCTTATTATGTTGCAAAGATTCTCTGGAGTTAGCATTTTTGATGCAGTATACAGAGGGGCTATTTCTAGTTCTCTGTGCTAGTTTTTTAAACAAACTGATTGTATCCCATTATGAGATACATCTCATGATTGCAAAGAGTCTTACTGTTTTTTTGAAATTTGTTTACAACATAGGAGATGGTGGGGCTACCTTTTACAGTAAGTGGTAAAATAGTCTGGCTTAGATTGTGGAAATTATATTTCTACATATCACTTTTATAAATAATATCCTTTGTGTGGGAAGGTACCCCGTAGAGGTTTTTGCTAGGTCTACTAGTACTCTATTGGCTAATAGCTGGACTCGTGGCTTGTTCTAAGGCTTGATGAGCCTGCTAATATGTGGCAGGTGATTGCATAGATAGGGAATAAAGATATGGGGGTTTATCTTGTAGGTAAAATGGATTTCTCTGGTTTACTGACCATGATATTTTCTAACATTATCTCTTAGAATGCAAATGAGCATGGATAGAATGATTATATAGAAACTCTAGTTAGGCTAATTGCCTTAGTTACAGGGTTCAAGGAATAAATTCACACAAGCTTGAAAAGCTAATAAACCTATGGAATATGATTTTTTCTGTTAAAATTTTTGTCTTACCTTTTCTGTTTTTAATGATGAATGTGGAAACAAGGTTACTTTAATGACTAGCCTTTTGGTTCATCATTACCTTAGATGAGCTATCTGAATGCTAAATTTCCTATAAAAGTTACACTATAATACAGATAGTTATAATGAACATGTAATGAAAAATGCCCATTTTAATATTATAGATGAATGTTTTGTTTCCATGCTTAATAGGGTACTGAAACATTGCTAGTTTGGGACTGCATAGAACTGAATAGCTTTAAATTATATGGGGCTAGTTAATTCACTTATCTATACTCATGCAAGTTGAGCACCTCTAGCTATGCTGCCATTTTTTATGCATACCGACTTTTACTGGTAAAGAATTACTGATGGTAGATTGGGAGAAAGATTTTTCTGTAGCATACAGGGTTTTCTAGTCAAAATAGTTTAAATACAGGTTTCCTTTTGATAGTAATCCTAAGTGGATGGTATGTTTTTGCTCACATGGGCATTGGTCTAAACTGTTTATATTTGAACATCTATGGACATCTATGAACACTCATTTGGATGGCCCATCTCAATTTTAGGGAGTAATCTCTAGCATAAAGGTGGGTTATGGGTTTCCCCAAAATTTGGGAGACCATTTGCCCTATACCTATTAATATCTTTTGTTGGTTTTTTATCTTTGGTTTGGAACATGTCTCCAGATAATGCTATACTACTAATAATGCAGTTTCTTACTATGGTTGCTGAAGGTCAGATTTGAAGTTGTAGTATGGCTTTTTCTAATTTGCAGGCTCATATTTGCAAACAAATTTTTCTTACAGATTGTGTACTTTCAGAATAGGGCAAATACTGCCTCTAATTGCTACTGTTTTTTGGGCATTGCTTTTTTTGGGCTAGCTAGTATGGTTCCTAAATATGGTAACTTGATTATGCTGGCTGGCTCATTTTACTAGAGAATTCTGTTTCTCTGCAAATGGTTTTGATTTGGATTGGAACTCATCCTTTCTGGCCAAGTGCTCCTGTTCCAGAGGGTAAATAGCCTAGTGCTCATCTTTTATAATATTAAAACTAGCCTGGTGCAAAGCATAATGGCACTTACTTGGCTTTGTTGAGCTAGTTCTCCATATGTATGCAGACAATGTTTACACTCTTACACATGGTGTAAGCTCACTCAGCCTTTATTTTTTAGAGTTTGATTCTATGTTTTGGACAGATTTATAAAAAAATGTTTTTTTAATATAAATGAGTTAAAGTTAAACAATAAAACATTTTTAAGACAGGATTGCATACTCAGATTTGGAAACTTATAATGGAACATACAAGCTAACTCTGTAAAAACTAAAGTAACTTTGCCTCAATTGGCAGATTTCTGTACAAAACATAAAAAATCTTTTTTCATTAGCAAATATGAAGCATTTGTATACTCTACAAGTACATCTTTAGTGTTTTTTATCCATACATTAAGGTAATACATTTATATAGAGAATTTGAAACTGCAGATACGTCAGCATACTTAGGCTTAGCTTAGATTGATAATAAGGAAGATTGGAGTTTTTTGGATATGGTATTCTCTTAACACTCCTTGATTGATTATTGGCTGCCTTGATTGGGTACAGCTTGATGTTTTGATATAACTTATTTCAGGAAATTTCTTAGACCTATGACATGTGTAATTATGAGTGACGTCGATGACAAGTGGCTAAGTCCCCTGACACCTGTAAGACACATCCAGACTAACACATTTGTTGTTGTTTGTATGGATGCAGGTAATAGGACTGACCTTCTCTAGATTGCATGTGTGAATCTGCCTCGGCTTATTGTGTTTTTTTTCTCTCACTAGATCTAAATTTCATCTTGAAGTTTTACTTGAGACTCAGTGCTCCAGAAACATGATGTATTACACAGATGATGAAATATATCATGTTTCCATTCATATCTTGAATATAGAGTGTCTTTTGAATTTGGTATTCAGCTGCTGTAGGGTATTGTATTATGTTTAAAACGAAAACATACACACACACACACACATACACGATGCACATACAAACACATACACACATGGCGTGCACACACACACACATATGTGTGTGTGTGTTTAACACAGTCAGAGAGAGAGAGAGAGAGAGAGAGAGAGAGAGAGAGAGAGAGAGAGAGAGCGCTTAGGGCTCTTGTGCTGGATCACCTGTCGCATTGTATGCAGTAAAGAAAGAGAGTATGGTTTGCATGCTTTGAGAGAGAAATTGAGAGAGTGCCACGTCGAGGAGGGCTGGTGTGGCAGAAGCATGTAAGGTGGACTCTCTCTCACCAGAAGTAGAGTCGAAGGCGAGGGGAGACTCTTAGACTAGGCAGATAATATTATATGCACATTATGTGTGCATATACTAGGAGGCTTACCCACATTAGGCTTGTGAGGAGCATGCGAGCATGGGAACAAGCTCTAGGGGAGCATGGGTTAGGACTAACCTTAAGGGTTAAGGTTAGGGTCAGGCATCCAAGGGTCACACAAGGGAAATGGAGAGTCAAGAGTCACTTGAGGGCCCTCCTATATAATAGGGGCATGGGACACACTCAAGGGATGGTCTCTTGATGTTATCTTGAGGCTTAGGCTATGGTCTCTTGATGTTATCTTGAGGCTAGGTTATGTTATGCTCTCTTGTGTAGAGGATCATAATTACTCACACCTACTATTTCACACTATAGCTACATGCTGCTGGATTGGAGTTATACCTCTTGATGGTATAAGACATCAAGGTAAATGTATGATGTACTTCATTATAATTTATGTGTGCATCCCTTGGGCTCGGGGGTGGTCGAGTGGATGAGTTTATGCATGTTTATGCATAACAATTATCTAGAGAGATCTTAGGGTTTTAACAGATAAGTTATAAGATTGCCTCTCTAGCTTTCTCTCTCTTACGATGCAATAGGCAACCCGTCTCTTTCCCCCTTCTCCCTCTCTTCTAATGTAGTTGGTTACCCTTCTATCTACCCCATGATGGAGTTGTAGAAGGTTGGGCATTATTGCGAGGGATTTTGCAAGATGTGTCCTCCATGCTGCCACGTTGGCAAAAATTGGTGTCTCATTAATATGTAATAGAAAAGATAGATTTGGTATCAAGTTGAGGTGAAGGAGAGGTGGTTGGTTTATTGCATCATCCACTGTATGCTAGAGGGGAAGAAAGAGGAGAAGAAGGCGACGCGATTCAGTGAATATTAGGCAAAAGAAATGAGCATCCCCTATCCGTTAACCGTGTACATGTGTGTATAATGGGAGAGGGTAACTGGCTATTTTGTCCTTAGGTGGGTCAAATAATCAAGCAAAGCAATGGAGAAGAGGCATAGCACTCGTTATCGCCCCCCTCCTAGTATCTTATCATCACATTGCCCCCTTGTCTCCTTCCAATCAACCCAATCGACTGGGATTTAAGATGTCATACGGCATTTGGAAGCAAAGGCCAATGCCTTAATGAGGTTAGTAGGTTCTCATTAAAAGCAATATTGTTTTGATTGATTTAATTAATATATTTATTTATTTGGATAATATGTAATAGAATAGATATAATATTTTATTTTGTTTATGAAAAAAAGTATTCAATTTTAGCCAAGGGTTACAGAGCATCATATAAAAACCTATAAATCGATGATTATTCTTCTAGTTATGTCAAAACCATTTGAACTATTTAACTCTTTTTTAAGACACTTCCATCTCTCTTAGTAAGTGTGAATTGTGTGTGGGCGGCCAGCATCTCGACTTGCAATGGTTGATTGAAGTCAACATTAATTTATACTTACAATATACCTTATAATAAATATGCCTAATATTTGAAAAAAATATTACATGCGCCAAGATACAAATTAATGTCTCACGCAAACTTTTGTACTTAGCTAAACTGAGCCAGCTTTTTATATCACTCACGACATGGGATGCATGCTACATCTACCTTGCAACTCATCTAATCTGATGTCTTCATTCTCACTCAGGCTACTACAGACCGTCGCTCCATCAGTTTTATCCCAAGACATGAGCAATGGCTTTGTTGAGTTGTTCGAGGTTGGCGCCTGGTCACAAAGATCTCAGATTGGAGGATTGCCTAAGTTCACGCGACTTCAAAGACCTCACCTCTGCTTTCTCTGATCCCTCCATCGCTAACTTCTACATCTTCTGTGATTGCATTGTGCTCACCTGATATTGGACGAATAAATAAATATTGTCTCTCCAATTCCAATCGGTTCAATTCTCTCATGCTCTTTAAATAAATACTCTCTCCAATTCCAAACCATTTTTTTTTGTGGCAGCCCCTTGATATGTTTGGCAAGTCTGCATTTTTTCTACCCTAAAATTGAGTTTGCTGCAGTGAGAATTGCATCCTTCATTGCTCCCCATGTGACCTTATGTGTGCTAGCCATAAGTGCCCCAAGCATCTCTGTATATTGCTCACTTTTCTCTTGGTCAATATGAAATGCCCTGTTAGATGATTCCATGGCTGTGGGCTCTCTAGAGTGTTGTGTATTAACTTCAACATACAGAGGAGTGTGATTTGATTCCAGTGATTTGGATCCGATGGAGAAAGCATTAACAAGATGAAATGCACCAAGGTTGACCAAGGCATAATCAAGCACACTGGATCCCCCGCTTACTGGATAACAAGTAGGTGTGCATGTTTTTGGGAATTGGCGTGTCCCATTCAAAACAAGCATATGTAATCCATTCACTAAGCTTCACATTGCTCTACCGTGTGAGTTTACTGTCATCAAAGCATCTATGCCACAATGGATCTATGTCAATCTCCTGCTCTTTGTTAAGCTCATCATGTACAATGGGCTGAAATTGTGATTCTCCTATGTGCGCATTCATATCCCCTAAAAGCATGACATGTCCTTCCTTCCCAAATGTTACCACATCCACAAAAGGATCTACCTCATACCCTTGGTAGTATGGTGACTCACAATGCGGTAGATAGCAACTTGCAATATGAAATGGAGAGCCTTCCCTTTTCACTTTAATCCAAATGAACCTTTTATGCACATCCTCTTTGCATACATTAATAGCATCCTGCAAATGTTCTTTGTAAATACATGCCACTCTCCCTTGTCCTCCACGATGACCTGCATGTGTCTGATATATTGAGTGCACTACATATCCTGGTATGTCAGGAATCTTGCATGTTTCCTTTTTCCATGTCTCCGCCGCCACGAGAGAGGTAACATCGGCATCTTGTAGAATATCATTCAGCCCAATGCCCTTATGCCAAGGGAAAACTCTACAGTTCCAAAACATGACTTTAAGGGCTCCATGGGCCACACACCCCTATGCAACAGACTCCTTGATAGCCTCCATTTTCTTGGGCCACACCCCCCTATGCAACAGACTCCTTGATAGCCTCCATTTTCTTCTTACGTGCTTCGTACATTTGTCTCCTTTCCTCTTGTTGCTTCAGCGTTCAATCTTTTGTCACATAAAAGGTTGTTCCCTCTGCAAATATACTTTATATTGCAATCCAATATGATTGCTCTTTTATGTGTATCCATTGGTGATGCTCTTTATCATCTCTTTTTTTTACCAACGCTGTGTGCCCCAAAAACCACAGCGTCTTGCATTGCATCTAGCCTTCATTCCTCATGTGTGTGGCCTTGTTATGGATGCTGAGATTACTTACCTTTTCCATTGTTCCTTTTCTAACTGCATCAATCCATGCACTTGTTTGGTTAGCTAGCAAATGCACCTCCTGTTCATGTGTCTATTCATTTCTTCCACCGTGCTTTCTAAGTGCTCAATTCTCTCAGACTAGGCAGCAATTGTTTGTTCCAATTGGGCATTTTGAACTCCAGCTGTTGGCATTTGAGTGTAAGATTACTCAATTCATGCTGTTAACGTGTTTTTGCCATTGTAGCAGAGTGCTGGCCATTTCCTTGATTTTTCCTTGATTTTTTGAATGGAAGTGGAGTGAGAGAATTGCCCACTACGCAATGTCCTTATGTTCAAAGCTGGGACGCCACCCTGGCTGTTGTTTAAGCCTCGTTTGACACCACACGCGCACCAAAGAAAGAGCAGCAATAAGGTATCACTTCTGAACCCATGAGAAGGGGGGTGTAAGGGGAGGGCTTCCGATAGCCGTCCCTTTTGAAGTTGTTGGTGCAGCCATTTTTCGGGTTTTAGTGATGCTTAAGCTTCAAACTCACACCGCGCGCATAATAGGAAAGAGTAGCAGCAGTTGTCACATCTTGGATGAAGAGAAGGGGGCATAAAGGGAGGGTTTCCTTCAGCGGCGCTGCGATGCTGGAGTTTTACCCCCCTTTTGGAGCTACTGGTGTGTGGTCAGATTTTCGATCCTAGGTAAGGGTTGAGAGAGAGAGAGAGAGAGAGAGAGAGATTGCATTAACTTTGTGTGTGTGCGCATACATACACATACTCGTATGTGTGTGTGTGCGCGCGCCCTTGCATGTTTGTTGCCTTTAAAGTGTGATGAATGGTTATGTGGGATTGGGGTTTCGATGGCATGTATTTTGTTCATTTTGTGTGTGTGGGGGGGAGGAGGGTGTGTGTGTGTGGGGGGGGGGAGGAGGGTGTGTGTGTGTGTGTGTGTGTGTGTGTGTGAGAGAGAGAGAGAGAGAGAGAGAGAGAGAAAGAGAGAGAGTACATATAACATATACCCATATGTGTGTGTGTGCACGCCATGTGTGTATGTGTGTCGTGTGTGTGTGTTTTCGTTTTAAACAGAATACAATACCCTGCAGCTGAATACCAAATTCAAAAGACACTCTATACTCAAGATATGAATGGAAACATGATATATTTCATCATCTGTGTAATACATCATATTTTTGCAGCACTGAGTCTCAAGTAAAACTTCAAGATGAAATTTAGATCTAGTGAGAGAAAAAAACACAACAAGCCAAGGCAGATCCTCAGCAGAGAAACCCTTTTTCACACATGCAATCCAGAGAAGGTCAGTCCTATTACCTGCATCCATACAAACAGACAAACAAATGTGTTAGTCTAGATGTGTCTTGCATTCCACAATCTAAGCCAGACTATTTTATCACTTACTGTAAAAGGTAGCCCCACCATCTCCTATGTTGTAAACAAATTTCAAAAAAACAGTAAGACTCTTTCCAATCATGAGATGTATCTCATAATGGGATACAATCAGTTTGTTTAAAAAACTAGCACAGAGAACTGGAAACAGCCCCTCTGTATACTGTATCAAATGCTAACTCCAGAGAATCTTTGCAACATAATAAGCCAACCCTATCCTAGTAATAGGCAGAGTGTAAAAGGACTGGTGTGGAGCCCCATCATGCAGATGAACCATCACTATGAGATTTTTTTCTATATACAGGAAAAATTCTATATAACCAAATTAGAAATTAGGTTTATAAGGATCAAATAGAACTCAATCCCACACCGGATGCAAGAAGGAGATTCATGACAATAAGCAAGATGCAGACTAAGTGAGTGAATAGGCCACTCACCTCTACTTAAATAGGAAGAAGAGCTCTTGAAATACATGTTGCACCCACTGAATGCGCCGGTCCACAACCACCAAGATCTCCTCCATAGAGCCAGATCACCTAATACAGAGCCTCAGCCCCATATCAATGAAGTACTAGACACCAAGCAGAGCCCCACAATGGACAAGGCCTTCGCTGAAATCACGGGTACATAACCCCGACTCCAAACAAGAAAGAAACAGAACCACTAGCATTTAGTAGCTAAAAAACCCAAAATAGGTTTCACATTCCCAAAAGAGTCCAAAACCAAACTTGACCCTTCCAACAAGGAAGTTCAAGATTTAACACTCCCCTTTATAAAAAAAATTAGGAGAGTTCATCTAATTCAAAAAAATCTTTTATATGGGAAGATTGAGTCAATCAAGATATGATATATAAGAGATGTGTGTGTGTGTGTGTGTGTGTGTGTGTGTGTGTGTGTGATTCATTTCCATCGCCACTATCGAAAATCAACCCAGATCTAAACCATTGAGCTTCATGATGACCATCATTGATTAGCTATGAGCCAAACCCAATCCCCACAGTTATAGGGTTGTTACAGAGAAAACAAAGGCGAGTATCGTGTTACGCCAGAAAGAGAGGAGCAGAAAGATAACTCCAAAAAAGACCAGTTTACACCATAAAGTATTTTCACACTCAATAGGCCAAAGCCCCAATATGAAAGCATTAAAAATTGTTGTTTTTAGTCATAAGCCATCAGGAGAGGTAGTAAATTAAAAAAATTCTCTATATTTTGAGAAAATAACAAGTGTGTGTGTGTGTGTGTGTGTGTGTGTGTGTGTGTGTGTGTGTGTTTGAGAGAGTTTTTTATTGAAGGTGAAGGTTTTTTTTAATGCTTTAATAAGCTGAATAGCAAGTGTGTGTGTGTGTGTGTGTGTGTGTGTGTGTGTGAGAGAGTTTTTTATTGAAGGTGAAGGTTTTTTTAAATGCTTTAATAAGCTGAATAGCAAGTGTGTGTGTGTGTGTGTGTGTGTGTGTGAGAGAGAGAGAGAGAGAGAGTACATACATACATTTTGCCCATGTGTGTGTGTGTGCCCTTGCATTTTTTTTGCCTTTAAAGTGCAATAAAAGGTTATGTGGGGTTGTGATTTGAATGGCATGTATTTTGTATGTGCGTTAACTTTGTAGTATATATTATGCCATATGTTTTGTATAGTAGGTTTATAAGAATCTAAGTGGCACTTATGCCTAGGGGGGGAGTGAGGAATAGTAGGTTTATAAGAATCTAAGTGGCACTTATGCCTAGGGGGAGTGAGGAATAGTAGGTGCAACTTCTTTATATTCATGGTTAGGGTGTTAAAAAGACACTTTTAACTATCTTATTCGATTAATTATGATGTTGTAAATAATGAAGAAGTTCTCTCTCTCTCTCTCTCTCTCTCTCTCTCTCTCTCTCTCTCTCTCTCTCTCTCTCTCTCTCTCTCACACACACACACACACACAAACTCACACACTCGCTGAAAAAAGGGTAAGGACTTACATGTATTAATATAAATTACATGGCATAATATAGATTACACACGCACATAGTAGGTCGCATGTGTGCACGCGCGCGCGTGTGTGTGTGTGTGTGTGTGGTCCACACAAGCATCATGCCAAGTGCCGTGGGTTTCAAGATGTTCATTTTCAATATTGCGAAATGGTAGAAATAGAAGACATTGCTCTCTATAATAGTTCTTAGGGTCTCTGACTATGTTGTACCGAATGTAGCATATTATCCTGCTGTTTATGCGTAATTTATATGCCTTATTTGTCAAGTTATATAGCAAGTAGCAAATTGTGCCAAACAAACATGATCCAAATGCGATGGACACTTAGTATACTTTTCTATACTAGAATCAAAGAAGATACAAGTGCTGTCGGTTGCCAGCATATGTTGTCTCTTAAGCAATAGAGAACGTTGATTTTGTGGGCTGGTGTTGATGAAGCAAAATTCCATGGTTGTGCTGCAAAGTGGCACTGAAAGAGCGATGTGAACACCTTGTTATGAACTTATTTGTTGAGTGTTTAAAATGGTGTTGCCTATTTTGCAAAGCCTTTCAAGCGTACTTGCATTGTTTTGGACGCACCAATCTAGGTCAAGTTTTATAGCTTTAATTAGTGTGCTATCAAACTTTGTTATATATGACGTGCAATACAAAGCTGCACCATGGGCATTTGATACGAATTGAATGTCGGTATTTGCATCCCAAAAAGCACTGACGCTTTTATTGAAGTTATTTGTGTAAATGTCTTTGATTTCTTGTTTTAGCATTAATTTTGGTCTGGAGGATTTGCTTCGCAGGTATACGATATATTCATCAAGCGTTATGTCCATGCTCGCGATCCATGCCTCAAATTGAAGAGCAGTGGGAAGAGAGAGTTTTTCTAAGGATTGCTTAATAAGCTTATGTATAATTTTAAGTCTTTCAATTGGCATGAAGGTTTCTTCCAAAGGTCTTATTTGATCATAATGCAAGGAATTGAAAACCTTGGAAACTCGAAGCAACATTGCCTTTTTTTGCCCAAACAGTGTTTGTGATGTCTATGGGTTTTAGCTTCTTAAATGTCATGCAGCAACATGCTAATGTCAGTACTGATGTAGTCGTCTACAAAGTCTGTGATTTCTTTGTCACCATTCTTATCCAGCTGAGGAGCGTTCTTAACCCAAAGCAAACCGTGGTCATGTTGGCTTCCCTGGATTTGAAACTCAACAATAAAAAAAGAGTCGAGCAATTCTCCCAAAATATGAGCCTTCGACCTAAGTAACTTTTTCTTAGCTTGGAATCGATGGACGTAATATCTTGTTGTTGTGATTGGGTCTGAGCGCACCAAGTCTCGCAAAAGTGATGCTTTGGGTCCATTAGTATATCCACCTGCGGGTTAAGGGGCAATGAGGTAATTTATCAACGGTTCCCATCACGTTTCGGATGACCAAAAAGTAGCAAAAAACATGGGAGCCCCTAGCTGTCGTATTGTTGTAAACAAATTCTATAAAAAAACAAAAAATCTTATCTTGCAACACTTGGTGATCATCCTTTAATCTTTTTGGCACGAATTACTAAGAAGTTAGGAAAAACGATACCCATATAATATAGCCACTAAGCCATGCCAAAAACAAAACAAAATATAAAAAATCGATGTTAACTGTTTTTTCTCCAAAGGTGCAGGATTTACACTCCAAACTAATTAAAACTGATATATATTAATAATTATATAGATAACTAACAGACAACTGGTTAGTAGCATTCCCTGCAGCTCATTTAATTTTGGGAACAACTACCGCAGTACCAAAAAAAAATAGAATCAGAATTCAAGACTCAGTAGATTTGAAAATTGAATTTGAAATTCTGTTAATTAAATCATAAATTTATTCCCCTTTTCCAAGACAAATTTTAAAAAAACGAAATTTGAGCTCAACAAGATGCAAGCAAATGCTTTTGCGTGGTAGCGTCACTAGCCTGAGGGTCATTAATATAAATATATATATATATATATATATATATTCAATTGGACCAAGCCCTAGCGGCCACCCTAGTACCTGGTATCTCCCCAAAGGGTAATGAAACTGAGCTCAGAATAGTCAAAGACGATGGCATTCAAGTTTCAACTATGGTGTGTTTTGTGTGGGTCTGACTCTGAGTGTGGCCATTTTTTTATAATTGGGCCAAACCTTAATATTATTATAGTATACAGCTTCACAGGCTTTGAAATTATTAGACTATACAGCATCGCTAAATGGCTTGAAACCAAAGAGCTTGATGGATGGAAATCAAGAGACGCCTATGAGCAGGCGTTACAAATAGAAAAGCAAAAGAGACGCTTACTTCAAAGTGCATTGGAAAATGAAATCTAATTAAAACACCACGTGTTCAAGCGTGTGAACACACGTGGTGTCAGGTCCTTGAACAAACATGCATATAATTATTGAAACGCTGGGCAACATTTACTACCTAAAATAGTAGGTAGGCAACAAGGCAAAACCACTATACACAATGCTAAGGCCTTTTTACCCTAGGTAGGCCAAAAAGTAGTGGCATAGTATTAGATTCTTTTTTTTTTTGAAGAGTACTTTTTTAGACACCCTTTCATGCTTTTACTCGTATAAGGGTCACTCAACATCAAGGAAATCTCTTATCTAGCTAAGGCTAATGGCCAGCGGCCTTCCATAGTTACTTTAATTATTTCATGCTCTCCCCAAAGAATATTCAGTTACACCATTATAAAATCATCACATATATCTTGGCCCATTTCTGAGCCATTCCTCTTTCACAAGTCTCTACCTCATGTAGACAAATTGCATATATAATGTTTATGTCGAGTAATAAAGTATCTATTCATAATAAAGTTCAAAAATCATAATTACCATATTTACTCAAAAATATAGGCTACAATCACACTCACCAAGTTATTACCGGAATGGGATTTTGAAACTTGACAGTCAATAATGTCATCTTGATAGGTTGTCTTTATATCCCATTGCTCACCCAAGAGATGCTTTATCCAGTCTTCAGTTGGACTCTTGCAACTATATGTGATCTTTGTTTTCTTCAATTCTTTACAAGTTACAAATAAGTGAAAAAATAACCAAAGGGAATAAACCAACTAAGGTGAATGTCTTTTGAGCCTCTAATAGTTTTATTACTTGCACATCATTTGCAAGTTTTACCTTACAAACTACAATCACGTCTATAGCAGGTTTGTCATTGGAGACTTGACAATAATGAGTGACATGGGTTGCAAGAAACCATACTTAATATTCCTTGATGGCACAAAGTACAAGGAATCATAGAAAAATAAACATTGTTATGCTAAGAAGTTAGCATTCTCTCCCTCATATAACAATTCCAATTTTAGCATGAAAAACATTTAGCTTTTCACTTGACCACTTTAGATATTGCCATTCTTCAACCTTTGTTAATGGATATAATGCTAAAAGACATAGCATATCTTTATCTCAAAAATTTAAATATAAAAACTATATGCTAATTAATTATAAAGTCATCTTCTTATCATTAGGCTTGTTTTTTGTAATTAGATTATTTGGATACAAGGAGATTTCTTAGTACATACACATGTTAGATTAATACCTCTATTGTTGTACTCCCACCAATATTTTTACTTAAATCTACCTTTCCAATGCTTTGTCCAATTTCCTTTATTTTGACTTTGAAAAAAACCTAGTCGCTAGGATATGTTAATATCCATTCGAACTTATTGTATGTGTCATTAATCCATCTTTCTTCATCATCTCTTCTTTTTTGGACCTCAATACTATGTATATAACTTATAACCTTTCGTCTTTCTAGCATTTGTATATACAAAGGAAAAACAATTTAGAGCTTATTCCTCATCTACAAAAAATTATGCATATAATGGGCATTACAATAAAAGTAAGACTAAGAATCAAAGAATAAGAAATGTAAAATATGTTACCTTATAGCTCTTTAAAGAAGATGTTGATAGATTAAACAAATCCTTAAACCTATAGCAATAAACAACCATGCAAAGAAAATCATCGTGGAAGATTATCGAAAAAGTAAAACCCGTAGACCCAAAAAAAATAACCTAAGGCTGCTTATTGTCTACTCTAAAGAAAATCCTACAAAGATCATGAAAGATTAATCTCCAAATTATAAGTCTAAACTTAATTAAAAACCTAAAGATTAATTATTACCTACTCTTAAAAAAATCCTCCAAACATCACGAACGTTTGATCTGCAAATCTAAAGTCTAAACTTAATTAAAAACCTAAAGAGCGATTATTATCTTCTCTAGAAAACTTTTCGAGTACCAAAACTTTTAAGGAACAAGACTTCAAAATAGAAGACTTAAAACCTATAACATAACATGCATAATCAACAACTTTTAGCCTAAAAAACTAATCAAATAATGACAAACATCAACGAGCTATAATAGAGAAATAGAATCATAAAGACTTAAAGTCTAGTAGGCTAAGTAACGTACTTGTAAATGTTTTCTTGATAAAAGGAGAAAAGTAAAAGCTATGGTACAATTGAATTAGGAGTAGGAAAAAAGGACCCAAGGGGCAAGGAAAAAAGAGAAAATATGAAAAGTAGGAAGGCAAAAAAATTTTGAATTATGATCAAATCACCTTGTTATCAAGAGTACAAGGACGACTGCCACTTTCCAATATTATAATATAAAACTCAATATTTTATTTGAAAAACTTTACCTTATCAAGGTTGGTGGTGGCAAAAGATTTTAAACGTTACATGGATCTTAAATCCTAGTTCTCTCATTAGTTGCACCGTTATTTTTTTAATATTTTCTTATACGGCCCTTTTTGAGTCCAAAGTTCACCTAACGAAAGCTCAATCGAATTGTGTGAAGAATTTGAGCATAAGAGGTCTTGAGCAATTTGGGTGCTTTAACATTCAACTATATATTTGTGAATATTAAACAAAGCAAACTTGTTAACCTTAGTGTTACCAAATATGTTATTATCATATGCTTGGCCTACTTAAAACTTCCGCGTGCTTATAGACTCCACATTGCCTCATAGCTAAACATACAAGATTGCTAGCAATCAAGAATTAAAATGTTGTATTCAATGTGTGCGCGCGCGCACGTGCGTGTGTGTGTGTGTGCGCGCGCGCGCGCGTGTGTGCACTGCTAGTATGGCAATCAAGCAACCTATTCATGGAGAAAGAGCTTGAACTCAAGGCAACTTATTGACATGCCCATGGTGTTCTGAAGTGAAATGCACAAAACTGCCTGTCAAGTAGGCTAGCAAACAAGTTCAGACCTGGGACTATGCTTACAAATTACAATTTACACCTGCTAAAAGTACCCGATGTGCTTGCGAACGGGCATGCAGGGTATCTGTGGGTGCATGCAAATGTGCGCACATGCATGCAAGCCTGGAAGGTTACGACATTATGTGACACAAGGCCTAGAGAGCTGATTCTTCGTTTACAGACATAAGCTTGGAAGCAAGCAGAAAAACATACCACCACCGAATCTGAAGCCAAGATCTGCAGCCCAAGCAATGTAACCATTAGGACAGGCGACCAAGAGAATGACCTTTTATTACTCTAGGCCAAGTACAGGAAGATAGACTTGAGGCGCTGAAGAAAATCTGATGCAAGGGGTGCCTATTTGAGAGTGAGGGGGCACTTACACACATTACCAAGGGTAAGCATAGACTGGAGAAGGTAGCACTTGAAGCTTGAGAAAGAAAGTCTTTCTCTGCTAAGCAAGCGGAAACACATGAAGCCCTCTCTCTTTGTTCTACTCACATAGCATAATCGAAGAAATGCTATGAATTGTGTTTGACAAGAAAGAAGAGTACTCACACTTATCCACACACATCAAGACCTTGAACTCGTCTTCTTAGGTCTTTGATCAATGAATGCCATTCGGCGATTTGCATAGTCAAATACAAGTGTAAAATTTGTTAGCATCTCAGCGCAAAAGATACCAGCACAGTAACCGGACATGCCCATTTTCTGGGCACTTTTATTAGGAACAAGAGCTACCACATCAGAAAACGTGTGGCCGGCAATTTCAAAGTTCCCCACATTACCATAATCAGCCTGCATGAGACCGTATAGAGAGCTTCAATGCTTTGTCAAGTCCATTGAAAAGAGAGCATTAAAGCTTTGTGAAAAGACCTACTTACCTGAGAGACAACCATCCGTCTCCCCCGAAACACAGTAGGTGTATCCACTTCAGGATCATCAAAACCTTGCACAAGATTACTCGGAAACATCAAGCTGGCACCGGCTGCTCCCGAATCCACCATCAATATGACCTCTTTCCCATTCACCTTTGCTAGCACATGTGGGACATTGTCAAACAGGAACATCCTCTGCACACATTTAGGCGATGCACATGCCTTAATGTTCAGAATAGAAAAACTCGTGATTCGAGAAGCATGGGGTGCACCATGTAGTGTAAAATCATGCTGCACGACAGACCTGCCAACGTAATTTCTTCGTCCTTGGCGTGGCTTTATACTCCGTAGGGTCATATACTGAGAAGGTGCGGTGTTTGGGAGACATCTCGACGATGCAGCCGTAAAACAAATCGAAGCCACACAATCCATCCACGTCTTTGAGCAATTTGTCTATATTGACCTGCATTGTTGTTTAAGGGCACAACTAAACGGTATCAGTCTCAAGTCATAAGCAAAAAAACATAGCAGCCTTCCTCAAAGAGATGAAAAGTCAATCCATTCTCTACCTCCATAAACATGGGGTCCGTTATTTTGAGAGGTCCAAGCTGAAAGCTTTTTCCACGAAAGAATTGAGTCTTCATCTGCAAATCTCAACAGTTGGACCTTCACTTGATGACCTCTTAAGATACAACTTATGTATAGAAAGGAAGCTAACAAACCTACTTACCACACCCCCTCCAGAAATGCTAGTTGCATAAACCTCTCCAAAACCATGCATGCCTAGCTGCATTGCCTGCCAGTGAAAAAAAAAGGCATAATTGGGCACATGTTATCATTGTTTTTACATAGCTTCACTTCAGACTTGGACTACGACCTTAATATATTGATAAAGATTAGATCACCACTTGCTATAACCTTAGTGCTGCAGCGATTGTGTGGCCATTGCCATGCACTATTGCTGACACCTGGTGCTATATCGTGATCCTACTGTGTCCATGAGTATCAATTGTGATCGCATAATGTCCATGAGGATCATTTTTTATCATAACATGTCCATGAGTCTGAGGCACTAAGGGAGAGCATTGAAGATGATACCAAATTACTCTTTATCCTGTCATAAACTTGTCACACCAGAATGCCATGTCAGTGATACACATCAATTGCCTAGGAATCATGCCATGTCATCAAGCTAATAAGCAATCTGTGTGATGCAAGCAGTGATGTTAGCAAGGCATATGTCTCCAGCTTGGGTAGAATGTTTTCCTTACTTTGCAAAAGGACAAGCAGCCCTTAGACAAACCATGGATGCGGATGAGACAATAACATGCCATCCTGTAACATCCAGACGACTAGCGCCCATGAAAGCGACTAGCTATCACATGCATCCTGCACTTGGATGCCATGGACACAACTATACACGCCAAGTGCGAAGCCCTAAGGACACCAGGCATTGCGCGTGCCCTTGTCCAGCGAGGAGTGGTGAGGAGCAGAAAGGGCTGCCGTCCCGAGTGGTGCAAGCTCTGGTGACACGGGTGCTGCGTACTTGAGTGGTGTCGATGGTGAAGATAAGCAGAGAGTGGGCTGCCGTCCCAATGGTATGATGTAGCAGAGAGTGGGCTGCTGTCCCAATGGTGAGAGCTGAGGCAAAAACGCTGGAGTGCTCTATGTATAGCAGAGGAGGCTGCTGTCCCATGAGCTGTGATAAAACACTGATATGCTGATGTAAAAGCTGATGATGTGCTGAGGTAAGCGCTGATGTATGCTGATGTAAAACGCTGATGATGTGCTGATGTCAGCATTGACGCAAGCTGGTGTAAAACGCTGATGTAAACACTGAGGTAAGTGCTGATGATAGGCTGATGTAAGTGCTGAATGTAGCAGATGTAACAGCTGATGTAAAATAATGATATACAGGATGTAGCAAAGAGGGCTGCTGTCCCACGGTGTGGCCTGTAGCAAAGGGTGGGCTGCTGTCCCGATGTGTGGCCAGATATAAAACGCTGATGTGCTGACCTGAAGAGCCGATGAAGATAAGGCAGATGATGTGCAGTCCCCGCAGCAGCAACAGCAGCAAAAGTGGTACCAGATATGACAATGAAGTGGTACACCTTAGTGAATGATGAGGCTAAGCTATATATACTGACGAGGACTGCTGGTCGGTCAGCCTAAAGACTGTCGGCCAGCAACAAAGACACAAAAATAGGAAAAAAGCTAATAAATCCAGAAAGAATCCCCTTTTTAGGGCTGGACAAGATACCATTTTCAGACGCCCCCTCTCAGGCCAAAAAGGGGACCATGAGAGAAGATGGAGGATGCCAGGGTCCCATACTGACACATTGGCAGAACGAATGTATCCCCCTCTGGAAACAAAATCTGATAAAGTCAGGGAGGGCGATCGTGATGGCAAAGGTGGTGAGGGTGAGGTGATGTAGATGGGTTGATCGTCTCCCAAAGCAAGAACGGGGCTCTCCGCTGAGTAAGAAGTCCCATTCCCTATGCTCATACCCCTGATTCTGCCGAGTCCAAATTTGATCCCAAATCCATGAAGTACAAATTCCTTGGTTATAGCTCTCAATGCAAAGCTTATAGATAATGGGATCTTGAGACGAAGTACTATGAGGGCAAAAGGACGAAAGAACCAGATGAACGAGAGATCAAAGCAAATCAACACAGCATGAAATGGATGAATGAGTGTATGTATGATGGTGAATGAAATCCTGTACAAGAGGCCCTCTGATGCGAGGTGACTCTAAGTAGTAGACTGTCAAAGAAGCAAAGACAAGGTTAGAGCTAAAGTATGGTCGGTGACGAAGGCTCGAGTCGGTGGATGCGGAGAAATTCCGAGGTGGTAGATGTCTATAGTCACTAGTGGGCAGCAGAAGGTGTAGTGATGCAGCCTCTAGTGACAAGGGTGCTGCGATACCTGAGGGGTGTAGACTCTGGTGACAAGGGTGCTACAGTACCTGGAGGGGTGTAGGGTTGGATGTCGAAGGCACGTGTCGATGTGAGGCGATAGCTCTCCGAAGGTGAGGTGATGCAGACAAACACAAACCTGCAGATGAGTGGCCTTTAGGGCTGTTCTCCCAAGTCTATGGAGATGATGGGCAGAGAGGACTGTTGTCCCGATGTCGATGATGATGATGAGCAGAAAGGGCTGCTGTCCCGATGTAAATGAGATCTGCTGGGCTGAGCGTTGCAGGTATCAGATCAGGGAGTGTTGCTGCTGTAGAGGGTAGAGCCGACAGCACACAGATATGGACCAAAACACAGGCGACTGCTAGCAAGGGATGGAGCCGACAGATGCTGCAGATGATAAACGATGCTGCTGCTGCAATTGCAGAAGTAGCGCCGGTAGCAGACAGGTTGATGATGTGATGCGTTGTGCTGAATATGAAACGATGCATATATATGGGGTTGGGCTGTCATGACCCTGTGTTTTTCTCTGGACAAGATGCAGGTGTGCACGGGGACATGGTGGACAGTGTGAATGGCATCAGGTTGGAGTGAAAGAGGAAGCCCATGTGTGGACAACCCCAAGTGTGAAGGGGGCCAAGTGATTAAAATCTCTCATAACCCATGGGGACAAAGGGTTTTGGTGGGGACAAAGGTTTAAAAACCTTTAAAAATTATTATAAAGCCCTTCATTAAAGAAAAACGTGGCCCATATGCTATTCTGGGGCCACGTGTGCTTTTTGGGAAGAAGAGGGGCTGGCAGGCAAAAGAGGCGCCTATCTCTTGAGGAAGCATGTGCTTTTTGGGAGAAGTGGGCTGCAAGGAAGCATGGGGATGAACAGCACGTAGGCTTTCTCTCTCTCTCTCTTGCTAAGAGTCGACTGCAGCATACACACGTGTTTCTCTCTTGGAAAGGGTGGGCGGCTGGACTGCAGCTACACGCAGGAGATTTGCTTCATGGGAAAGCTGGCGACTGGTTGGGCTGCACGCTGAGGACACACAAGCTTTTCCCTCTTTGCCACAGGCTTGTGTACTGGTCGGGCAGCACACAGTCTCTCTCTCTTTCGATTTAGGAAGGCTGGCGGGCTGGGCTATTAAGGCACAGAAGCTATAGGCGCAAGTGAATAGTTCCTTAGGCATGCTTTTTGGAGATTAAAGGGTTGGCTGCTGTGCTGTGCTACAGAACAGGGACACAGGCCTCCTTTCTCTCTCTCTCTTTAGCTCTTGGAGGACAAGTTGGCTGCTGTGCGGCTGAATATTCAGGCGCCAGCAGGTTCTTTCTTTTCTCTCTCCTTTGCTTTTGGCAAGAAGATGGTTGTCAGTTGGGAAGTGTGAGTTGTGAGAAGGGAACACAAGGCTGGACAGCAGGTTCTCTCACAAGTATTCTCCCTCTTCCGGCTGCAAGACAAGAGGACAAGACAATTCGGGGCTTTTCCTCGAGTCTTTTCTTCCTTGTGGAAAGCGACATAAAGACTGTAAGTCTCTCTTTCTTTGTGAGCAAGTGGGACTGCAGGTGATGTCTTTCGGAGTCTCTCTTTTCACTGGCTCAAGACTGTTCCAGAGTGGTTCTCTCTAGCCCTTTGTGAGAGGAAGGGTTTGGCAGTTCAGAGGGTGGAAACAGGACTGTTTATGGGCTGTTTTTGTTTGGTTGCAAATTCAGCTATGTGCTTGGGTTTTTGACTGCAAGTACAGGTCGTTTGGTTATGTTTCTTGGCATGGGAGTGATGCAAGCTCGCATGGCTGCATGCTCATGGAGCAAATTGTTTTCTTCCTGCTAGAAAGGAACAGTGGGACCTACAGTCAGATGTTTCATGAGGGAACAGGTAACTAGATGTATGGAAACAGGACAGAAGTTTCAAAGGGAAACAGGCCTAAGGGTTTCATGTGGAAACAGGTCGTAGGTTTCTCGAGGAAACATGTTTTTGGGTTTCTCCAGGAGATAGGTCACATGCAGGCAGAAGGTACAGGAATGGACACATGTATGGTACAGCCTTGCTACTGATTGGACAAGGGACAGGGAATCCATGACAGAGATGGATAGTACCCTTGGAAGGTAGAGAGGGTTTGTACAGATGTGTCGACTGTATGGTATGCTGTGCTGTGATACTCTTTTGAGAGACAGTTTGGGAGTCTATGTTGTGATGCAGGAGCACTGGATGTGTCAGGGTGTGATGCTGTTCATAGTGTGAGAGGCTATGGATGGTTGTGGCAGCCTTGATCATGGGAGAAAGCTTTTGTATGCAGACTCAATGTGAGAGAGTCTTTCGATGTGAACAATGGCTGGACTTGTTTGTGGATGCCGAGTGGACAAGAAGCCAGATGCAGGTTCTTTGCAGGCTTCAGGGGTTCTACTGTGACGGCTGAGTTCCCAGCCTTATATTGTAATCAAAGCTCTATTAATCAATTAAAGAAATACCGCAAGGGGCGCCACTGCGTTTTGGGGCCAATCGGTGTCCGTGTACTGTTTGCAGGAGCACTCTAGCTCCCCCTGTTTGTTTTCCTTTTCTAGGTCCTCAATGGCGTTGAAGTGTTTTATGTGCGAGTGTTTGTTTCACCGCCCGTCAGGCCGGTTTCATGGGCTGTTGGTCGGCCCACAGCAGGGGTTGTCGGCCAGTAGCACAAGACCAAAATCCCAAATAAAATCAATTAAAAACCCCTTTAAAAATAGCATTTTCACACAAGTCCTTATTGATTTCCCACGATGTTCACTTTGTTGAGTCCTCGTCCAATGATTTCCCGGTCTCACCCCAAGCTTTTACCATAGAGGTTCCTCATCCTCTTGCTTCTTCCTCTTCTTCCCCGACACCCCCGCCCCCCTCAGCTTCTCCTACTTGTTGGGTGATGGCCTCACACACTCACACACACAAACCTGCACATTAGGGTTAGGTGCAGGGTAGAATAGCTCACACACAGAAATGAGAGACAGAGAGAGAGAGAGAGAGAGAGAGAGAGAGAGAGAGAGAGAGCCAAAAGTGTGGTATCCACAAAATGCAAGTCAACCCTTGCATGTGTGTCACATCCATATAATATAGAAGTACAAAATATTATATGTTAAGAGTGTCCTTTCACACTTGATGTCCAAGGGGAAAAACCACACAGGAAAAAATACCCTTGGTTAAGCCCTGTTCACACATAGCACTACCATAAGTGAGCATATGCCTACAAATCCCCCCTGTAGTGGAAGTGTGAACCTATACAAGGTAGCAGATCACTCTCTGTATGAGAGTAAGCCCAAAGCTTTGCGGAAAGCTTCAAACTTTTCTCGAGGTAAAGCCTTTGTGAATAGATCTGCAACATTATCCTGTGTAGGGCAATAAGATAAACTGATCTCCCCTGCATGTAGCCTCTCTCTGACATAGTGATAATGAATCTCTATGTGCTTGGTACGTGCATGAAATACTGGATTTCATGCCACGGCCATAGCACTCTGGCTATCAGTGAGAATGGGGGTGGGTGTCTGCTGACACTCATGAAGATCAGCCAATAGTCTCCTCAACCATACACAATCTACTGTAGCTGTAAAGACTGCCCTGTACTCAGCCTCACAAGTAGAAGTAGCAACAGTGGGTTGCTTTTTACTCAACCAAGATATGCATGAACTGCCAAGAAAAAAACAATTCCCACTGGTGGATTGCCTGGTATCATAATCACCAGCCCAATCTGAATCCATAAAGCTGCAAGCTGTTCCCCTTGGGATAGAACAAACCAAGATCCAAGGTACCCTTAAGATAACAAAAAAATGCGTTTGACTGCTTGCCAATGCTTTGTGCCTGGGCTGTGCATGAATTTGCTCAACAAAGACACCCCAAAAGATATGTCTGGCCTCGTGTTACACAAGTAAATGAGGCATCCCACTGCCTGGCTGTAAATGCCGGCCTCAAAAGGCTCTCCAATATCATGCATAGTAAGCCGTACACCTGGTTCTACCGAAGTAGAAATGGGATTACATTCATCCATGTGAAATAGTAGTGTAAAGGCCCCAAATCTGACATATCAAATTCAGCTTTCAAATCAGCTTTCAAATCTGAAATTTGTGCTTTGCTAGTACCTGTAATGAGCATGTCATCTACATACAAGATGACTATGAGAATATCGGCATCGGTTTTCTTCACATACAATGTGCTTTCAGCTGGACTATTCTCATAACCTTGGCTGGTTAGATGAGCATGTATCTTTTCATACCAAGCTCTTGGAGCTTGCTTTAACCCATACAATGCTTTGCGTAACCTGCATACTTTATGTTCCTCACCAGGAACTACAAAACCAATGGGCTGATTTACATATACTTCCTCCTGTAAATCCCCATTTAAGAATGCAATTTTGCTGTCCAATTGATGCACTTTCCATCCTTTATGGACAGCCAATGCAATCACTGATCTTATTGTGGTCATTCTTGAAGTAGGAGCAAAAGTCTCTTCATAATCTATTCCCTTTTTCTGGGAGTAGCCTTTAGCCACAAGTCTTGCTTTGTACCTGTCAATAGTACCATCAGACTTTCTTTCGACTTTGTACACCCACTTTGTTCCAATTACATGCTTGCCTTTAGGCAATTCCACAAGATCCCATGTATTGTTCTTCATGATAGAAGAAATTTCAGCTTGCATAGCTTGCAACCATGCCCATTCTCATGTGCTTCTTCGTAAGAAGATTCTTCTGAATCAAAGAGACCACCCATTGCTAATGCAGACTCCCCACGATGTATATTCAAAGCATGGCTGGAACTAGCCCTTGTTCTACCTGTGAGTGGAGCTGCAAGTTTGCTTTCTTGCAAAGTTTTCAGCAACCATCTTGGCACTGATTTGGCTGTGTCTATGGCTGTTTGCTCTTCCCTGACAAGATCTTCCACTTCTTCCATAGAAGGGGGCTGAATGGCTGGCTGTTCCACATGTTCTACATGTGGATTTTCTTGTGTAGGGGCTGGCTGATCTGAATCCCCCCTAATTGCAATGGGTAAAAGTCCATCAAACATGTCCTGTATGCATGTATCATTGCTTTTATACAAGCTGTACATGGGCTGTTCTGAATTTTCAGCAAATACATTATACCACATCTCTACTGACAAAAATCCTTCGTGTAGTTGGATTATAAAGACGGTATCCTTTGCTTTCATTGCTGTAGCCCACAAAAATGCATTTAATTGCTTTGTCATCTAGCTTTGTTCGGAGTTGTTCTGGCACGTGCATATGCCAAACACCCAAATGTACGCATATAATCCACTGTTGGCTTTCGGCTATACCAAGCCTCAAATGGTGTTATGGTTTTCAAAGCTTTTATTGGACACCTGTTCAACACATGAGCTGCACACATTATAGCTTCCATCCAAAATTTGTGAGGCAACTTTTGTGCTTTCACCATGCATCTTGCCATCTCCATGAGAGATCTATTTTTCCTTTCAGCTACACCATTCTGCTGCGGTGTATAAGGCACAGTACATTGGTGTTTGATGCCCTTTTGAAGCATATAATCCTTGAATGCATTTGACATGTATTCTCCACCTCTATCTGAGCGGAGTGGTTGGACTTTACATCCACACATATTTTCAGCCATTGCTACAAAGTATCGAAAGCATGTAAACACTTCTGCTTTCGCTTTCAAGGGGTAAGCCCAAGCAAACCTGGAGTAGTCATCAATGAATGTGACAAAGTAAAGATATCCCCCTATGGATGGTGTCCGCATTGGACCACATACATCACTATGTATGAGCTGTAATTTACTTTCAGCTCTAACAGCTCCATCTTTGGGGAATGGTTTTCGTTGCATCTTTCCCAAAATACACCACTCACATACATGTCTTGGTGGAGACTCAAGAGGCGG
The DNA here is from genome assembly GCF_041138505.1 of Cibotium barometz. Taxonomy (NCBI): domain Eukaryota; kingdom Viridiplantae; phylum Streptophyta; class Polypodiopsida; order Cyatheales; family Cibotiaceae; genus Cibotium; species Cibotium barometz. The sequence continues at coordinate 48,177,374 of NC_141076.1, forward strand.
CATATTATCAACCATATGATGCTTCTGCAAAAGCATCAAACTCTGAAAATTTACATGCCCAAAACGAGCATGCCATAGCTCTGCATCATGCATAGCACGAGTGTGGGCAGCCACTGTATTTGCATCATAAGTGCGCTTGTCATAGCTGTCCAGCTTATACAAGCCTTTGTATCGTGTTCCAGAAGTGACTATTTCATAACCCTTTGATGGGTCTTTTACTAAACACTTCCCATCTTCAAATTCAACCTTTAAACCTTGGTCGTTTATGGCTGAGACGAAGAGCAGATTTTTCTTTATCCCTGGAACATACAATACATTTTTCATACATATATTGGCACCATTGGCTGCAATAAGTATGACATTACCAATTCCCTTTACTGAATATGTGGTATGATATACACATGATACAGTGCGGCCATTTGAAGCATAAACCAAGTGCTAAAATACATCTTTGCATGAAGTGATGTGGCTCGAAGCACCACTATCAAAATACCATGATGCATTCTGTCTGTCAGATGCAATGCAAGACATATCAGTGTCTGAAGCACTTGGTGTGTCACTAGTGCATGTGACCAAAAAAGTGTACTCTTCCTGGATTACATTAGCTGATTGCTGTGCTTTGTCATCAGAAGAGTCTGCTACTGCATTGCCTGCTTCTTTCCTTTTCTCTTTTGCAATCCGCTTCCTACATTCACTCATGTAGTGTCCAGGCTTATGGCAGTAGTGACATTTGCCCTTCTTTTTGGGCTTGTTTGCATCTCCTTTGTCAGACTTTTCACCACCAGAAGAGGACTGTCCATGACCAGCCTTGCTAGACTGTTGTCCCCCATGCCTAAAGCTCTTTGCTTTTACCCTTATCCTTGGCTGTAAATGCCTTGTCTCCACCACGGTTGCTCGATAAGTTTGCTCGTGTTTGCTCTTCCTGCAAGAGTAAACCCACGAGCTCTTCAAAAGTGACGGGATCACCACCTCCTCTCATTGAGAGGTTGAGAGAGGTGTGAAAGCCCAAGTAGGAAGGCGGTAAAGAATGAAGAGTGTTGGTGACCATCTGTCTGTCTGGGATAACCTCATCAATGTTGAGCAATTGTTCCTGCAAATCTTTCACTTTGGTGAGATGATCTGCCATGGAGTCACCCTCATCCATAGAAAGAAGATCCAATTGCCTCTTCAAGTAGGCAACTCTTGCCTCGTTGCATACCTGATACATTGCTTCCAATGTGTCCCATGCAAGCTTCGATGTCTTGCATGAACGAATGTGCGGAATAATAGTCCTTTTCACTGAAAGGGCTATCAATGACATGGCCTGTGCATCTCTAGAGTCCCATCTCTTCTGCTCTTGTGTGGGAGCAGGTTCTACATCAGGAGCTCTTTACATCAGGAGCTCTTTGAGCACCTCCCCTTTGAGGCGTGGCTGGCTGTATGGTAAGTGGGCGTGTGTCATCACCACACACGATGCCCCAAAGCCCTTTGGATACCAGCAAATTACGGATCATGAAACTCCAGAGGGAGTAGTTAGATCCATCCAGCTTGTCCTCCTGGGTGAGCACACCAAATACATCTGTAGCATTCTGTGCCATGTCAACAAAATATATCTACAAGTAAACCAAGCACCAATGTGCACTGCCAAGCAACCAAATGTCCTGTGCAAATGTATGCCTGCAAACCAAAGCAAGTGTAAACCTGCACCAAATTGTCCAATTACACCCAATGTGTATACATACGCGACAAATCGCAGCTGTAATGCCCAATTACATGCTCCAATCTGAAAATCCCCAATTTTTATGCACTCCAATCGCTTCAATGTGCATCTAATTGGCCAATTTTCACAAAAGCCCCAAATTTCTGCAAGTGAAAGAGGTTCAATTTGCTGATTTTGACCTCAATTTTGAAAACCCCCAAATTGCAATTTTTCAATTTTGCCTCAAATTGAGAAATCCCCCAATTTGCACCTGCAATTTTTTCTTTGAAATTGAATTGCCCAGAAGTGTCTGCAAAATCTGCATATGACCTGCACTGGAATGGCTGCAAAATCTGTATTTGTATTTGACCAATAATGTGTGCAGAAAATACCTTCAGGCAAGGGCAGCAGGCTTGGAGCAGACAGTCGAATAGAGGTAACGGGCCAGCAACCTGGCCAGGTCGTGCAGAACAGCCGTTGGAGGGAGTCGTTGCAGCCGAAGAATCAACAATGAGAAGGACACGGAGCTACAGGCGTCAATGTGGGCGTACACAGCTGACGAGGCGGGGCGGCGCCAGGGTCCCGATTGCGGTGGATCACAGGACGGGTGGGCCAGGTGGCACGCGCTGGGCGCTGTAAGAGGCGGTCGCTGGTGTCGGGCAGGACCCGCCAGCGGTCGCTAGTGTCGGGCAAGACCCGCCAGCGGCCTTGGACTAGCACGGAGGGCGCATGACGGCGGCGGCGGCGGCTATACACGTCCAGAAGGGACCAGCCACAGGCGAGCGCTGGGCGCTAGTGTCGGACCAAGGTAGCCGTGGGCTAGCTGCACACGTAGCTGCAGTCGTGAGTCAACGGCGACCCGAACAGGCGACGGTAGTCGTGAGTCGACAACGACCCGAACAGAACGGCTGTTGACGGAATAGCAACAGCGAGAGCGTGGTCGAAGCTGGGCGACGGCGACGAAGGCCATAATGGCACAAAGGACGTCGCCCGTTTTGGGACGACGAGGGCGGGTGGTCGGGACGGCGCGTTTGTGAGCAGCCGGACAGGCTGGAGTATCACCGCCGGCTGCAGAGGCGGTGCCGCCCGCGAGGCTGGGCGGAGGTGGTGGGCTCCCCACTAGTGCCGCCCGTTTCGGGTGGCCGGACGGTGGAGCAGCGACGGAATCGACGGACGGCAGCGACGAAAAAACGTAGGCGACGGAAAAACACAGCGTCGACGAAATTTCACAGGCTTTTCTACAGATTCTCCACAGGCACTACTCCAAGGCCAGCTCCCAACTCTGATACCAAATGTTGGGTGATAGACTCAAATCCTCCTACGTTTGTGCAACGGAGGATTGCCCCCAAGCTTCCCCGATGGCTGGAAGACACTCTTCGTGACACTCATCTCTCAAATGTTGATCTTCATCAACTTGCTGACTCCTCAGCAGCACCTTTGACACATGCACAGAGATTACAGCAGCTTCGTCATTTTGATGAGTAGAGTGATGCAGTCTTATGAGCCTACTACAACTAAAGAGGCTCTATCTGCCTTTCTCAATGGTGACTTGCATGAGGAGGTCTATGTTGAACAGCCTCCAGGTTTTCAAGTCCCTGGACATGAGGGTAAGGTGTGTAGATTACACAAAGCCCTTTATGGTTTGAAACAGGCACCCAAAGCATGGTATGATAAGATTGATGCATTCTTTCTTTCCCTTGGCTTCCAATGCTTTGTAGACAGCAATCTCTATGTCTTTGCTAAGGATGCTTTGATATGTTTGATCATCTTATAGGTTGATGATTTGTTGATCACTGGCTCTCATCTTGCCAAGATTGAACAGCTCCGGTCAAATTTAGATGACTTTTGAGATGACTGATTTAGGACGACTCCACAACTTTCTTGGTATGGAGGCCTATCAAAATCGTGATGGAGTTTTCCTTAGCCAATACAGATATCTAAAGCAGCTCCTGGAGACATTTGGGATGATAGTGTGCCATCCTCTTTCCTGTCCGATGGATCCTAACTCCAAGCCATGGTTGTCACGGTACGAAAATACGATACCGTACGATACGATACCATACGGGAATTTTTGGTACGATATGAAATTTTCAGGATACCGTACGATAAAATACGGTTTTTATTTTTTACACTTACAAGCTATGGAGCTTCAAGCTTGAATGTGAGGGAAGGTTGGGAGGGGAGGAGTCTACAGTGCTTGAGAAACCAGTACATGGATATGTGTCTCTCCCGGTTGGATATCCCGATTGTCTTCAAAAAAGAACCTGGATGGGTAATGCAATACCAAAGGTCTCCCAATGTAGCGTTTATGACTAAGGGACCGTCCTTGCACAAATACGAGGAGTGCATCTAGGGTGATAAGTTTAGGGACTCCTCTCTAGATCAAAATGGCCATGTCCGAATGTTCTCCCTCGTGCATAACTTGAGAATCTAATTGTCTAGCCTACCTATACAAGGGATCCCCAAGTGATGTAGCAAGATTCTCTCATCCTACCAATCAAGTGTACACTACCAGTCTACCTCGCCAGGTTTTTTAGGTCTCTCCACAACCCCATATGGAATACTGAGTGGACACGAAAGTTGCGAAGTATTGCGAGCATTTGGGATCTTCGTAAAGCAGGGTTTCTATTTTTTTTTAGCATTTGGAATTTTTTTTCCAAGGAAAAAAAATTTTGGGGGGGAAAAAAAAAACTAACTCGTACCGTACGAATTCGTACGGTATCGTACCGTACGACTCGTACGTACGAACAGGTTCATACGCGTACGAGAAACAACTATGCTCCAAGCTTTCCTAAGAAGATTCTACTTCCATCTTTGAGGATAGTACGCAGTACTCGGAGGCTTGTGGGTTCTCTTATTCACTTGACTTATACCAAGCCCGACACTTCTTACAGTGTCAGTATTCTCAGTCAGTTCTCTTTCACTCAACACCCTCATTGGCAAGCCGCTCTCAGGGTTCTTCAATACTTATTTGGTACCTTGGACTATGGTCTCTCTTTTAGAGGAGGCACTGAGCTTGTTGGATACTATGACGCTGATTGGGTAGGTGATCAAGATACCAGGCGTTCCACTTCTGGTTACTACTTGACTTTAGGTTCCGGCCTCATTTCTTGGAGATCCAAGAAATAGACTATAATTTCTCTTTCTTCCACGGAGGCTGAGTATCGTACTTATTTGGATGCTTGCTGCGAGCTATTGTGGTTGATGCAGATGTTAAGCAATCTTAATGTTCTTTCCGACTCTCCATTCGCATTCTTATAGATGGCCAGAGTGCCTTGGCATTGACACGTACTTCATTTTTTCATGGCCGGACCAAGCACATTGAGGTTCATTTTCACTTTGCTCGTGTGCTGGTAACTGACGTCATCATTTCTCTGGAGTATCATCCCTCTCAGGACAACCTAGCTGATATCTTCACCAAACCCCTCCCTCAAGATACTATCGATCAACTCCTTACCCGTATGGGAGTCGGACCACCGTGCTAGAGATGAGAGGAGAAGTTGGAATGATCATCTACAGTCCCCTTTGATACCTTTTATAATCAACATATTTATTTGATATTTTTGGATATTTTTCCCACCTTTTATTAGGCGTTTTTCCTAGTCATGGACATTGTCCACAGTCATGGGTTTCTATGCTGGCCGACCAGCCCCTTTGTGATGTATATAAGAACAAGCTTTTTGCCATTTGATTCATTCATCATTTTTTGCTCGAGTGTTGGATCATTGCTGGCTGCTCCAAGTCTCTCCTCTGCTTCCGTTTGCTGCCTTCAGCCATTCACTCACAGAACTAGTGATGATAACGAATATCCTCCATGCACATAGAACATAGCCTTCGAAGTGTGTATATATATAGCTTTACCTTTTTCTTCCCCACACTTATCCCTTACTCATTTTTTTTTCTTGACCAGCCTTAGGCCCAAGATCCTCCCACAGTTATATCAATGTTCACCACTCATAGGCGCTTTTTTATCCACCCATAGGCAATGCCACCAATGTTACATGCACAGAGCTTGATCGTGATAACGCACAACAAGGCCTTCTTTATACCTTTATGTGGTGAGAATTTTTAGCATCAACTTTAGACAGTAGGGAGAGAGAAGAGAATGAGAATATAGAAGACGACACAGTATTGGGTCCCAATACCCACTGAAGGGCCCCCTCTGTAAGCAAGAGTATTTGCTTATATTATTCTTTGGAGAAAATGTTGTACAATGCTGACTCCTGAGTACAAGCAATATGAATGCCCAACGCAAGGACAAGGAAGACCGTACGTTGGCTGAGTATCCACCTATCTCGAAGCTCTGCTGAAAGCTCTCCTTGAGTCCTTGGCCACTGATGCAAGTCCAGATAGCTGGAGGACTGCACATATGCTTGGCTGAATGTCAAGAGTATCTTGAATCTTCCTTCCTTAGCCTGGAGTGATTGGATACTGCAAATTGAAGGTACTTTGCTGAATACCTGAATGGATTTTGTGTGGGCTGAGGTCATGATTTTATACCACCTCTGGACTGTAGTCGGTTGCCTTAGAAGGCTGTCGACTGATGCAAAATGTCCCACGACTGACTGAAATGACCAGTCGGCTGGTTTAATAACCCTGTCTGCTGCATTTAATGGTCACGACTGGCACATGCACGGTCGGCTGCCTAAGATTCCCTATCAGCTGGTTGTAACAGCCCATGACTCGCATACTACCCAATCGGCTTGCTGTAGGGCTGGTCGGGTGCTAGCCGACTAGCCCCCTAAGCCATATGGGCTGGCCGACTTCATGGCAAAGGCATAGATGCCCTTTGCAAGGCTAGCCCAAGTGGGTTGCCTTGGGGCTGGCCCCTTTCTACACATGCATCTAATGCTAGGGCAGACATCTAAATGCTTCTGTATGATGCTTTCTCCCAGTGGGTTAAGAGGACTGACATCTGACTGATCTCTAAAGCTCAGAGACTGACCTACGTAGCTCGTGCCTGACTGTCCCAAGACTGAGGGCTCACAATGGGGTCACGGCGTACGACAAATAATCCTAAAAAGGTTCTACTTCTATACAAATGTTGCATTGATGATCATGCCAGTGTGTCACTCTGTACCCCAGTGCAGGGTGCACATGACATTCCCTCCTGCTTAACTTGGCGGCAAGTTCAAGGCTTCCAAGTAGAGTCCGCCAACAATTGGGTGTACTCCTGAAAGAACTCTTTATCCAGCCAAACTTCTTCATGGGTTCCGTGGTCTTTAAACTTCATATATAACTGTCGGATTCTTCGACCGGATCCATACTTCCATCTCTGGAGAAGAATTTGCTCTGGCTATACGACTTCAGCTTCGTCTATCATATCTGGTTGTTGCTCTTCGGATATATCCTGCAATGCTGGACCTACATATGGCTTCAACCAAGAAACATGAAAGACATTGTGCATAGTCCAACTTTCCGGCAACTTTAACTTTAAAGAGACATCACTTAACTTTTGAATGACTGGAAATGGGTCGAAACTTCGGAATGATAGTTTGGGACAACGCTTCTCCACTTGCTTTAGCCGTTGTTTCATGATGCACAGATATACCCGATCCCCTTCCTTAAAGTTAACATCTTGCCTGGATTTGTTGGCTTGCCGGGTATATGCTTCCCGAGCCTTGGCAAGGCGCTCCTTAACTAACTCCATGATTTCTGAGAATATCTCGGTGGTTTTATTAGTCTCAAGAGATGGTGACACGTGTCTCGTCAAGAGAGATGAGAACTGCCGACCAAATGCTGCCCCATACGACGTCCGACCAATACTCGACAGTGAGTATCGTTGGGGATTGCCCGAACCAAAGGAAGATATTGTTCCCATTTCGACTACTGGTCATGGCAGTATGATTTGAGAACGTCAAAGGCCAATTGATTGTAAATTTCTGTTTGGCCATCTGTTTGAGAATGGAATACGCTGGACAACTGCAACTTACTCCCAAAATTGTCAAACATTGCTCTCCAAAAATGGGACGTAAATTTTGGATCTCTATTTGACGTGATAGTCCATCAAACCACCAATGGGTTACAAAAACCAAATGAACAAGCGAGCTATGTCCTCAGCTGTGGCTATCTGCTTGCATGGAATGAGCATGCAAAGCTTACTGAATCTGTCAACGATTGTGTCTTCCTTGGGCTTCTCTTTTTCGGCGGCATGCTGCATCTTCAGAGAATTTATTTGCTCCATCCATAGTAACAGGGGACTGAGGGGACGAAGGGCCGGGACGCGGAAACGCCGTCCCGAATCAGCAAGCCGTTCCGACACGGTCTGGGGACGGAGGGGACACTTCGGGCACCTGCGTCACAAGGGGACGCCATCCCGAGAACAGCGGAACGGGCAGCCACGGTCAGGGATGGGACTGGAACAGGACGACGAAACGTTTTTTTTTTCGCTGGATTTTTGCGCCTGTTTTTTCGCTTTTTTTCCCCCATTTTTCGCTTTATTCCGCTGTTTTTTGTGTCGCTTCTGCCCGTTTCCTCCCATTGGCACTGTGGCTGCCGTCACCCGTGACCCGCACCATGCCTATGCCATGAGCCTATAAGGCTTGAGCTCTCTCTCTCTCTCTCTCTCTCTCTCTCTCTCTCTCTCTCTCTCTCAGCCAGCCACCCCACTCTTGAGCTTAAGGCTTAAGCAGCAAGCACTCTCTCTCTCTCTCTCTCTCTCTCTCTCTCTCTCTCTCATACTACGGGGTTTAGAGGGAGCTCCTATTTTCTTGGATGATGATCTCACGAGGATGCAGCTTGAGCATAGGAGAACTTGCATGCCACGAGTCTTACACGCGAGGAGAGAAGGCAAGAAGGCCTTCTATCGAGATGGTCGGGTCATCATTGATGGCCGGCCCATGGATTAGCGGTTTGGGGCCTATGGGACACAGACCAGGCCACTGACAGAGATACACATAGCAGTATGGAACTGTAATGGTTCACTATGGGTGCAGCCTGGACGACTGGAGCATGTTATGGTGGGGAGGGACATCATACTTCTGACAGAGACACATCAGAGCCCAGAGAGAGGGCTACCTCGAGTAGAGGGATTCCAGTGGGAGTCAGCATACAGGAGGACCACACGCCAGGGTACCTCGAGAGGGTCGGGGGGAGTAGCAGTCCTATTCAGACGGGAGCTACAGGGGAGACTGAGAATGGTAGCACAGGATCCAGAGGCCAGATACATGTGGATCAGCTTACAGCTCTCACAGGACAGGGTTATATACATAGCTCTATGTTACTTTTCTCCATCAGGATCCTCCTACGTCATTACAGAGGACATGCCACAGGAGGAGGAGATAGGAGCCTCGCCATACACTTGTCTGTCAGAGGAGATTATGCATTATTCTACACTAGGGGAAGTATTTCTTACGGGCGACTTCAATGCCCACACACAGAGCAGACAGTGTGAGGTGTATGACTATGATGACATGGAGATCCTCCACCCTGTGGATCCAGAGGAGATAGGGGCTAGTCAGGCATCAGAGAACACTGGACCAGACAGAGGACATTATGGGGACCACTTACTAGAGTTGGGAGCCAAGCATCGTCTCGTTATTTATAACGGGATGCTACAGTGGCCGGGATCAGGAGGGCTGACATGCTTCCCACATGGGGGTCATACACGGACCGGAGGCACGGTGGTAGACTACATTATGGGGTCTTTGGAGGCATCACAGCTTGTCACCTCATTCTCCATTCCACCTCGTCCTATTGGGGCAGATCATACATACTTGGCATTTTCACTAGCCGGATCACCAGTATCACCAGCCCCCCACATACCGACGCCACACACTACCATCTACTTCACACATGACATGGCAGACATATACACTGGTAGAGTAGAGGATGGGCTCCTACTCATGGATCCCCTGGCATCTATGGATACCATTACAGCCCAGCTCGCATCACTCCTACACACGGCTGCATTACAGAGCTTCCCACATCGTGTACACTCAGGAGAGCCTGCGAGACCTGGGACTATGCCCCAGAACAGATGGTATGATGACGAGTGCAGAGCCCTATACTCACGACTCCGCATACAGAGAGCTTTGGGAGCCATCACAGAGCAGGAGTCGAGGAGAGAGATGAGGAGACTTACTCGCCGCAAAAGGCGGGCCTTCGCAGAGATGCAGGAGCTAGAGATCTTTCATTTCTTCATGAGTAGAGATAGCCCTGTCTCATGGCGGCACTTTAGAGAGCCCCGGACCCCGACACCTATTGCAGACCCACAGACATGGCACACATATGCAGAGGGTCTATACCATGCCCCACAGCAGCCACCTATACCTCAGCCACAGGAGCCTCGACCTACCACAGCTAGCTTCTTTACCCACTCGATGGTACAGGAAGCTATCCGCCGCCTACAGCATGGACGGGCCGCCGACCATATGGGCCTGCAGGGTGAGCATCTCATATATGCAGTAGATTCTTTAGCTCCTTTTCTTGCACACCTGTTTAACAGGGCACTAGCAGAGGGTTTGCCTGCGGAGTGGATGATGCACACCATTGTGCCGATTCACAAAACAGGGGATATGCTCGATCCGAGCAACTACAGGACGGTTATGGTTGGCCACGTGCTGGCCAAACTCTATGGTGCAGTGCTGGAGCAGGAGCTTAGCTTATATGCTGAGCGAGCAGGTTTACGCTCATCAGGGCAGGCAGGCTTCAGGAGAGCTTTCTCTACCACTGACCATGTATTCACTTTGAGATGTATGATTGATCAGGCCAGAGTGAGGAAGAGAAAGCTCTATTGCTGCTTTGTGGATTTCCGCAAGGCATTTGACACAGTACCACGAGAGAGGCTCTTTCAGCGCCTGCAGTCTCTTGGCATACCAGCAGATATGACATGGGGCATCTATGCATTATATGAGCAGGTTTTTGGGCGAGTCAGATGTCCAGGAGGTATGTCCGAGACTATTGCTAGCACCATTGGTGTGAAGCAAGGATGCCCACTTTCCCCCACGCTATTTGGGTTATACATTGATGAGGTGGCTGACTTCATTACACGGGGAGGCGGAGATGGAGTTGATTTAGCAGGTACCTCAGTACATATTATGCTCTATGCTGATGATATTGTATTAGTGTCTGAGTCCCCAGGTGGTCTACAGCAGCATCTACATGCACTCCATGATTTCTGCACACAGAGGGGTCTTACTGTGAACCTTGGGAAAACCAAGGTTATGGTCTTTCATACATCGAGACAGGGCAGGAGTCAGCTGACATTCACTCTCGCCGGATGCCAGGTGGAGGTGGTGACATCATACATGTACCTAGGGGTTACCTTCTCTGCAGCAGCCACACGCTTTACCATGGGTTCAGCAGCCAGAGCTAGATTGACCGGGGATATGCAGCATTGGCTATGCTAGAGAGACAGTGCCACCAGGCGCATTTTCAGGAGCCCCGGACGAAGGGGTGGCTATTTGACACATTAGTCACACCGGCATTGATGTATGGAGCAGCAGTATGGGCGCCAGGCCTTGCTACCCATTGGTGGACACAGATAGAGAGACCACAGGCCCTCATGATGGCACGCATGATACGCAGCAAACCGTCAGTACCTCATGACATTATCCGAGCAGAGTTTGCTACGCCTCCTATGATGGTAGAGGCCATATTTCAGACTATATGCCTGCTAGACAGATTCAGAGAGATGCCACAGGACAGATTATCATACAGAGCTTTTCAGGCATCTAGACAGTTGGCTGAGGCAGGAGACAGAGGATCATGGTATGCACAGGTCACACATTGGTTCTCACAGCATGGCCTAGACATGGATCATCTACCACCATTCCAGTATGACAGGGATGCACCACATATCCGTCTCTCTCATAGTGAGAGGAACAGAGTATTGAGACAGGATCTATGGCAGCTCTATACACGAGAGACATGGATATCGCCTACACAGCCTCTTCCACCGAAGATGCTATACTACAGAGATCACTTCATGAGTATCACTGATGATGGATTTATAGAGAGGCCTAGATACATGGAGGGCTTTTTACCACACGGCTCCCGAGTGGCTATTGGTCAGCTCAGAGTTTCATCACACCGATTGGAGATTGAGACTGGCAGAGCAGCACGGATCCCCCGAGAGGAGAGGGTATGCAGATTGTGCAGAGAGGAGGTGGAGAGTGAGGAACATTATGTATGCAGATGCAGAGCATATACAGCCATGAGAGAGAGATATCCCATTTTATTCAGAGAGCCACATTCCCTACGCCAGATCTTTGAGACAGCAGACCAGCGCATACTGGGGAGATACATTCTAGACATACAGCGCCACAGAGAGACATTATTACAAGCTCAGACAGCTCCAGAGGGGGGGCGACAGACACAGATTACTACATTTTTTCAGAGATCCATACCCCTCCCAGCCCCTACACGGCAGGGAATTACTCTCCAGAGAGCAGAGACACTTAGAGCCCGCAGGAGACAGAGGACACCTGGCTTTCGGACACCACGCCTATACCAGAGAGAGATGACAGAGATCAGAGCTCAGTTTCACAGAGAGGGTGCGGAGCGACTGGCTCGCTTCAGAGCACACCCAGGCATGTTCTTCAGGGAGCTGTGGACACCCCCTTCACTGATGTATACCATTTTATACCCCCAGTATGGTACAGGATGGAGCTAGCTAGGTTGCATATCATGATTGTATACTCCATGCATATAGCTTTGCATTCTCCTAGTAATAGAGCTCCATCCCCTCACACCCAGATTCAGCTTTTTTATTCAGTACTTTTTCATTTTGTTGGGATGACAGAGGATACCCCATACAGGTACTCCGATTTGTCTCATAGGCCGAGTTCGGTCTTTTGGAAGACGTTAATAAAATCTTTCTTTCTTTCTTTCTTTCTTTCTCTCTCGTCTAAACCCACAAGCTTTCTCTAGGCTCTAGCCTCTTATTTTTTAAGCCTTAAGCCTTAAGAGCTCTCTCTCTCTCTCTCTCAACTTTCACCCTCTCTCATCGCATCTTCTTCACAAGCAACCTTCGGCTCCACACGTCGTGGTGGTGCTAGAAGAACCGATGGTTGGTCATGGTGGAAAGAGTTTAATGCCAACCGCCTTGGAAGTGGAGGAGGTTCACGCTCGTGGTCTTACAAGCTTTGCCCCTATAGGCGGCGGACGAGGGGGTCAGACAAAGTGAGAGCCCACCTTATGCATGAGTCTGGGCACGAGGTTCAATTTTGCACAGGAATCACATCGGAGAAGAGAAGGGAGCTTCTTGAGCGCATTGCCAGGCATAAGACTTTGAGGGCTGCAAGGCCGGCACATGTGGCTGTGGATCCTGCGACATTTGTGACACCACATGAGAGGTCTGTTTCAGGGTCAGGGGGTGCATCTACCACATCTACACCACGGCCACATGGTGTAGGTTCCTTTGCGATGCCCACACCCGCGCCGCGACAGAGTACACTTGAGGGAAGTTGGGATCCTAAGAAGAAGGAAGAGGTTGATACAGCTGTGGCTCATTTCTTCTTCCATGACCATATTGCTTTCCATACTGCTAGGTAAGCCTTGAGTCCTTGACTCTTCCCTCTTTTTCTAAGTTTCATTCTTGAAAGTTCACTTGTTTCTTTTTGTAATCAGATCCGAGTACTTCAAGGCTATGGTGAAGAGGATTGGGGAGTATGGTCCAAACTACACCCCCCCATCATCGGAGTCTCTACGCACCACATTGCTCGACAAGGAGAAGCGCCTTGTCGAGCAAGCTGCAGAGAACACAGAGCGGCTATGGGCAAAGAATGGAGTGTCACTCATTGCAGATGGATGGAGTGACACACAAAAGTGGTCCATCCAGGTAAGTGGCTATCAAGGCGACTGAGTCTAGCCGTAGCTCGCTGAAGCTCCCGCCTCCACCCTGCACTGCGCGCCCGCCTGTTCGCCCCCCCTCCCTTTGTCGCCTATTCGCCCCCCTCCTCTCCGCCTGTTCGCCCCTCCACCCCCCGCCTGCCTTCGCCCCCTTCTTCTCGCCGTTGCGCCCCCCCCCTCCTGCCTCGCTGCTGCGCCTCCCCCCTCCTCGCCATTTCGTCCCCCCCTCCTAGCCGCCTCTTCGTCTATTCGCCCCCCCCCCCCCCTCTCTTCGCCTGTTCGCCCCCCCTCCCTTTGTCGCCTGTTCGCCCCTCACCTCTCCGCCTGTTCGCGCCCGCCTCCCTTCAGCAGCGCCCCGCCTCCCCTCCCTTTCGCGTTTTTGCCGCCCCCCCCTCAGGGCTTCTCCTTCGTTTTCGCCCCCTCCCTCCTCTTTCGTGCTGTTTTTCACCCCCAGGGGGTTTTGTTTTTCTTCATTTTCATCCGGTCTTCCGCCTCTTTGTGTGCAGCCCGTTTCTTGCAGGTTTTCCGCTTTCGCCTCGCCTTCGCCTGAGCTTCAGACTCTGATGGAGACTCCTCCCGCCTCGCCTCAGAGGGACTCATCCGCAGCCCCCTCGCCCGCCCCCGAGGACATCCCCATCAGGCTTTCTCTTTCGCCGGAAGAGGAAGCGAGCCTCACCGCAGAGGTGGAACGCCTCCAGGCTCATTCCACCATCTGCCGTATAGTCGGCACTCGCCCCAGCAGAGGGGAGATCAGGGATCTTCTTCAGGCTCGCCTTCTTGCAGATGTGGGCAAGATCCTGGATGTATAGCTCCTGGGCCGGGGCCATTATCAGATCGAGTTCGAGGCCGCCCAGAGCGTTGCCAAGGTCCTTGCCATGAGTCCTCTGGACATCAGGGATGCTCGGGCTTTCTTCAGACCTTGGCAGCATGGATTTGACCCAGCAGCGGCGGAGCAGGGAGAGCGCCTCTTCCATATTACAGTTTGTTTCCCTGGTCTCCGCCGGGAGTATCTTCCGCTCCTCTCCAAGCTCGGAGCATTGGTGGGCTCGGTACTAGAGACGGGCCCCTCAGCAGCTTCAGTGGTGGCCAGAGCAGCTGGGCTACCTTCGGTCAAAGTGTTGGTGTCTGACATCTCCTCCCTTCCTAAGGTCATTCAGCTACCTAGGATAGGGGGGGGGGGGTGGATAGATCAGAGAGTGGAGTTCTCGGGGCTCCTGAACCAGTGCTTCATTTGCAGGCAGGTCGGTCATCTGGCCAAGGCCTGCCCTCGCAGGAGACCTCGACCCTCACCACAGCAGCAGGCTACTGATGGCCCGCCCACAGATTCGGCTCGGCAGGCTGCCTCAGGGACACCTGCTCAGGCCACAGAGACCTCGGAGTGGCAGCCTGGACAGGGGCGCCGCCGAGGGAGACAGCCACAGCAGCACGCCCAGAGACCGCTTCAGCAGCAGCCACAGTCTCAGCCTCACTGGGTTCCCGTGAGGAACAGCTTTGCTCCCCTTCAGGAGGAGACCCCTGCAGCGACCGAGGACCAGGAGATGCCAGCTCCCCCTCCTTCACCCCCCCCCACCCCCGTCCCCTCCCACCGCCTCGCTTCCACCTTCGCCTCCTCCCGCCCCCGCTCCGGTTTCGGCAGCGGCTCCCTCTCCACCTCCCTCGCCTCCCCCTCCTCCCCCTCCGCCCGCCTCACCTTCCCGGGAGACCCTGGCAGTTCCCTGGCGCTCACCTGCAGTCCGGAGAGCGCTGAGCACTGACCTCGCTCGAGCATCACAGAGGAGACCTATGCCGATTAGGGCCTCACGGATTTCATCTATCCGCAGTCGGCTGAGTCGCCTTGGCATTAGACAGCGCTCGGAGGCCTTTCATTATACCTTTACACGGCTTTTTGGAGCAGAGGGCCTCCATGAGCCAGCAACCATTCGAGTTCATGTAGTGATACCTCCGGCCCGCGGGGAGGAGGCACTAGACTTAGCGGTGGCCTTCTCGTTCCATCTATGTGGACCTTGTGATCGGGAGTGGACTCTAGAGCTCGCTCTCAGCACTTTGAAGACTCAGGCAGTTGAGTTTTCTCACCACATGAGTGATCTGGAGGTGACAGATGTGATAGGCCGACTTTGGGAGTTGGCTCATTTTTTCTTGGATCTCGGGAGTGTGGATACCTCAGGGATTCGGCATTTGGTCGTGCGCATAGTGGCAGACTTGGCACGCGACCCTGGATATGTGAGTATACACGAGGTTTCTCTGTCAGAGCAGGAGGCAGTCGCCATGGGCCACAGCCACTGGCGCCTGATCCGGGATTCTTGCAGTACACCGGGTGGGCAGATTCGCAGCCGTTCGGATGGGGACTACTCTCCATCCAAACCGCTTGCGAAGACCCGCCGTACGGCTGAGACAGCATCCACCTCAGCAAGGCATCCATGAGGATCATCTCATGGAATGTACAGGGCCTTGGCGGAGCACACTTTATACGCTATCGAGGTTGCTTGAGGCAGGAGCTTCAGAGATGCTTGGTTGGTGGCAGCATTGACATTTTGATGATGCAGGAGCACCACTTGGGAGAGAGCAGGATCCGGAGATATGGTTCGGTGATGCCTGGTAGATGGGACACTTTTTGGTCTGCAGGGTTTGGTCCTTTGGGTGGACAGGGAGGAGTATGCATGGTTATTGCAGATGTATGGCGGCATGCCATTGTGGATCGAGGGATCATTGTGCCTGGTAGAGCACAGTATGTCATTCTGAGGATGCATGATGAGCTATTGGGTGTGCTCAACATCTATGCGCCCAATCATGCTAGTGCCAGAGCAGAGTTCTGGACTCAGGTTACAGATGCATTGCCAGAGGCCGCACATTGGTGTGTTGGGGGAGACTTCAACATGCTTGAGGACCCGGCAGATAGGGTGGGAGGCAGTCATGTTACAGTGCACGGCACGGAGCTTGCAACTTGGGACCGGTTTTGCATGTCACTGAGGATCACTGATGCATGGCAGCATGGGGCTTTCTCCCGGTCTCAGGACAGTCTTAGTTTCTCTCGGTCGGATCGCCGGCAGGGAGGGACTAATCTATCACGGATTGATCGCTTTTATGTGGGCGATTGGTTAGGGGAGCGAGGGGGCTCCGTCGGCATTCTCGCTGGCACCTCATTTTCAGATCATGCGCCAGTTATATTGACATTGGAGGAGGGGACACGGGAGCCTAGCTTGCAGTTGAGGATCCCAGAGAGGGTACTTGCAGATCCCAATCTCGCTGAGGACATTGAGAGGATCTGGCATGATAGTCAGTGCTCTGACCAGGATGCAGCGGGCCAGTGTGCCCAGGGACTCATTGATCTTAGCTCTTTTCTACACGCTGCAGCTTTGACACGACTGGGAGAGATTCGCGAGCGGGAGCAACGGCTGAGACGCAGCCTTGCTTCGCTACAGCGCCTTCAGGAGCAGCAGCCTGCATGTGAGTGGGTGGCGTCCCAGCTGAGCCAGGCACGCCAGGAGGTTAGAGAGGTAGAGGAGCAGAGACATGAGTTTTACTATCGTCGTCAGGCCTCTCAGTGGACGCAGCTTGGTGATAGAGCGACTGGGGAGTTTTTTGAGATCACTGGACCCCGTCATGCGCGAGCAGGAGTCCGCCAGCTTGGTAGACCGGATGGATCGGTAGCTACTGAGCTCGGGGAGATCAGAGCCATTGCCACTGCTTTTTATAGTGACCTGCTTTCAGCGGAGCCAGCCACTGAGGATCGAGATGTTTGCAGACAGACTGTGTGGGCCCATGTGCAGAGGAGGGTCACAGACCATATGCGTACAGTTCTAGGTGCGCCTCTGTCAGAGATTGAGCTTGCCGAGGCCTTGAGGGTCTTGCCGCGACATAGTTGCCCAGGGGAGGACGGACTGACGCCGGCCTTTTTTATGCGCTATTGGGACCTTTTGGGGCCAGGCCTCCGCAAGGGCTTTCAGCATGTTTTGGACACTGGGGTGATGCCGCAGAGCTTTTCAGAGGGCTTGATCTATCTTATCCCCAAGGGGGAGGGAGTATCAGATGACATTCGGCATTGGAGGCCTATTACGATCCTCAATACTGTCTACAAGGTCTTAGCAAAGGCCTTGAGTTTGAGGATCCAGCCCTTCCTAGGGGAGTTGATTCATGCTACTCAGACAGGATTTGTCCAGGAGCGCAGTATCCTTGACAACATCTTTACTTTCTGGGAGGCGACGGCCCGAGCTAGATTTCTTGGCGAGGACTTGGTCGTGATGCTTCTCGATTTTGAGAAGGCATACGATAGAGTTGATTGGGGATTCTTAGAGGGCACTATGCTTCGCCTGGGCTTTGAGCCAGGATGGATCAGAGGGGTGGCAGCTCTGTATTCCACAGCTCGCAACCAGGTGCTGATTGCAGGAGGACGGGGGCCGAGTTTTGAGCTGACCAGATCAGTCCGTCAGGGGTGTCCTCTCGCCCCTTTCCTTTTTCTCTTCTTTGCGGAGGCTATGAGTATGTATTTGACGACAGAGGAGGTTGGTTTGAGAGGACTTCAGCTCCCAGTCCGGGGGGAGGATTTGCTTGATGCTGAGTTTGCAGACGACACGGGCTTATTTTTGCATGGCCAAGAGGCCAATCTTATTCGGGCTGAGCAGTCGCTCCAGGTTTTTAGTGCAGCTTCGGAAGCATTGATCAATTGGCGCAAGACAGTGGCCTTTTGGATCAGTAGTGCTCCCACTCCGGCATGGAGCCCGGACCCCGGTTTTAGATGGATTCCTCCAGGCACAGCAGTGCGGTATTTGGGATGCCAGATTGGCCTCGATTTGTCACCTGAGCAGCAGATTGCCCCGCTTCTTCTGAGCATTCGGAAGAAGCTATTGTATTGGAGTACAGCTCGACTATCCTTGGCTGGGAGGGTGGTGGTGGCAAATCAGGTGCTGTTAGCGACCATGTGGTACATTACGTCTTGCTGGATTTTCTCGAGCTCTTGCATCAGCCAGGTACAGAGGCTGATCAGGAACTTTCTGTGGTCTGGGCGGGACGGTCAGCCAGCTCGGGCAAAGGTTGCATGGGCAGTTATTACACTTCCGCTGGCTCAGGGCGGTTTGGATATTATAGATCCAGTCGATCAGAGTAGAGCCTTATTGGGGAAGCTTATTGTTCGGGGGTTGCTTCCAGGCCGTTCACACCTCTCGAGCCAGTGGCCCCACGGTGGATGGGAGCCTTTACACAGTTGGAGATCCTGATTGCTGTCAGAGCTAGCACTGAGGATGGCAGATGCCTCTACTATGAGATTCAGGATGAGGGCAGACTCCAGAGAGTGGAGGTGGAGTCACCTTTGGTTGCAGAGTGCACCTTTCAGAGGATTCGGGTAGTGGCTGCCGCTTCTCGGAAGTGGCATATTGACCCCGACCCTGCTGATGTGCTCCCGGATTGGCGCATATGGGCATATGCAACGCGCCCCTTGGCCCGGCTACAGTGGGACCCCGGGGAGTACGAGTGGCATGATCCTTATGCATCCCTTGAGGCCACAGA
Source organism: Cibotium barometz (assembly GCF_041138505.1). Lineage (NCBI taxonomy): Eukaryota > Viridiplantae > Streptophyta > Polypodiopsida > Cyatheales > Cibotiaceae > Cibotium > Cibotium barometz. The sequence continues at coordinate 48,196,344 of NC_141076.1, forward strand.
GATCACCTTTTTCCAGTATACTGTTCGGCTGGGACGGCATATTTTGACGGCGAGGAGCACGGTTTCTCCAGCGGCAGCGGGGCATTGGCGATTGCAAGGACTCTCACAGGAGTTCCTGGAGGATTTCTGGGCTCGGCTCTGGGCTAGTCGGCAGGCCCGCAGGATCTCGGCTTTTCAGTGGCTGGTCGCCCACAGGGGCTCAGCAGTTGGCACTTGGCTTGTTTACAGCAGTCTTCCGGCAGCCTGCGTCCGATGCGGCCACCCTATGGAGACACAGAGACATTGCCTTTGGGACTGCCCTCAGGCACAGCAGATTTGGCTGCGGATGCTGCGTATTCTGGCCCCCCTCTCTCCAGAGGGTATGTTTACGTGGGGTGCCGCTGCTTGGTCGACTTCGTCAGGGCCTGCTATGGGCTATGAGATGGAGCAGGGCAGTCAGGCCATCAGATTTATTAGGGGCCAGCCTCGCCTGGTTCCGGCACCGGATTTCTCGTCCGCCAGCTGGACACAGGAGAGGGATTTACGATGGGAGCTCCTCAGCAGCCTCACCATCTGGTTCACCTGGAGGGCCCGGTGCTTTACGGCCTTTGAGGGGAGATTAGAGCCACCAGCAGAGACTGTTCGGGGGATTTGGCAGGAGTTGATCCACACCCTGCGAGGACAGTACGACCGCATCCGGGGAGACTCGGATGAGGCGATCTTACGGCGCCAGGCCTTTCACACCACTTGGCGCTGTGGCCCGTTCTACACCTTACACACGGGATCCCCCCCGTTGGCACTACAGGCCACCTGTTTGGCTCTTCCCCCCCCCCTATTGTATGATTTAGCCGCTCAGTTCTTTATACTGAAGCTTGTATTTTGCAGCACCGGGAGAGTCTCCCGGGCTGCCATGATGTATTCGCTGCTCTTCTCTCTCTTAGGAGCAGGAGAGATCTTTTGTAGCCCTACGGGCGTTTTTATATAACTAATGAAAGGATCTTTTCTCGGAAAAAAAAAAAAGTGGTCCATCCATGGTCTCGTTGCATATTCCCGTGGCGAGATGTACTTTATTGCTTCACATGATGCCTCAGCGACAGGAAAGAGTGCAGACGTGCTTGCAGCAAAGTGGGCAAGTGGCATTGAGCTCATGGGCCCGGAATGTGTGGTGGGTTTTGTTGCAGATGGCGAGGCTGCAAATAGGGCAGCTGGAGCTATTATTGAGGACATGTATCCACACATGACTGTGTCATATTGTATGGCACATTGTTTGAGCAATCTTTTAAAGGATATTGGAAAGATGTCATGGATTGAGCCAATCATTCAGGAGGCCAATCAAACGGTCACATTTGTCTTGAACCACAAGTTCCTCCGCCACGAGTTCTCCAAGAAATCAAGACTCTCACTTCTCAAATTCTCGGACACCCGATTTGCCTTCAACTTCTTGATGCTAGCCCGCTTGAGGGAGTGCAGTGGTGCATTAAGGCAGCTCTTCATCAGCGACGAGTTCACCACTTCTACATTGGCTTCGACAGCCATAGGCATATTATGCAGGGAGCATGCAGAGAGCACTTCCTTTTGGGAGGATGTGAAACGCATTGATGCTATGGTGAGGCCTATTGTCCACTTGTTGAGGCTTGTAGATGCTATGCAGCCATGCATCGGGAAGGTGTATGAGGCAATGGATAGAATGATAGAGAAGTTGCAAGAATTAGAGCCTAATGAGGACAGATACGAGGAGATTCGTTCCTTATGTGTGACGAGGTGGAACTCTTATGCCTCTCCTACGCATGCAACAGCATATATGGTGGACCCTGAGTTTCAGGGTAATGGACATGAGAGTGACAGAGAGGTCAGTGATGGTTGGAGGCGTATCTTGGATCGTCTAGTGCCAGATGGAGGCATTAGGCGCAAAATCAGAGACCACCTTGCTGCATACAGGTCCTTTCATGGTGCTTTTGGTTATGCGGATGCACAGGAGGATAGGTTGAAGGTTGGGGCTGCTTTGTGGTGGAAAGACTATGGTTCAGATGGGCCTAAGCTGCAACACTTGGCTATCCGCATTCTCAGCCAAGCTGTAAGCTCCTCTTGTTTGGAGCAGCTTTGGAATTCTTCCAGCCATATTGCATCAAAGAAGAGAAACCGCCTTGGTGTAGAAAAGGCCAATGATCTTGTCTTTGTAAGCGCAAACTTGTGAATGCTTTGCAAGGGTGCGATTGCAAAGGCAGATCCCTTTACTCAGTGGGAGATGGAGCAAGAGGAGGGAAATGAGTAGGTGGAGACACAACAGAGCCCAGAGGACGATGCCACTACCTTTCAGACTGGTCATGTAGGTAGCCATGATCATGACGCCAGTACTTCTCACACTCCAGCCTCCGATTTTGCATTGCAGGCTCTATGATTTATCATTTAGCTATGTTTCATTGTTTTTACTTTTGAGTCTTGACTCGGCACTTTATGTGCATTGTAGACACTAGTCTTTTGTTATTTGATAGTGATCATCATTCCATGCTTATATATTGATTTAAACTTTGCCAGTGTACTTAAGTCTTATTAGCGCATGTTCGGTGTTTGCGCCACGTATTGTACATTTAAAGTGATGCCTTGAATGTTCAAAGTGTAAAAACATAAATGTTATTTTATTTAGTGTGCTTTGTAGTCAATAAATTGCATATTCCATATGCCGTCCCCGTTCCCTACCTTTTGCCGTTCCCCGTTCCCCGTCCCTATCCCCGTTCCCCGTCCCATGTTACTATGGCTCCATCATTGTTCTCAAGAGCTCTTCTGTGCTTGGCAAAAGTGTTTTTTTTTGTTTGGAAGCTTTGTGCCTCCATCCCTTCTTGCTCGCTTTCTTTTTGATGTGATGTTTCTCCCGACATGGTGGAGACCTCGGTTTCTTTTCCAGACCGCAGTTTAACCATCCACCAGATGCTCTCACTTCTTTAGATAGCCAAGTTGGGTAACCAGCCTAATGCTATGATACCAATGTTACATGCACTAAGCTTGATCATGATAACGCACAACAAGGCCTTCTTTATACCTTTATGTGGTGAGAATCTTTAGCATCAACTTTAGAGAGTAGGGAGAGAGAAGAGAATAAGAATATAGAAGAGGACACAATATTGGGTCCCAATACCCACTGAAGGGCTGCCTGAGATTCCGTACCCCCTCTAGCTAACATGGTCAGCCCTAAAGGCTAAAATAGGACACCAAACAGGAAGCCAGCGGCAAGGAGATGGTGTCTAACACATTGCACCGGATAAACCTGTTGAATGTAACATGCAACGGAATTACACGTAGATGAAGGATCCTGTCACACAAAGTCTTACACCACCTTCTGTATCTTGAGTTTCGCGAGTCTTTAGCAATCCACTTCAAACTTTAAGAGATGAGAGAAAGAGAAAGATAGATATCTGTACACCTTATTGGGTCCCAAAATACCCACTGCAGGGCCCCCTCCTATTGCTAGGAGTATTTGCTTTATTTCTTTGAAGAGAATGACTGCAGGATTGTCTTTCAGACTGTAGATGAGTCAAACGTAAGACTTTCGGAAGACCAAACGATCGGCTGACTGCACATTGTGTAGAAGCACCAATGATGATCAATCTCGATGCCAATGCACTCTTCCAAGGGGCTGTAGGAAGGCTGCAAACTGAGGGTGAGAGAAGGGACTGATTGGAGACTGTTTCTAGGGCTGAATCTGCAAAAGATGAGGGCTGTGTATGCTGTGTTTTCCTTCACCAAGAGGGTGGGAAGAAAACGATGAAGATATGAATGCTGAGTTCTGTTGTGAGACTAAGAAGGGCTGATGGACTGAAGTGCTTCTTCACGATGTGTTCTGATTGGCTGAATGCTTGGATGCTTGATCGATGATGATGGATGAGAGAATGCAATCGCTAGGTATTTATATGCTTGAATGGAGTTGGTGGGCTGGCTGAAGGGCAGGTCGGCTGACTTCATAAAGCTACACGACTTGAATATGAGATATATGCTGAATATAATATTTTAATGCTGGCCAACTGGGTAATAATGCTGCCGACTGGTCATATGGTTGCTATCTTAGGCTTTATGCAATGAAATAAATGCTTGGAATGGCTATGGTTGTCTACTGTGCATATGCAAGGCCATGAATGCTTTCTAATGCAAACCCTAAGGCTTCTAACAAACTTCTATATGCATGAATGATTCTCTTCAAGTGGGTAAAGGGACTTGACTAATTGACTGACCTTCTATGGCCGAGGAAAGACCTTCGTAGCTCGTGCCTAACATATCCCGGACGGGGGCTTGCAATGGGGCCACGGCATACGACAAAATCATATCCTAAAGGGTCCTACTGCTGTACAATGATGCACTGATGATGAGCCATCTTGTCATGCACTACAGTACAGAGTGCATGTGACATTGATGTTCTCCTGTGAGGAGAAGCCCCCAAGCTTGTACCAATTTCGAATACTCCTTGGTAATTAAAAAATTCCAAGGGGGGCCGTAGCACAGTCCAACCCTAGGGTGGTGCCCTTGCGTATATCTCTCTCAATTTTCAGCTTTGTGATATGGTTAAGCGGTTGTGGCCAACATTTAAATGTTTAATGCACATTGATGGTAACGAAAAGTGTGTCAAAGTCCCTAGTCACCCGGGCAAGCCCTTGCTTCGGTTACAAGCCCACACCTCCAATGATTTCTTGTCTAGATGGTTTCCTAGTGCTCCAAGCATAGTAACATGGGACGGGGAATGGGGACGGGGATTCCTGGGAACCGGGACGAGGAACGGGGGACGGCATGCGACGGCATACAAAATATGCAATTTTAAGTAAGCACTCATTTAAGAAACTTAACAATACTAAAACAAAGTCACTTTACACTTCCAAAGCATCAATATTAAGTCATACTAGCAAAAAAATGGGTGTTACAAAAAGGAGATCGGGCACCCAAGACCCAGTCGCCAAAGGCCCGAGGTGAGTCTTGAAGACTTGAAGACTTGAAAGTTTCCTATAGCATGTGCCAATGGGGGCTCTTCTTATAGCCATGGGCCAAGTGGGGAGGGCTGCTCAACGGCTAGGCGCCCAACCAGCTACAGGGCGCAACGGCAGACTGGTCAACACTGCGCAACGGTCAGCTGACCATCCCGTTCCGTCCCACACGAATCGCCGTCCCCTTGTTACAGCATGGACTCACACGTCCCCTCGCCGTCCCCTGTCCGTTTCCATTCCCGCACGTTATGGGACGGCCTTCCCCCGTCCCAGGGGTCCGTCCCCCACGTCCCCTATGACTATGGCTCCAGGGCAACCTCTAAGAGCGACTCACACTGCTAGTGGATGGTTGTTTGCAATCAAGTAAAATCTTGACCACTCCCACTATAGCAACCCAAGATGAGAGGAGAGAGCAAGAGATACAAGGGGAACCTTTAGCATCTACATATACAACCACAAGAGGTCTCATGCCGCTTCCACACCGGATTCCATTAGCTTGATGCCCGACACACTACACAAGATCATATGGCAGTTTCCCAACCACCACCACGACCCGAACCCCAGCCAACACCTCTACTCCCCCAAGCAAGCCTTTGCTTTGGAACAAGACTGCCTCTAGAACACCCATGAGCTCACCATGCTCCACATGTGGTTGTAGTTCGATGCTATGATTGAGAAGATTTGCCAACCAGAAAGAGACTTGTCAACGAAACCTAGATCATCAACAAAAGGTGGACGAAGATCTTCGGAGAGATCAACCCACCACGAAAGAGACAGACAACGTGGAGAGCACAAGTAGAGTCACAACAATAGTTGGTGTAGACGTGATTTTCAGTTTGTAAGTCCAAACCATATATTGAATGGGAATGATATCTTTTGGTGGATCACAAAGACGCTACCAAAGTTGGTAATCATCCAAGGTGAATGTTAACATACCTCACCTTAAGGGCACACGTGGCTGTCTTGCAGGAGGCGAGCAACACAATCGGGCAGCAAGCAACAATTTTACCGACGCAGGTGCCGTGTGGCATTCGGCCAATAGAGAAGCGGTCAGCCAGCTGTTGTGTAGTCATGGCTACAAGCCAATAGCAAGTAAACAGGCCGACAGCAAGTAAACAAGCATCTAGGTCCCTATATAAACATACGTGGGATTTCATTTGTGTGGGAGAGATGGAATTAGGGTTAGGTTAATTCATGTGTGGGAGACATACACAGAGAGAACAAAGGGAGAGAGAGAGAGAGTTGTGGGGATAAGTCAACTCATAATGATATGAGTGTGTGACTCCCCTATCACACATGTATATTGCACTAGTACACATAGTGCACTTAGTACATTAAAAGTACTAAGTGTACTATGTACTATAACTTATGGGCTTGTACACACTATAAGGGTGGGCATTATGCCTTTACCCCAACAACCTCCCACTTAAAGGCAAAGTGCCCTTAAGTAAAGGAAAAGAAAAAATCAGCATGTACATGATAATATACAAGGCCATATCAAGGCTGAAATTGGCCTCATCCAATGCCCATCAAGTGTCTGCAATGAGCAAACCGCTCCGGAGGCAAACTCTTTGTCAACAGATCAGCCGGGTTGTCATCCGTGTGAATCTTAACAAGCTGAATTTGCTTGTTCTCTATCACCTCTCTGATGAAGTGATACTTCACATCCACATGCTTCGTCTTTGCATGAAAGACAGGATTCTTTGCCAACTGGATGGCACTCTGACTGTCACAATGCAACAATGGTATATCCCCTGTATAACCCAAATCAACCACTAACCGAGATAGCCATAATGCCTCCTTGCAAGCCTCTGTGGCTGCAATATACTCGGCCTCTGTAGTAGATAAGGCTGTGCACTTCTGCATCCTGGATATCCATGACACAGCACCTCCTGTGAATGTAAACACATAACCGGTAGTAGACTTCCGGTTATCTGGATGACCGGCATAATCCGAATCCGTGTAACCATGCACTAATGCATCCTGTTTGCCAAAGCAAATGCACAAATCCTGTGCGCCCTTCAGGTATCTCATGACACCTTTCACTGCTTCCCAATGCTTCTTGCCAGGGTTGGCCATGTATCTAGAAATCACTCCCACTGCAAATGCAATGTCCGGCCTAGTAGCAACCATGGCATACATGAGACTGCCACAAGCTGAAGCATACGGAATCTTGGCCATATCAGCCCTGTCACTATCCGACTGTGGGCTGTCCATAGCACTGAGTTTCACATACACAGAGAGAACAAAGGGAGAGAGAGAGAGAGTTGTGGGGATAAGTCAACTCATAATGATATGAGTGTGTGACTCCCCTATCACACATGTATATTGCACTAGTACACATAGTGCACTTAGTACATTAAAAGTACTAAGTGTACTATGTACTATAACTTATGGGCTTGTACACACTATAAGGGTGGGCATTATGCCTTTACCCCAACATCATTCATTCCCATCTGAAGTTCATCATCGAACAAGCCTAGCAGAGCATTTCTCTAATGTTGGGGCTGGCCAAGGTGGAGCTATAGTCGTCTATCGGGCTGAGTATTGTTGTCTACATTTTCAGTCTCATTCTATACATGAGAATTCAGTTGTAAACATTTTTCTTGTACATAATACTATACAGTAGTTTAGGGCTTGTGTGTGTGTGTGTGTGTGTGTGTGTGTGTGTGTGTGAGTTATGTTGCTCTCTCTTTCAATCTCCAAAAAACCTAGCACATAGGCACAAAAGCTCTTCAATTGGTAACAAAGTTTAACCTTGCTTTAGCTAGATTTGTGCGTGCAGATGTTCATGCACATCAACCCCAAGATCTTTCAAACGCAGTTCGTCTTGCTAAGACCCTCCACACGCGGAAGAGTTCCAAGTCTATTACATAATAGAAAGTCCAACAGCAGAAGGAAAGGAGATCCTAAAGAAGGAGCTGTTAAGGCCATGGAGGATAAAAACATTTCTAGTGGGGGGGTGTTGCGGACACAACTCTCTCAGCAGGAGATCCGAGCCAAGCAATTTGCCGGTCAATGTTTCAAGTGTGACTCCACCGAGCACATCGCCAAGGATTGTCCAAGGAGCAGCCCGAGGAGGAGGCTTCTTCAGAACCAAAGGGTGAGTGTATAGGAAATGCATGTGTGCACATCTTAGCGTTTTTCATTTCTCAGGTTGAGCACACACCAAGAATGTTGAATTACGTCATACCACAAGCAGAAACTAAGGAAGTTTCCAATCAAGTCTTTGAGGGGGATTTTTACAGTTGCCATCTGCAGTAGGTGGAGAATCTTTGGCTTCATTGGTGGTCGCTAGGGTTTTGCGGCATATGTCCAAGAGGACTCTTTCATCTACCGATTGCACTGAGTGGAGTCTCTTCAATGTCTAATGTCATGGAGGCACCATAGGAGGACATGTCACCAGATTTATCTTCATCTTGGGAGGATACGCCAATCGGTGTGTCTTCACAATACACAAATTTACAAATTTCTTGCAGATTGTACTGACAATAGCCATGGTTTTTGCTATGGTGTATCAGAGGAGGTATTACTTGGAGTATGTCCCAAGAGGGGGCGGCCAAAGTCTCCCATGTCACTACAACAAACCCTACTCAGAGTGTTTCCCCTTCCATGGATACCTACATGGCTATGATGCAATCTACGCTTCAATCCACACTTTAGTTACTACTTCCAGCATTGCAACCCAAGCCCCAAGGAAATCCGGAGGACAAACAGCACCAACATGCCATGGAGATGAAGCAGCTGCAGGCTTCCCTCGCAGCTAAAGCCGAGCAGTCATGGGCTTACCTCACGATCAAGACTGAGCGTATGCAGGCCACTCTTGCAGCCAAGGCTCAAGAGACAAAAGGAGATGGAGGCAAAGTATGAAACGCATGCATAAATGGGCTTTTGCCTTGGTCGAGTGCCAGTCAGCCAGCCCTACATGGGTTGGCCACACACAGGTATGTGAGCAAGCCTAGGGTGCCTACAGGCCAGACACCCAATGTGGAAGGTGTGAAAAGCAAGGCAACCTGCTGTTGGCAAAAAGACAGCCTGTTGGTGTCTACAAAGGTTAGCGCAGACATCTGAAAGTGCTGTCCAGACCAGAGGCAGCCCAACCCAGTAAACTCGCTCTGTTCTCGCTCGTTCACTCTCTCTAGTGCAAATTCTGGTTTATTGGATGCTGAATTACTGCTCTAACAAAGTTAATGAATCCCACTCCAAGTTTCCACACGGAACACTTGCACTACACACCAAAGACGAGACCTAGCAAAGAAGCCTCCTTGTCATACAGGATCAAAGCCAGACAAGACCCATTGATCTCATCAGGTCTTCAAATAAGATTGTCAAAGAGCTGTGTAACCCTGTCAGTCTTTTATTGGATGAAGACCACCTCAACTTTTGCCTTTCTAAGGTTTCCTAGGACTTTAAAGATGCCTTTTGCATCTCCAATCACAATAGTACAACTCATAATGCATTATTTTCTGTCACTTCTTCCCCCTTATGTTGCGCTCCAAATTTTCATGTACAATGATATACTGCAGAAATCAAAAAACTCCACGCTGTACCTTTTTCTTGTTTATGGCAAGACAGCCTGTCCCCGTATCAATGATGAAATACCTATGATTGAAAAAAAACAATACTACATCACGGTATCACCAAGATAAAATATAAAATACCTTAGCTGCATAAGCTCTGAATTACATACCCTGCCTCTTTCCCATCAACAATAGGGCGGACCATGTAATGGCCACTCTTTGCATACCTCATCTGCAGGAAGATGTCTCTATGAGCACTTGTACACCTTGAAAAATAGAAACACAAAAATTTTACTCTAGACAATGCTCTGATGAAGTAAGAAAGTATTGCCTGGACAGAGGCTGGGCGGCTGCTATCAATCTGAGATCGAGGGTAGTGTTGGTGGTGACGTGGTACAAACATAGATAGGGGATAAGCATAAAGCGATCCGTCACTCTCAAGGCTCTCAGCAGAATCAACTAGAACCTTCACTATTTTGAACTTTTCCTGCCCTACTGAAGAAGAGGCCCGAGAGCTGAAGATCGGCAGGCGACACTGTCTGTCTGGCTGCAAATCCATCCAAACTTTGCTTAAACTGAGGCCAAAGTTTGAAAGAATATGTTAAGATCTTGTGGTGATAAGCATCAATGCACAATCAACCCGTCCTTTTAAGAAAAGGTATGGCAATACCAACCAAAATGTACTGCCAGTTTGAAAATTTCCATCGGTCTCTAAAACAAAACTTTTGAAAGGACATCCGCATAGGCAAGCAGGTACTCTTATCAACCACAACATGAGCCACTACCTGCAGGCCCCCCTTACCATGAGAGACAGTCATGTAATTTTCTTCCTGCGGAGCTTCTTGAGAACCAAAAAAATTCTTTGCAAAGATAGATACACATGTGTGGGTTGAGAATGGCGTGCCTCTTTGTTCTTCATCTTGATAGAAAAGAGCAGTTCTTTATCAGGTGAGTAAAGCACCGCAGTTGAACCCGGAGGTTCTTGTTGGATATCCAAGCGCTTCTGAGCTTCGTCAGTCACCCAAAAACCTGTTCGAACCCATGCACATAGCATACACACCTGCAACATAATGATTTCATAATGCATACATACACAAAATGTGCAATGTCATACATCATATCAATAGTTAAAGGACCACAGCCCATGTTCGAATCATTGAATAAACCCCTGCTTATTATGGGTGCTGACCTCGCCCTCATCAAGCTCCAACCTTGAGACACGGCCCGCTGCATCAGCATACCAAGTGAGCTTGCCATCATGGCCCCATTCATGTGTAAACTCTTCGTTTTTGAACTGCTCATAAAAGCAGCCATCCATACCCCACTTCATAGTCCACTCACTCTCTATTCCCCATGTCACTGTCTTGCCTGTACAAAATAATTTAGCCATCGTAAGGTCTATTGTTGGCCTTGTTCACTAGAACTTCCCACAGCAATATTCATGTGCCATTCAAGTAAAATGGCTTGTAAGCATGTATGCATGCATGCATGTGTGTATGTATGCACGCATCCATGCAAGCATGTATGTATGTATATATGTACGTACATATATATGTGCGTATGTATGTATGAAAAGTATGACATGTGTATCTATCTATGTATGTATGTGTATGTATGTACCTCTGAAATGTATAACGCGTGTGTATGTACAAAATGTATGTATATATGAAATGTATGAGAGGTATAAAACCTATGACACAAATGAATTATATGAACCGATGAACCTTATGATACGCGTATATGTATGTATGTATAAAATGTATGTAGATATGAAAAGTATGAGGTATGAAACTTGTGTGTGTGTGTGTGTGTGTGTGTGTGTGTGTTCACGTGAGTGCCTGCCTGTGTGCTTGGGTAGGTGAGTGTATGTATGTACAGTGCAAAAGCACTGATAAGAATGCAATGAGATTCTCAGCACATGGGTTGAACACGTCACATGTAAGGGGTAAACTCCCCAGATGCAAAGGCTTTCCCTGTACTTGCAACTCAAGGACAAACAAGAGCGGGGAAAACCTGCAAGTACAACGTTTTCATTGGAAAAGTAGTCCTCCAATCCCATAGCTGTGTTAATCAGTTGCAGATTCTCTATTAGGTCTGTATTTTCTGTCCAATCAACTCCCGAACCCTGCGGCTGCCTCCACACCTGCCCTCTGGAGTGCTTGTTATATTCAAACGATTCATGATGGAATTCAAAACAGCAGTACAGGCATTTAGAACAAAGCAATTCACCTTGTTGAAGCACTTGTCCCACAAGAAGCAGATACCTCCGTCGTTATACCTGGTGCATATGATTTATCTGTATAATCGGGTACCCATCATGAAGCAACTTTGCATTAAAAAGACTAGATTTTGAGCTCCCAAATTCACAAGAATGGCTTTACTTTAAACTACATACGACACACTAACAAAAAATTTAGCAAACACAAGAGCGAGAGAAAAGCACTAACCATGGTGGCGGTGCACATGAACTAGGGTATGTTGAGCTGCTCCTGACTCCCGAGAGAGGTTACAAATGAAGGGGTTCAGGGAGAAAGCCACAGTGGGGGCCATAAAGCCATGTAATCCCATCCTTTTCTGCCTGACGAGAAGTGTCCGGGGCACCACAAGCGCAGAAAAGCTGACGGCTGCCATTCCTAAAGAGCCTTGGAGCTGCCCTGAAGGGAGCCTCGGAGGATGTGGATGAGGTCTTTCCGTGTATAGAATGGACCAACTCTGCAGCAGGGTTGCGGAGCCCCTCAGTGGCCTAATCTGGCATGCAGCGGTCATCTTCCAAAGGGACGCGTAATGGTAACCTTTTTTTTTTTTTTTCCTACTTATTGCCCACAAAAAGGTTCTAATAAGCGCTGCTGGAATATTAATTAGCTAAGTGAATCTAGTTAACTGAATCTGCTTGAAAATTTTGTTCCGGAACCTACCACCCATGTATAGGCGGGGGAGATTGCCTACCCATGAATTATGGGCGGTGGATACTCCCACCACATCAGCATGGGCAGGTAGGGGGTATGGCGATGTGTAATGGGCCTAAGCCATTCCTAAAGTGTTGAAAGTTCTTTGTAATGACTAGTGGCATGACTTGTCTTTGACCGGCAAAAGTATTCTTACATGCATAAGAATAAAAGGCTCATCCTCAGGGGTGAGTAGAGATAAGCCTTATATTTAAAGCCCATTTTGAACCTCGTGGTCCTCAGCTTGCCAACCAATATAAGAACACAGTAGGAGCTCCTAAAGCACTTACATTTCTTTGAATAAAGCACCATGAACAAAGCATTAAAACAATATTTGGGCAACTGGATTATCTCTCCTTGGAAGCCTATACTCCTCGCCTCCATCTGTATTTAAGATTAAAAAACATTAGATATTACAAGATATAATTTTTGAAGTTTTTAAAAAATGATTAAAGATAAAACCTTACAAAACTCATTTGGTGGATCAATATTTGAGACGAATGGCGTTTGAACAGACTTATAGACAGCAAATCAGAAAATTCTATAATGTCCAATGCCTATACACCGAAAATCTAACTTATTAGACTTTTCATAGTCTACAAACATTACATGTGTATAAAGTTGATCCACAATCTTAGATTGTAAATTCTAAGGAGCCTAAAAGCCCCCGTCTCGTAAATGTCTTGACCATACAAGCCTAACAATAATCTAGGTTCTAAAAAATAAAGATATTCCCTGTAGTAGCAAAAAGAATGTATCAATAATAATTTAAAGTTTTAAAATAAAACATAAAAGGTATATAAAAAACAAGTTTCTATATATATGCCGTAAAACACCGGTGCTCTCTAATAGTTCGATAATTAGAGATGTTGCTTGTCCTTTCCAAAATGGAGGGTTTACAATTGAGCCATAAATATTATATAGATTGTGGAAAACAATGATCTCCTTACCACATCCATCCTAAGCGATATACCTGTGATATCAAATATGACACTCACTACACTAATCATTTACCTAAGACTTTAAGGTCAATCTTCCTCTCTCTCTCTCTCTCTCTCTCTCTCTCTCTCTCTCTCTCTCCTTGCCACATCTATCTTATGCAATATACATGTGATATCAAATATATGACACTCACTACACTAATCATTTACATAAGACTTTAAGGTGAATCTCCCTCTCTCTTTCTCTCTCTCTATGGACGTTTAGTATTTTGAGCCAAGCAAAAAAAAAAAATTGCCACTCTATATAAAAGCAAGTCAAAAGCAAAACATTTGCTTTTAACATTTGCTTATCCAAATGTTAAAAAAACAAACAAGAACTCACCGAGTCCCTTCAACAATCTTAACAATTTAAACCACCCCTTGAGCAATGATGGGACACTCCATATTGTAGATCTGTATAGTGGCTTTACCTCAATGTCAACCATTGAATCCACACGATATAAGTAGATTTATACATATCAATTCAATATTACCGGGCGGCAAGGGTAGCATCAATGTGAGAGATAAATAGAAGAAATAATATAATAATTGAAATTCTAAAAGAAACATCAATCAAACTTCAAAGCATAGATTGCACATGTCATATCTTTGCAAACATTCTCCTTTCAAATGCTTACTTCATTGATATTAAGATATCTATGAATGTAGTCTCTGGCGTTTGTAGGTTGCTATATCAATAGCTCGTTCTCTACCTTTTGGGCATAGATTACATTTACATTCTTTTGCACACTATTTGCAATACAACATTGGTTGTGAAAACTTCGTTTGAACCTTCTATGCTGCTTTCGTGTTCCACAGTATGCTTTACACACACTTTCACTACATCAAATGATCTAACACGTGACATAGCAACATATAATTGTCTATGTTTGAATACTTGTGTGGCCAAATAAAGTCCCAATACACTCAATGTTTGAGACTTATATATTGACATACCAAAATCTAGCCTCACAGGAAATTGTCTCCTTCTCATGTTAAAAGGTAATCAAAGCATAGTTGGTATGAATGCAATTGAAGCATAGTTGGTATGAATGTTATCCTGGGAATAAAGACCCTCTCTCCAATGTTTGTACCTGTAATGATTTCTGCTTTTATCACCTTTGAGTGAAATTGCTTGCATATCAATCTGGTACCATTATAAAGTCCTCGTCGAGGATCCAAATTGCAAAGCAACATGATAGAAGCATTAATCTTTAGAAGCAAGCGGTGAGGAGGGTAACCACCACCTAAGTTCAAACTGTTCAAGTACTCAATTGGATATAATATTTTGTCATTCTCAAAGAAACAACCGAATCTGCACTGAGGTGTTCTCTTTCAAGACCAGGTAATGCACACTCATCAACCTCTACATTTCGTGGTGCAAGAATAGTATGGTCTTTGAAGAAGCATGCATAATCCTCCACTCTTTGAAGATCTTTGTATACCCATTGTTACCAAACTCAAAAGGGACTTCCCATAGATCAACATTCGTGGTGGAATTACTATTCTACCTTGATTGTCATGATGGCCTATAGAGCCATCTCCAATTTCTAAAGGCTATTTGACAAATTCCAGTTCTGTAGAATCATAAGCACTCTATCTGACCCGCATGTTTTGGGTGAGCTTTAAAACATTCACATATCTCCAAATATATGACCGGTAAAACATTACATTAGCAATATCCTCACGCGATCCCTTTGCTTCTACAAAAGGTAAGATTTGCCCGAAGTCACCACCAAAGACTATATCACTGCATAATGTCTTTCAATATCCTGTCCAATGCTTCATATGCGTGCTGATGCATCATTGGAGCCTCATCCCAAATGATTAACCTTGCAAGCTTCAACACCTCAGCCAATGGGCTATTAGCTTTGATACCACATGTGCTAGAAGCATTAAGAACCAATGGGATTTTGAAACGTGAGTGTGATGTATGACCATTTGAAAGTAACAATGCAACTATTCCATACGATGCGCATACCAATGCAACTTGATTCTCTCCATGTAATCGAGATAGCAAGGCATTATAAATATATGTTTTGCCTGATCCACCTCGTCCATCAAGAAAAAATACACCACCCTAGTTCAAAGAAACGGCCTCAAGGATAGTATCAAATGCTCTTGAATGACTACTATTTAGACAAATCAGCCTGTTGAAAAGAATTAAACATCATCTCTTCCATTAGCAAACCATTGTTTACAATAGCAACACTTGATCTATCAGGAATAGGTAACCCTTCAAAATCATGTAGCAGTTTTTCATATTGTTGTAAGAGGTCTTGCTTGTGCAACAGAGCTTGATTCTTTGCTATAGAATGACAAACACCAACATCAGCACACCGTCTTTTACAAGGCGTGAAAAAAATCATCTGAAAGTTCAATAGAGAATTTGTTCCAAAGCTGTCCAGAAGATATAGGCTCACAAAAAACTAGTATAATGACAAATAGTTGACGCAGTTGGAATCCAATTTTCTGAAATGCAGCTTCTTGAAGGCATATATAACACTCCTTATCACTCTCCAACATTCCTCTAGCTTCACATGTAGCCTTAAAACAGGGATACAAATGTCCATTCACACTGTTCGTACATCCTCAAAAGATTTACAGCCTTTGCACACTGTGAGGAACATGTGTAGGTAATATTGCTCACTTGCACTCAGGCTAACATTATACATACGTCTAATCATATTTCCCCTTTTTCTTTTGGTCCATGATCGAAGAGTTGTATTCCACACCCACTTGTAAGGGAAATCAATATATATCAAGCTATTTGCATTTGCATGTAATTGATTAGCTCTCAACCATTCGGTGAGAGAAGTTCTTTGGTTTCTGTCACAACTAATTACATCACGTAAATCATCATGGTCATTGAATATCACATCATCCACTTTTCAATATCACATCATCCACTTTCCAATATCAATAATATATGTGCATGTGGCAAGCCTCTTTTTTGAAATTTAATAGCAGAAACAAATCCCACTACCCTTCCAAATAATGCTTTTTTTCACCAATAAGTGCATCATATCCTTATGCTTCTCATAAAAGACCCGTGCTATCGAGTAAGCCAATCTTGGGCAGCTTGACCCGGTAGTAAAGCATTGCTTATTTCATCCCACTTAGGATTGTATGTAAAGGTAATAAAGAGGTCAGATTTACCCATCTTCCTAACAATTGCCATTGAGTCATGATACAATTGATGCATATATCGAGGCCCCCCAGTATATGAAGATGGTAGAACTACC
The DNA here is from genome assembly GCF_041138505.1 of Cibotium barometz. Taxonomy (NCBI): domain Eukaryota; kingdom Viridiplantae; phylum Streptophyta; class Polypodiopsida; order Cyatheales; family Cibotiaceae; genus Cibotium; species Cibotium barometz. The sequence goes on from NC_141076.1 coordinate 48,212,977, forward strand.
CTACGTCCAGTAATGCCCCTAGAGACTCTATTCACCCCATCACTTAAATTAACCATATCTACAAGACCTTGGTATACTTCAGCACGCAATGATTTATGGTTATTCTTTTCCATACTAATCTTGATTCTTCCATGCTACTATATGCATCAACAATGTAATGTTGCAAAAGTCGACTACCACGCAGAAGGTAGACATTTGTATCTTCCCTTATCTATAGTCTATATGCATAATAGTACCGTTGAGTTACAGTCTTTATCTCCTCATTTGAACCTTGTCTATTCCTACCATGGACTGGAATTCCAACATGCCAACCATCCTCTCCTCGAGTAAATAGAAGAACATATAATAGAGGCATATATGAACGATGCAAGTTAGATATTCTTGTTATAGCACATTATTTAAATCTCTATGTCCCACATGAAAATCATGTCCTTGACCTAGCATGATAGTTGCTACCTCACTTCCTGTAGGAACTAAGTATTACCTTGAGGTTGATCGAGCTTCAGTGTGATGACCATTCTCAAATCTGCATGTGGACTTGACTGCAACATTTCTCTCATTGTATGAAGTACAATGGCGTACGGATTATGTTCATACATCATTGTTTGCAACCTTTTAAGCATGTTATGATTTAAAGAAGGCATCCCATGAAGTCTATTCTCCAATTCATGCTTCGTATCATACACATATAATTGGGTAAATTGAGAAGCCGCATCTCGTGTTTCATCGGGTATTATAGAACCAACACGATGATAGGTAGTACCCTGGATTCGAAAATCGAATACTCCTCTCCCCTGGTGAACTAAAAATTGAATACCTAGTGAAACGAATGCTAAGGAATTGTTTTACAAGAGCGTATATTCTTCTTGTATTCCTTACTTACATTATCATTACCAAGTAACAACTTAACCAATGCAGGAGGAGGATTTTCCAAAGGCAGTAAAGAGATATTCCCACTTGCACAACGGTGTTTGCCCACATATTGTCTAAGCTTTCTTGATGCCTCACATTTCTAAATTAGCGCACCACAAAAATTGCACTTATAAGCAAGGGCTCCTAATGAGCAAAGAGTATAATCTCTGGAATATACCACCATAGTTGTTGGGTGCTTAACATTTCGAGAAAATGAAAACACGCGCCTTATAGAGTGACATTCGAATTTAATACCTTTCACATCGCTAACGACACAGCAAGCGTGTTTTCATTCCGAGAAAATGAAAACATGCGCCTTATAGAGTGACATTCGAATTTAATACCTTTCACATCGCTAACGACACAGCAATAGCTTGAAAATTATAAATAAAACTAATCTCATATATAGGTAACTCATTTAAATCAAAAGAAACAGGGCCTCGTGCCATGTCTCTATGTGCTTTAACATTTTTATGTTCATTGATAGGTTCTTGAAGTACCGTAACATTGGGAGTTACTCTATTACTCAGATCTAAGTAGATTCTACCATAGAATTCTCTATGCTCCTCCTCATCTTCAACCCTTCCAAATGTTTTGATTTTATTTTCATTAAAGTACTCCGTTAAATTAGCGAATACAAGTCCTTGTCCGCGCGAACAATTACGACGAGACACACGTGTTGCATCCAAAATTCAAAGCCGATGAATTCGGTTCAAACTTAGGTATATACATCTCCTAAACCATCTTCAACTTCTTCAAAAAAAATAAAAACAAATACTAATTTTCTTTTTACAAACATTCTTAACCTCAAGTGCCATTATCACACATGTGACCCTACTCTCAGATAGAATCCGCACAGTAGCAAACATGATGTAAATATTAGAGAAAATTATAATAGATAAGTGTGTTTAACATAATACTAATTTTCTTTTTAAAAACATTATTAACTTCAAGTGCCATTATCACACATATGACCCTACTTTCAGATAGAATCCGCACAGTAGCAAACATGATGTAATAGATAAGTGTGTCTAACATATACAATCCATCTCCTTATGACACTAATAAGTGAAAACCCTCTCCATCTCCAAAGAGAGAGAGAGAGAGTGAGTGAGAGAGTGAGAGAGAGAGAGAGAGAGAGAGAGAACAAAATAGAAAGAGAGATGTAAAGAATTTGAAAAAATAGAGAATTCATAGATATCACCACAAAGAGCCAAATCTGGAAAGTTGTCCCTTGAGAAAAAACATCATTACTCTCATAAAATCTCTAGGCAACTACCTTGGTTTCCACCATTTGTCCCTTGGGCAAAAACATCATTACTCTCATAAAATCTCTAGGCAACTACCCTAGTTTCCAACATACGGCTCATCTTTTTCATAATAGCTTTGAGTCAATTTCACGGATATCTCTAGACTCAATACCTCCAAGCCTAATATGTGTACTTGCTCTTTTAGAGAATCGACTTGTTCTTTACATTCCCTATTACATCTACCTAGACGTTCCCCAATTTCAGCATGCATTCCCAATTTTAGAGGATCGACTTGTTCTTTACATTCTCTATTACATCCACCTAGACGTTCCCTAATTTCAGCATGTATATTTTCCATGACGTGAAGATAAGCTGTGTTGGGCTCGTCGGAGGAGTAATTTGCTGCATTTTCTCTTGAGTGGCATGACTAATTGTGGCTTCTTGCATTGTCAATGCTTCTTCCTGGTATGATCTTATTTCCTGTGCCAGCTCAGCCTCCTCTAGTCTTTGTGATTCTGCAGCCACGTTCGAGATGATGCCCCTCATTTTTCTTTCTGTCTTCTTCTTCCTCCCTTTCTTTATCTCCTTCATTATGGCTTGTGTTTCCACTAGTACAGCTTAGCTCTCTTGCATCTCTTCAGCTTGTCAGTGCTGGTTGCTCTGTAAAAATGCTAATTGCATCTACTCTGTTGATTCGGCCTCTGGAAGAGGCCTTTTTACCACATGGTTGAGGACTTGGGTCAGTAGGGTAAGGGTTGCATATCTTGGACTGGTGGGCCTTGAAATAGTTTTCCATTTCCCTAGGTGTGTAATACACCCAGTCCTCTTCCTTTTCTTCATGCACGGTAGCAATCCTGTTCAATGGGACCCTGTTGTAGTGGTCCACTGGCTTCACCTACATGATCAGTGACATAGCTCTGTAGGATTTCTCCGTGACCTCATCCTAGATATTCTCATACTCTGCCCCATTAGAGTTATACAAACTGTGTTAGTGTAGGAGAATTAAAAAAGATGTGTTAATTGAACAGGTAAATGTTGTGGCGTGAAGGTGTAGGAGCTTGGTAGTCTCGTGAACCTACAGGTCGTGTGAGGAGGGAATCCCGTGAGAAGTTGTGATGTGAATGGGAGTTCCATGAAAATTCCATGAGCGCAAGTGATGATACCACCGCAAGGGAAGTTTTAGAAACAACACAGAATTTGGGTGTTGCTAATGCAGATGCTGTTAAAGAGCATGATATTGATTGATCATAAAAATAAAAATAAAAAAGGAAAAAAGAATAAGAAAAGAAAACAATAAATGGTCCAAGCTCCCACCTTAATGGGTGAATGTCGATTAGGGCTGGAAGAACCGGGGAAGGTGATGCACGATCGAATGCGGGAGCTCAAGATGACTTGCATGGATCACATGATGCGAAATGATGAAAAAGAAAAGATTTTTGAATTTATAGCGCAGTCGTCGGAATGGGCGGCTTCCTTAATGAAGAATGCCACGTGGCATCTTGCGATTGGCACATGAGAAGTGACCGTTTCACGACGTGAAGCACTTTAAATCAGTTCACCAGTTTGTGATGGTGGCCACTAAGTGGGCTTTAGGAACCCACATTGCTGTATTGCCTTGGTAGTATCCTTGCGCTCGTAGTAAATCCTTTTGGACCCATTGCTTATGAATGCCTTGTGGGATGTTGGTATGTGTGGAGTACTTCCAACCTGTTTGTGATGAAGGCCAATTCTGATTTTTGGCCTTTGAATCTTTCTTATTGTCTCCGTATTATCCTTCTTTTCCTCCTTGTGGGGATGGTTTTGAGTTGAACCTTGGGCACCCATTTCTATGTACCTTGTGACTTTGGATATTGTTTGTGTAGGGTTTGTGGGACTGATGCTTGTTTTGTTTTATGAGTTTATGTCATCGTACTCGGTGTCGCTATCTCCTCAATCATGGTCTGTTTCCTTGTGTTTGTCAGGCTCCATAAGGGTATGGACATGACATTGTCGCCCTCGCTCAGCAATGCTGTTCTTTTCTCCCATTGGATATTACATTTGCTGGCGCAAATCCAGGATCGTCCTAGGATCATTTCCTCTTCCATGGAACCTGCAAGCATGACAAACACTTTCCCAACCAAGGAATTATTTCTGATGGAAATGCTAACACTTAAAAATCCCTTAGCTTTCGTAGTTAGCAAGTGCACACCGCGTACTTGTGCATCGGTGGGTTCAAGGTGTTGTCTATCTAAGGCTACCCATGTCTCATATGAGATCAAGTTATGAACTTGATCCCGTATCTATTAGTGCAATGCTCGTTGCATGGTCTTTAGTTGTAGAGAGTTCCACCCTGAGTTGTGCTGGCTCAATGTTCAGTTCCTCTTCGTCTGAGAGAGTCAAGGAAGCCATGTTGATATGTAACATTCTCTTCTGGAGTAATTGTTTAGCTTTGGCTTCCCTTGCCTTAGCCTCTTCTTGAGCTTGCTGGGATTTTTCCTTTGCGAGCTGTTTTTGTTGTTTTAAGAGATGTTCTTGCAAGAGCATCTCTTGGGTCAGTGGTCCAAAATATTTTTTAAGTTTGCTTCCATTGATGTAACCCTCCATCTGTACGTCATCAAATTGTCTCAATTCTAATCGACCCCTGAGGTGTGATCTTAGGCACTCGGAAGGATCCTAGGCCTCTGTATTTGAGTTTCTTTTTTTTTTGGTGCTTCCTACATCATACATGAGTACAAGGTCCCCCGTTTCCAGTTCTTTTTGTTTCAAAATTTTGTCGAACCAATGCTTCCTGCGTAGTTTCTTGACCATGAGTCCATGCGATGCTATTAGCCTAGTCTCATCAAGCTTCTTTAAATCGATTAGCCTTTCAGCTCCTTAAGCTTGGAACTAGGTATTCCATAGGCATTACTACCTCAACACCATAAGCTAGACGGAAGGGAGTGTATCTCGTCGCTACCTTATATGACGTTCGGTATGCCCATAGGATCGTTGTCAGCTTATGTTCCTAGTCCGTTCGACTTGCTTCCAATGTTTTCGTCAAGATAGTAAACAAAATTTTGTTTGTACTCTCTGCTGCTTAACCATTAGCCTGTGGATAATAAGGTGATGATTTTTGATGGACCACTAAGAATCTAGCAAGTAAATGATCAATCGCCACATTAATAAAATGTGAGCCGCCGCGGTCACTAACTAATTCTAATGGGGGTAGCCGAATCTTGAGATAATTTGCTCATATAAGAATTTTGCTGTTATTCGTGCATCAGCTTGCTTCGAGGCTCTAGCTTCAGCCCATTCGGTGAAATAGTCCGTGGCCACACGATCACATATCGGGCTTGTGATGGATGTGCCGCTGGACTAATAGGTCCAACAAAATATACTCCTCCCTATTTTTCAAAGCGTTGTCTTACAATAATAGGGGTGAGCGGCATCTTGTCCCTTTGTTGTGGGATAGCAAAACACTGACATTCTTTGTACCTTTTGATAAATTCTATGGTGTCTCTGAACAAGATGGGCCACCATAATCCTACTTGAAGTTGCGAGCCATGATTTCCCTAGCAAAATTCCCGCCTGCTATTCCTGAATGAGCTTCATCCAATATCATGATGAAATCATCTTCTCGCACACATCTTCTTAGGACATTGTCTTTACCCAACTTATATAGTTCTCCCACACACAATTAATTGATAAGGTGCAACAAGCTTTGATAAGCCACTGCATTTTATCTTTGTTCAAGGGTGTTTTCGGTGAAAAAACCATGAGCTAGATAATCAGATATCTCTTCGCTCCAGTTTGAACAAACAAGCAGCATCAGGGAGATCATCTTCAACACCAGTTGCTGGTTCCCCATTTGGAATTCTTGACATATGATCGCTTAACACATGCTATGCCCCTTTTCTTACCACTGTAAAGTCAAATTCCAATAGTAATAGCAACCATCGTGTGATTCTTCCCGTGGTGCAAGGCTTATTCACTAAGTACAATAAGGCTTGATGGTCCATGAAGAATATGAATTTGTTGGCCAATAGGTAGTCTTGATACTTCTTGACAGCGTAAACCATGGCCAATCCTTCTCTCTCTGTGGTGGTGTAGTTCACCTCTACATTATTTAATTGACGACTAGCGAAGCAGACTGGATAGTCCAATTTGAACTCACTGGGATGGGCTAGTACGCATCCAACAGCAAAGTTTTATGCATCAATATGCACATGAAATATGAGGTCCCAATTGGGGGGTCATAGAATTGGCGCAGTGGCCAATGCTTGCTTTAGTCAATCATATGCTTCCTGGCATTCCTCAGTCCATTCAAAGACAATGAGTAGCTTGTACAATGGCATGGCGGTTTTAGCATAGAAAATTATGAAGCGGCGGTAATACCTAACGTAGCCCATAAATCTTTGCACACCTTTATAATTAGTGGGCGGTGGCAGCTTTAATATCAAATTGGATATACCATTCTTTGAGACAACGTGTCCTAATATCACACCATGTTTGACCCAAAATTGGCACTCTAAAGGGTTTAGGGATATACGATATAATCGACATCGCTTGAACACCTTCCTTAAGCAAGCCAGATGGTCCGCCCATCGAGAGTGTGCACACAGATCATCAATGAATACCTCCAACCACTTCTGCAAGTAGTCTTTGAAGGCTGTGCACATTAATCATTGGAATGTTGCTGAGGCATTGGTGAGATTGAAGGGCATGATTTTGTATGCAAATGTCCCCCACATTGTATTGAAAGCTGTCTTATGCTGGTCTTCTGTTGGTACTATGGACACCTAGTTGTAGCTGGAGAATCCATCCAAGAAGCTGTAAGCTTCTTCACTAGTTTTCCTTCGTATAATAGGGCACTTCGTCAGGCAATATATCGTTTCTATTTTCGCCATCTTTTGAGGTGTTGAGCGTTGGTACGGCCTTGTGTTACGGTCCCTTCTATGCTAGAGGGTTCCTCTTTTGATTTTTCATCAATGGTTTGCCAATTAACCATACAGACAAAGGTCATAGGGACAGTTCTAGATTCCACATAATACTGGGTCCCCCTGGGTTGCATCACATTTATGGTAGCTAGCACATGCATCCAGTTTCACTGAAGTCCGAAGGAGGAAGTGATGGATACATTTCCGTTTCCTCTTCTTCCTTATAATTTTCCACCGTGGTTTGGCATATTTGTACATATGTGGTCCGCTCCGTTGTGATTGAATCATTACCGAACAATTGCCCTTTCATGGGGCATGCTTTCCATGTTCTCAGATCTATCTTTAAAATTTGCGAATCCCTACACACATACACGTGATCTAATGCCCAATCATGCACCAATTTGGATTCCCTCATGAAGGATCTCCCCAATATTATGTTATATGAGTCAGGTTGGCACAGGAAGTCCATTACCACAAATGTATGATGGTAACGAAACGTAAAGAATTTGAGTTTCACATTCTCCAAAAGTCCAATGGGCCTTGAAGATGTTCCGTTAGCCATTTTAACGATTAGATCTGCCCTTTTTAGATCGGGTTTTTCCCAGTTTTTCCAATAACGTTTTATGATGATGCTAACCCCCGCCCCACCATCCAGGATAGCCAGTGCATGGTACCCACCATGATGAATCGAGATTATAGCATTTGTGTCATCGCTTTCATAATACCGTCCCAGTTGATTAACTGGTATCTTAACGACTCGGGTTTTCCTTGTGTGTCTTAGGGTTTTTTCTGCTAGAGGTGGTAGAACCTCCTCTATAGTATCAGCTGGTTTTATTCTGCCTTCTACCCATTCCTTTACGTATGTCCATAGGGTTGGTGAACTGCATAACAATTTTCCCAATGGCATTTGCACAGGCGTGGATAGTACAGTTTTGCGAGACTTTCTATGTCTGGGTTCTTTGGTGATTGAGGGTTCTCCCCAGGTGTGTGACTCGTATTCATCCACCATAGGGAAGGAATGGATGGACTCACCCAGCGTATTTTTCCTCAAACATTCTAGACATTGTGTTTTCTTGAGATCCCTCTTCTGTTTCTTTTGGAATTGTAGTAGGTACGTCCAATTCCCTTTCCCTTGTTGGCTCGTTTTGTGGATACATTATATCCCTGACCCGGTTAGCCCTTAGCTTCATGAAGCCATTGATATTCTTCTACTAAGGCCCTAGAGTCTTTGAGCTTTCTTATCTCCCCATCGGAATTGGGGTACTCACCGATTGCTTTAGGAGTTGATGGTCGCTCCCTTTGCTCCTCTAGGTCCGACTCTTTGTGGTTGATCCCTTGATCCCTTGATCCCCTTCTTCTCTCGATTGGGTGGATCCGACCATCATATCTTCTTCGGATCCATCTTGGATTGTGACCCTTGCGTCACCCTTACCCACTTTTTTCACTCTTCTCCTGCGGCCAATTCTGAAAATGGTTGCATCTGCTCGGTTCTTCCCCTTGTCCCCCAATTGGGCTTGGGCTCGCGTGTCAGGACATTGAGTGATGTGATATTTCTAGGCTGCACACTAATGGTTCGGATAGTGGCCTGATTAGAAGTGAAAGCCAAACCACTTGCACGATATGGACAATCCTTGATCAAATGATCAATACCACATTTAGGTACAAGTAAGTACTTGCATGTCATTGGGCGAAGTAGTCACTTGTTGGGGTTGGTACGTATGAACCACATTCTTGTTTGGGCATTCAGCAATTCGATGCAGCCCTCCGCAGCCAAAACATTATAGCGGTCCTCTCCTCATGTCCTTACCCTTCCACTGTATCGTGGTTTGAAACACAAGTACTGACGTGTTGTTCTGTAGGACATAGAATTTTTGTGTGACCACCACAGCTTCTTCATAGTACTCTCTGCTAAGTTCTACTTCACGTACCATATCAATATCTTCAGATGGATCTTCAATGAATACTTGGTTGATTTTAGCCTCCTGTGGTGGTTGTGGTGGTGGTAGAACAAGTGGTGGCAGAGGTGAAGTGTCATGTACTTGGAACATCCCCCTAGGTAAATTGGAAGAGTTAGGTTATCCTGCAGCTACAGTGATTTGTCCAGGTGGTGTTGGTAAAGCTAATGGAGCTCTAGGTACTGGCACAGCTGTGCAGCAGTTTGGAACCTTAGATATTTGTACATTGAAGTGTCATGATTCTCTAATTTTATACAGTGTGCACAATAGACTAATGGCCTTGCTCTTAATTGTGGACATTTGGTGGTAGTGTGATTCAATCTGCACATGGAGCACCATATCAATTCCCTGCGGGGGTAAAGATGGTTATGCCCATGCCCAAATGTTTCTCTTCCCTCCTTTACCTTCAATTTCTCTAGTATTGCGTTACTAAGCTCGTCCACTGTCATGCTTCCGACTTGCTTGCTCTCCGAGTTCCAATCTCTTGGTGACTCGAAACACACGAAGTCGTTTGTTGCTCAAGATATTCTGACATCTTCCGGTTGCGCGAATTCCAGCATATTATCTTCATATTCAATTGATAGTTTGCAACATGCATCTAGAGTGGCTGGTCAGGGCTAGTACTAGATAATCATGCATCTTGTGGTCTCTAATGCCTCTCTGGAAGCAAGGCAATAACGGATCGTCAGTTAACCTCTCCTGTAGTTTGTGCCTTGAATTTAAGTGCTTAAGTCGACTCCATTTCCTTTTGTTTGATATTGTGCAGTTGTGCCACCGGGCTCCATTTATCACACGACTTCTGGCAAAAATGGGCACAAACACATTCTTGAGTCATGTGAAGTTAACCTTATCCTTGAGAGTTCGGAACCACTGATGCGCTTTCCCTTCCAGGGTTAGTGAAAGCATGAATCATTGTCACATCACTGAACCGGCCCGCAGGATTCACACGTGGATTCAAAAATCTCTACATGGATAGGATCTCCATCCCCATAGAATTTTGGACAAGTTTGGAAATGATGTGTGGCTTCATCTGGGAGGGTCGGGATTCTAGAGCAGTGCCTAGTTCCATGACCATTCCTCGGCCCATTTCTATAGCCATATTCAACAAATCCGTCCTTGTGGCTGCATTAAGGTCAATGGTTGGATCCACCTTGGATCTATGAGGAATTTCTCCCGCCCTATCTAGATCTCGTCCTCTTCCTATGTTGGCTCTTCTAGGTATCTCCGATCCATGGGATGGTCTTGCCCCCACTGCACCTTGGAGTGGCTCATCATTAGCTGTCTCTGCACGCCTTTGCAGAATTAAGAGTTCCGTGTCATGTAGTAGGAATGTAGGATGATTGATCGTTTGATGAATGTCTTTTTTGGTATATAGACGGTCCTCCACTTCACCCACTGCTCTTGTTAGATTATCCTCTTCTTCTAGGGTTACAAACCCTTCCTCAGCTCTGGGCTCTTCATTTATGGGTTCTAAGTTTGGATTTTCTCCCTCGCTTTTTCCCATGACTATCTCTGGCTCCTTACCCCGTGATTGGAGTAGATTTAAACCTCCCATCTCCTTTTGTTCAACTCTCGCCTTTCAAGTATCGAGCTCTTGTTTCCTTAAGCTCAACTCTCATAGCTGTCGTTCCACCTCCATCCTTTTTAGATCTAACGCTACTTCTTCTGAGAGGTGGGGAAGAATACTTGACCTGTCCTGGCCGCACTTTCTATGTCTCGTCTCATTCGGGGGTGCCGGTGTTTGACAGCCTTAAATTTGACATTTGGATGGGTACTTCTTGCCTTGGACCAAGTCCAACACTGGTTGACGGACCCATGCCTGCAAATGGCGCTTCTTTATCATGACTGGTTTGGAGACCAAAAAATCCCCGGGTGATATCAATGATACCACTGGATCTGGTTGGGGAGGGTGGTTTCTCCTCTTCCCCAAACCCAGAGTACCTCAGCCCTTCTTCCATGGACTCTTCACTACTAGTTTCAATGGTGGTCAAGTTCCTTAAGACACTCAAGTGAGTGCTTACTGAGTGACCTGAACCCACACTTTTTTGATAGGAAGATCCTGGGTGATTTGATGCACTATCGTCAGGTGTAAGGTCATCTCCAATGAGCTTTCTAGATCTTAAGTGCATGTATGTATGATTTGATAAGCTACTTTGATGTCCCAATTAAGTTTTGATCAGATTCTATCGATCTGTTTCTGAGGCCGTGAGATTGCAGAGAACAGTTCATGGCGTGAAGTGGCAGAAAATAGTTCACGTCGTGAACAATTTTCTACACTTTCATGTGTTAAAATTTTTTTGTTCTTGGAATCAGAACTCCTCGTTACCTTGTTATGGGTGTCAATATTTTCAAGACTTCCTTAGCCTTAACCTGACTATACCAAGCTCGTGAGTTGGATTTGATTAAGGCATGAGATTGCAGGAAAAAGTTCATGTCGACTTTTGATATTAATGAATTTTTGATGTGTATTATATCTTCCTTTTGTATATTTTATTGTCTATTAAATTGTCTATTTGATTTAATCATGTAATATATCTTCCATCACGTTTCAATAAAGGGCTAGAAGGGTGCAAAAAAGGCTCCTCTTGGCCGTGTGCAATGGCCATTTTCACACCCTTCTGGCCCACATGGTTTTTAATTGTAAGATGTATAAATCCATGATAAACTATCATCGCGAAGAAGGGCATAGGGTGCTCAAATGGAGTTAAGAGTAGGAAAATTGTGATGGCCAGAGGGGTGCAAAAATGCTGTGTATGGGGGCCTCGTACAAGACATTTTCACACCCCTCTAGCCCTCCTAAATTTTTTTGTAGTTTTTTTACTGACGGACCAGCCAATAGTGGCCACACAGAGTTGCTTTGAGAAGGTCTTCAATGCAAAAAAGGGGAAGCTGGCATCGGGTGTGAATTGTGAGAATAATCACAGTCATTGGGTGGGAGGTGTCCAATGTAGTGGGCAAGGGCCGAATATGGACCTGCAGTAGATCGCGTTCCCCCGCCCCGCATAGCAAAACTGTACATCTCTAGCACCCTCTATTGCTTATCATCTTCATCTACAGCATTAGCCTTTCTTTCCAAGTCAATGTTGGACTTGGATTCGTCGATATTATATGTTAAAGAGTTAGTGTCCAAGGCACAATTGCACATGATACACTTTGTTGCACCGCTTGGAACTCCTCCTCTTATGACGTTTGCCTGCTCTGCATTCCTGGCTGCCTCCAAAGCAATCACCACTGTCTCCTCGATATCGAGTCTGTGAGTGGGAGGAGGTTCTCCTCCATTTTACCTGTGCTAGAGTCGTCGAATGGAAACTCCTCCTTCACCTTGATCATGCTCAAGAACTCATCTATGCGGAGGCCACATGACTTTTCAATGTCATGCAAAAAAATGAAAAGCTCCCCCCTACCACAGTTGGACATAGAGAGTCAATCTCTATCTCAGGAAGGGGGGCAAAGTCATCTTCATCTTCAATTGCTGTGCCGCTTCCATTGGCCTCAAAGCGGCGTGGATTTTCTGTGAGCGCCAATGCACCTCCTAGAAATTGTTCTGCAAGATGAACATGCTTTCATTGACACCTGTGTGCACTGCACTCTGAGGCTCTTCCTTGTCGTGGATAAATTAGCCAAGGCGCAGTTGTGGCATTTCGACCTCCTCTCCTTCTGAAAGGAAGAAAACAAAGCAGGCCAACCATGATAGAAAGCAATGGCCAATGGCACCTTTGTTGAGCTTGCATATTTGCTTCTTGTCAAGATTTCATAGCCATTGCTTCAAATCTTCTGAGCCGCTTTTGGAAGGGCCTTTCGTTGTGGTTGATGTACTTTAGGAGGTTAAAGGGCACCCATAATTTGTCATCGGTGACCAAAGAGACAGAGTGCGGCTTGATGTGGGTGTCCATGTAAGATAACGTGTCCACAAATAATTCTTCATGGAGCCGGAGTGTGGAGATCCAATCGATCTCACGAGTAAACATTACGTGTAAGTGTGTGGCCTCTAGAAACTCGCTCTCACGAAAGAAGTCCATGAAGCGTTCATCGGCAGCCATGTGCTCTAAAGCTCAAGAGTGGAGGTGGCTTGTGCTGTTTGGGAATGAGTGAAAAATGACACATAAGGCCTTCAAAGTACTATTTATACAAGATATCGGCCATTTCACACTGGACCCAAAAAAAATTGTTGATTTTTTAAAAGCAGAAACCACCTCTTCAAGAAACCAGACAACATATTTTAAATACCAAAGTATCTCAAAAAATACTTTTTTTATACAAAACTCCGGTGGAGGGATATTACAAAATTGTTCCAGTGGATACTCTCATAGCTTAGATTCTTTGAACCAAGGTGACATCATCTGGCCCCCAATCCGAGGACACCTTGGTGTTTGCTTCCATACTCCTTCCAACCTATCCAAACACCCAACAGAGTAAGTGACTCCAGAAAGGGGTGAGCAAATACAGAGGTTTAAATGTCAAACAATTCTTACCTTCCTACCTTGCACATTGAACCAAGCATTATTGATTCCCTCAAATCCCAAAATGCGTAGGTGATTCACGGACGTTCAAAAGGCTCCAATGCTTACTTGCTTGGACAATATCTACCCCCACATTAGATAGGCCTATAGAGAGATATATAGGCTCTACAACCTCCTCTTGAGCGTGTAAGGGTATCCATGCCCCCTTCTTCCTCATCCACCGCTCGTAAACAAAAATGAGTACACAAAGTGGTATGAGCTGGCAAGAATCGAAAGGAGACACTGGAATGCACTACATTGCACCTAAAATTCTCTCCTTTATGCTCCCCCTCCACAATGTCCCACCCTTGGCCAAGCAAATTGACAATCTCTTTATAGCCTACCACCTTGCACATGTACATTGTTGGCATTTGTGTGCAAGTAATGTCTCGAAACATGTGGGCAATTACATGCACAGGGCATGCCCAGCTAAGACCAACCAATCTTGAGGCCTTTGTGTACTTCAAAGAAGAATGTATATCATTGGCCATCTATGCTTTAAGAGCAACAATAGTCCAAACATCAAGCATTGGCCATTCAGCACTAGAGAGGGAAGGAGAGGAGAATTCTTCAAGCTTACCAAACCCGTTGACCTATGTCGGAACTATATATTTGTGGGTGTAGAAGAAAATCTTTCGACTACTAGTAGCAAGGTCAGAAGGGGCAATGTCAAAGAATACACCATCCCCAATGTGCGCATGTACGACACAGAATGTTCCTGTTAGGCTCCTTATGGGCTGCTCCTCAATGATATTAGAAGGGAAAATACCTAGAAATGAGGAAACTGTCAAATAAAGTTGAAAAGAACAGTTCAAATACCATGTACACTAACATACCAAAGTGAAAGCATACAGTTGCAAGGGAAACAAGGACTATAACGATGTGGGCTCAAAGAAATTTTTGATGCCGAGTACACATGTTGCACTAGGGCCACCAATCCATCATGCCTTGTTTCCTTGAATCCTAGTAGACGCCCCTTGCAATGGTGTTCAACCACATCTTGACGCCGAACTCGATGCGGTCCAGTGGCACTAGGCTGCAAATACACCCAATCTCCCTTCTGAAATCGTTTTTCAACCCAAGCATTGTGTTCACCCCTGGTATTGTGTATGAGCAAAGCCCCAACCTCGTCCATTGGCCTTCTCCTCGACAAATATGCACTACCCTCTATAGTGTGTTCTACTAGAAAGGTTTTAGGGGGGGAGAGAAAGAAAGAAGGTTGCACAGTATAGATTAGAGGTTGTTGGGGAGAGGAAGTGGGTGTGAGGAGACTTGAATGTGTGCATGCACGCGTGATAGAGATAGAGAACGCTACAAATCTGAGCACATTAGAGAGAAGGAAGGGAGGGGGAGAGAGAGAGAGAGAGAGAGAGAGAGAGAGAGAGAGAGAGAGAGAGAGGGTTGCGCAGTAGAGAGATAGGTTGAAGATCTACTCATAGTATAAGAGAGAGAGAGAGAGAGAGAGAGAGAGAGAGAGAGAGAGAGAGAGAGAGAGAGAGAAGGTTGCACAGTAGAGAGAGAATGAGCTATGGATATTTGAGGTTTGGGGTGAAGAGAATGATGTTGGAGAGAATAATAATGTGTAGGGGGGAGAGAAATCTGAGGTGAAAAAATAAGTTTTTTGATATAACATGGTTTGGGTTGGGTTTTGAGAGGGAAAAAATACACTTGATTTTTTTTTTGAAAAATCCTATTTTTTTAAGGGTTTTTGACCTACGAGAATAATGAGGCTGAAATTGGTGGAGCCCTCTACTTTTTAGAAGCTACCCCCTTACTTTATGGCACCCTCCTACTTTTTGCACTCCACCTCCCTAATTTATGAATGCCACTCCCCTACCTTTTGAACCCCACAAATGTAGTAATGAGGGAGGCAAGCCTAGTTACCCCCTACTTTTGGAGGAGACCAAATGTGCACACTCCTCTCTTCCTATTGGTCCATTGCTAATGAAGGTCATTATCAAAGGGCCCAAAAGATGTCCATGGGTTTCCCAATGACTAGCGGGGCACCCTTGGGTACCCCCACTCATTATTGATGAGACCTCTTGGAAGGGTTGTTAAGGTTGAGTTTTGGGGGGTGGTCTTCATTTTTGTCGATGAGGTTTTGGACCTCCTTAATGACTTGAGGAGGTGGTTGACATGCGCAACGAGGCAAGAGGAGTGTTGAGTGTTTAGGGGTTACTTGAGTTTATGGCTTTTAAATGGAGGGTGAGGCTTGGGATGTTAATAGATGAGGGATGGTCTCATCCACTAAGGGTACTATAGCCATTCCATGGGAGTGATGCAATTCTTTTTTTCCAACTGACTACATAATCAGCGTGGCTATAATACATCTCCTCCAACAAGGATGATGCTCTCTTTACCTTCACATGACACTTTCAAGACTTAGGTTTAGTTTCAATATAAAATTTAGCTTCAAAACAATCATCAACAGTTACGGATTACGAATTGTCTACTATGATAATGGTTACTACGAATGGTGTGAGGTGTGGGTTGCCGAATGAGGTCCACATCTCCCAAGATAGCACATTATGGCTAGCCATGATGTCAAACAAGCTGGGCCATGCAGCTAGGTGGTCTTTCGATGGAACTTTAGCTCAAGGTGAGCAAGATAATACATTATGGCTAGCCCTGATGTCAACCAAGGTGGGCCATGCAGCTAGGTGGTATTTCAATCAATGGAACTTTAGTTGAAGGTGAGCAAGTTCCACCGAGTTCCACCATGGGGGAGCTCTTGCTTAAGGTGAGCAGGTTCCACTGATTCTATTTCAAATGCAACGAGCACGAACATGGATGTGATTTAAACACCATCCAATAGTGCAATCCTTCTCCCAAGCTTCTACAAAAGAGTGTCCATGGTTGCCAAAACGTGAATCTAATCCTCATAGTCGGCAAGATCTAGGAGGGGCTCATAACCTTAGTCCTCGGTCACTATCCAACATCTTATTTTAGAAGCTCTACATATATCAATTAATGTGGTCCAAGCAGTTGTTTCAAATTCATTGGCGAGAATCCCTCCATTGGTGGGATGAGTCTTCCATGTTTTCAAGTTTATTTTCAAGGGTTGATTACCTTTACGTATGTAAATATGATTGGTTTCTCAATAGTATGTAAATATTTTCAAGGGCCGATTACCTTTACATATGTAAATATGATTGGTTTCTTAATAGTGAACTAGCCTTTGGTCTCATGTAAGGCCTTCCAAGGATCATGGTCTATGACCCTCTTCTCTGAAAATCCATCACGACAAACATGTGGTGGAAGCTTAGCTTGAAGGTCTTAATCTTTGCATCCTGAAGGATACCCAAATATTTAGTTATTTTTGCATCGACGATAAGCTTGATAGCAAGGCTCATGGCTATGAGTGGTGGGATCACGGAAGCCTCCCAACAACCCTTGGTGATTATGTGGACACCAGCATCACAATCCAAGATTATAAAGACCATTGTTTTTTTATAAACAATAGGTAATTCAGCATTCATTTCATCGCTTTTGAAATAATGTGGGCTCACCCAAGCCTCCCAACAATCCTTGGTGATTATGTGGACACCAACACCACCATCCAAGATTACGGAGACCATCATCTCTTTATAAATAATAGGTAACTCAACATTCATTTCATCGCTTTTCAAATAGTGTCCTAGCTTTGTTCATGGGAACTTTTAGCTACACTTTTGTCTTTGGTATGGAAGAAAAGCTCTCAATGTGGCATGGGTCATCTTCCTCCTCTTCAGGTGCAAGTGTGTGGCCTCTTAAGTTCCCTATCATCTAGTCTAATAAGTCTCTCCAAAGTTGAGAACTTCCTTGTAAAAGAGAACTTATTGAAACTCGTACTTTCATGGAGAAGAAGGATGTGAGGCATGCTATGTCTCTCCTGCGATACTCGTACTCACTCAGAGGTCAGCTTGGACCTGCTAATGTGTAGGGTGGGATGTGCACTCATCCTTCCCTAGAGGCAGTGCCTCTGATGAGGTCGAAATGAAATCGTCACCTATTACATTAAAGAAAATATTATGGCAACTAGAAGGCCAACTTTCACCTCCCATTGTCCTTCTTCATTACATCTATAGCAATGTAGAATCTACTTGGATTAGTTCTAAAGGTAGAGGCTCTGGACCACCTAGCTCTTTTGGTGGCTTCTTAAGAATGGTCAAGGGTTTGGCTATACCCATTAGCATGCTAAAGTTCTCTTACTAGTTCTATGATTAACTCTAGCATAGGGTCTGGGATAAGTAAGGATCACTAGTTTATACTTGACCACTTGCTCAAGTACTAGCTCAACTTGCATCCTTCTTACAAGCACTTGGGCTTGTTTCATTTTCTCCTCTAGCATGGGGTTGGGATTCTCTTTGATTTTCTTTGGAAGTTTTGTGTAGTCAATTGAGTTGCTTCTCTTTGGGAAGAGTTGGCTTGACCAGGGGATTTTCAGTTATCTCTATGAGGGAGGCAGCTTTGCTATCTAAACCACTTTCAATGGTCACAACATCGTTGCCCTTGACAACTGATCTTGTGCATTGCATTTTTGCATGCTTTTCAATGTTTTTTTCTTGTAGATCTTTGATTCCAATCCTTTAGCCTTTTCATGGGCTACTATAGCCTTTGGGGCTTGCACCGATGGCTCTTTTTGGTGGTCGGCTTCAAGGTTGAAACATGAGCTTTCTGCTTCTGAGCTTTCTGCACTAGTAAGATGGCAAAACGCCTTTCGATAGGTCGGGCTGGCAGATAAAACCATGTTCACCAACAAAGTGGTAAAGAATATTCAAAAATCAAGATACAATATTCAAAAAACAAAATTTTTGGCATTTGATTATTGTGGACCCATGTTACAACAAAAGAGGTGAAGCGAGAATATATGATGGTTTTAACTTTTGGCCTATTGTAATGCATACTTTTGGCACGATAGAGATATAGACAGGTATTACTAGATTGCTAAATTTTGAATTTCCTTATGGAAGTAGACGGTAAACACGATATGCAACCTGCATGCACATGCTAACTCGTTTGCATATTGTGATTTATTACTTTTGGAAAACCAATCCCAACTACGCCCAAGGATGCATGCACACGCATAGGGAATTCCAACAACACAAGTATGTTTCGTTGATTCACAAGATATGTAGCAAAAGTACTCAATGTATCAAACAAAGCAAGAGATGTGCAAACATAACAAGCATTGTTGAACACCGAATCCATGATGATCCGCCACATCTAATGATGCATTACCACTTTGCAAGATGGTGTAGGATGCAACACACTACAAATGCTCCCTATTTTCCTAATTCGATCATGTTTCTCTAGAAGGGCTTTATTCCTATCCTAAGACCTTAAACGTCAAAGAGAACAAAATCATCAAAAGATCCTATCTTTAAACCTTGAACATTAAAGATAATAATCTTCTTCTCCCTTGCTCTTTGAAGAACCCTTAACTTAGTTATTAGCCCAAAGAACAAAGCTAAAATCATATGTGATACATAACCATTTAGCTCATAGCATTCACCTGTACAAGTTTCATTCTTCATACACATTAAGAACAATTTCTTAAGATAGACTATAGCATGACACCACCTTTTTGCATTGATGCTTAGTTTATCATCGCTTTTCTAACCTTCTATAAGCATTATCATAGAACCCTCGTCTTCCAACAGCCATGTGTCAATTTGATTTCATTGTTTCGTGCTATTTTTCGCTACACAACATTTGAATTACTAATACCCTTAACTGATGAACCATGGTTTAAGATGTATATAATTATGCTGATGCAATGCAAGTACAACTAACCCATTCTATGGGACAAAAAAGGTAAGAGTCTCGTGATTGATGGCCACTTCATTAGTGACGGGAAAGTGCTACATTTCTACTACAATCATATGTTATGCTTTTACTCCTAAGGGATGAAAAGGATCTACAAGTAAGACTCCATTCTTACATAAAACATTGTTCAATTTGCATGTGAGATTGTTTAGCTTCCAAATTTTCGTCACTCCTAAATAATGACTTTGGATTAATTAAGTAATGTGATGGGGGACATCAATTTTTTGACCCTTGGTTATTCTATCATAACGAGCAGATGACACTGATTATTTTCACCTAATGCTTTTTTATTTTACTGCATTAGTGTCAACACAACCCCCCCAATCCCTAAACTACATAAGGATGCCTGCCACCCTTGAACCTTCTCTGGTAGATGTCAGCTTGGCCTCCACTGAGTTACCGTTCCTAGCAGGAGCATAAGGTGCCCTGTTGTTGCATCTCGTGTGTAGAAAAGTGCTGGGATCAAACAACACAGGTACCATCTCACCTGCACCTAAACAGCCCACGCATAAAGGTCACTGCTTCTCCAATCCAGTTTTCTGATAGGAGTCCAATGGAGCTGTCACTTCTGTTTTAATAGCATTGGTAGCAACGCATGGTCAACCAGCCTGCTTGTTTGACAAAGTAACCTTATGCTGCCACACGTGCTGATCGCAACAATAGCTGGTCCCAAATAACGTCTAATGCTTGTAAAGTATAGGATTGTTATAGATAAGGAACGATTCAGGGGTCTTAGGAAGCACACATGCATAGCATGTGGTCTTCTGGCACAGGTAAAATCCACTAGCATGCCTTTCATGATGTGACCTCTAAGACTCCAGATGAGCTCGCTTTCGTGGGGGCTTGGATAAAGCAGAGTCTATTTGAGTTTTCTGGGCTCCTCCATCCCTTGGTGATGGGCTTGAGGTGTCATCACCATGGCCAACTTCAGGACTCCCTGCACCAGAAGGGGTTTCATCAGCTGGACCATCCGTATCAGAACCCTGTTTCTGGCTTTCATCTGAAGTTGGCGCACCACTAGGATTGGCAGCTGCAAAGGCTTCTGTATCCATGGTTGTCCCATCGTCCATGTCCTGAGGGTTAGTGCCATCATCAAGTACTCCAGCATTGCTAGCACCCTGGAAAGCCTATCACTTCTTAAGCATCAAATTGCATGAAATTAACCTATGATGTAAGTTTTTTTTTTTTACAAGACTTACTATCTGTGTATCTTCTGCCTGAGAATTCCCTGCCTTGCTGTCCTCTTCTTTCTTTGTCACTCTTTGTTTGGATCTCTCAGCACCCTTGCCATGCAATCTCACACGTACCTCGGGTGGAAGCAACTCTGGAGGGACCACACCATCAATGCCACGTTCTGTAAACTGCATCCAAAAGCACAGTACGAGAAGACCACGTGACACACTTCGCAGATGGTACAATTTGCAAGCGTTTAATCATGTACAGCTGAGGCCAGCCTCCTTCAGGGATAGGCTGACCCAGGACAAAAGTTTTTCACACATGAATGCAAGTGGAACCAGGTCCAGGTATGTGGGCAGGTGATTCAGGCAGCAGGCAGCTAAGACAGAGGCTGGGAGGCAGGCAGGCGCCCATGGGCAGCAGGTGAAAATAGGTGGGGACAGCATTAAGGTTCAGCCTTATTTGTGAGTAAAAAGTATCTAGTGTGCACGTCACAGTATCATGACAGCTCCAGTAACAGCAGCCCCAGTTGAGAGGAGGCCCCTGTCAAAAGGTGGGAGATCATCAGCTGTATAGCAGCATGGCACCTCTGGCGTGCTTGCTCTGCAGTGAGGCCATAGAGGGCACTACCACGCCACCCGCTGAGTCCATTAGGAGCATATGGACTGACATCACACACACCCTCCATGGCTACTAGGAGAAGCTTCGAGACGGCATATTTGGAGCAGCAGTGCTTTCTTGAAGGTCAGGGACAGCAAAGTTACTTGGCTTTATAGGCCACCTGTTTGGTTGTCACCCCTCATTGTATGAGATAGCCTTCCTCCCAGAGTGGCCAGCCAGCAAGGAAGAGCCCCTCTTGTCCCTTATCGTTTTCTTGTCTTCCATGATTTAGACTGGGTGATGTACTTAGCCGTTTTCACTGTATTTTTGGTTAACTAATGGAAGGGTCTTAAACAAAAGTATCTGGTGCGCAGCACAACCAGCTCTCCACATGGATCAGAAGACTGCAGCATTTAATTGGTGCTAGGAACTGCCACACTTTGAAGCTTTGATCGTACTTTTCACACACTGATGTTGTATGGACATCCTTGGCTTCCATCCACTTTGTGACGAGCACGCATGCACACTCGTGCGCACAAAATTTAGCTGTCTAAAAGGCAGAACACTACTCTAAACACCACTCAAATAGTACAAGAAAATAGACAGGCCATGAAGTCAGTACCCTAGAGAATCCATCAAGATCTTGACGTGCAGAGAACCGTAAACCTTTCCAGCAATACACCTGCATTCATGAATCCCATATGAACAATGAGTCGTTATCAACCAAATAAAAAATAGAAGACAGAAGTTGATCCCAACACGTCGTCATCATGCCACATTACAGGATTAGTTGTGTTTTTTAAGGCGTGCACACAGGCATGTGCAGGGTCCAGCTGATGAATGCGTTGAAGATGGCAATAGCACTACTGCCCTTACAGTGGCATTCAGGGTCTCTTCCTTGGCATCTACGTAGGACATTATGTTCCCAAGGACAAGCTAAATGTCATGTGGCATTCTAACAAAAAGTGGCCTTCCCAGCTTGCCAACCGACACTTTCCAATGTTGTTGTCAATGGTATTGACAAGGTTTGGCTGGCAAGCTGGGATGCAAACTTCTCAACATTGGCAACCGATGCAAAAACGTGAGAACAGGGTTGGGACCTTGCCAGCCCAACCCCTGTCAAAAGTCCACACGTGTGTCTCACTTTGCATCCATATTCCATCAAAATTTCATGACTGTAAAATTCAACAAACTATTACCCGGTTGTTTTTGTGTTGATATTCTGGCTCGATTGCTGCTGACGAATCCAACTGGCAGACCACCGCAAAAGCATTAGAAAAATGTAAAGAATGCCTTGAATCAAAAAAAGCAGGTAATCATACCCACATCATCTGCAAGAGGTTTCCAGTACTCGGTGACAGGAGGCATCCGTGCACGCTGAGCATCTGTCAAGACATTCTGTATCACACAAATCAATCCAACCAAAAAATAAATCTTTTTACCACCTTCTAAGGTTTACGAGTTGAAGACATTGAAAAACATAACCATGTACATGTTCTCTCAGGCCAGTAAGACTAGCTCTCCAACTACTTTAGCGAGCACCTTCATGTCACAGTGATCCCTTGTGAGGACGACATGCATGAATGAAACATGTAAGGAAAAAAGAACAATATGACATCTACAACTATATTGTAAAGTTGAGGAACTACAGGATTTTGATCCGCCCATTTCCACAATTGAGACAATTCTTTGTTCCCGAGTCTCCAGCGCGTCTTCCTGAGTCACAACATAAATAAAACTGTTTTCCTTTGTGTCCTGTGGGAGAAAGCAAACTTTCTCGGCAAACCATACCATACATACATACGTACGTACATACATTTCAAACATGCATATCTATATTAAAAGTAACTTGGAATATGAGATACAAAATCTCATCGCATTCACCTTTTGTGTCATCCTGAAGCTAAAAAGAACATGTGAGAAATTGGGGGTAAAAAGCGCTGACCTTTTCTTGGACTGTTCTTGTGTTGGCTTCTTCTCCGAGGAAATCTTCTCGAATGGAAGGCATCCATCACGCTTCCACCAAACCTAGAAAATACAAAATATGTCAATCTACAGTCCAGGAGTTGAACAGCTGTCTAGGTAAACAAGATGGCAGTTGTAAGCTGACCATGGTATGATGGGAATGGAAGTGCTTTCAAAGACCAAGAAAGATATGCAATCTGGAATCGAAGCAAGGTGAGCATCCCAACAGATTTCCAAGTCGTATTAATTAGTGTCAGTAAAATGCCAAGGTTCTAGATGCATCACAATATAGGGGCCCTATCATGTTGAGAGTAACAAGCACCAAAAAAGTTCTCTGGTGAAACTTCTTTATGTAAGTTCATAAAGCCTTGGAGAAATTGTTGGGCTAGAGCCAAACTTGCTTGTTATGCCCAAACAAAGAGACTGGAAACGCTAAGAGCATTCAGCAAATAAGTGTTTTGAACCAATTAGGAAATGCAGAGGCTACCATGTGTCATACAAACATCCGATTGCCTCGGCTATAGGGCAAGATGCCAATTAACACTTATCCTGTAAATGAGCCACAAAAGTGGCTTGAGACTTTTGCAAAAATGGAAAAGGCAAATAAACTTAAAATTCCATGAAACTACTTGACAGTGCTCGGTTAGCATGCATCTACCCATGGTAAAAATTTTGGAAAAAAAAAATTTGTTGGGATGTCGGAGCTTCTACATGTGAACCAGCCCTTGTAGTGTTTTCCTATGTTTAAATGAAGCACATCTTTTATGATTGTGTGTGCGAACAGCCTCTATAAAGGCTGATTGTGCTTGTGTGTGTGAACCCACTCTTAGAGTGGTTCACTAAATATCTAGATATTTTATAAATTATACCTACATTGACATAAGCAATGATGCCATGTAGATGAACCTACATGGCTAGAAAAGTATTGTACTTGGTGAACTATCATAGGCTCATTGGGTCTTCAGTAGACACTTAATATATCTTTCTCTCTCTGGGGGAGATCAGGAAGGACATTGTGGATTGGATACTGAGAGGACCTCACATCCACCCCTCCAACCCCTAGGGATGAAGATGGCTTTCTACAGAAACCATCTTCTTCACATGACGGAGGACAACTTCATCATACGCCCGCACTACATGGATACACATCTCTCATTTGGGATGCGGTGTGCAATTGGACAAATCCGCACCTCATCCCACCAATTGAGAGTGGAGACAGCCAAATACGGGCCGAGAGCAATTGCACTAGAGGACACGACATGCTAGCTTTGCCATACAGAGGCTCATAATCTATGCAGATGCCCAGTATACTATGAGATCAGGGGGAGGTTCCACTGCCTCTTCCGAGAAGGATTTGGACCACTCTCTAGGATCATAGATTTTCCAGACCAAAGATGCCTGGGGCACTTTCTTTTGGAGCTCCGTAGACACAGGAATCCCTACTGTGGCCCAGATCTGCTGCACCTATCCAAGGACCAACACACAGAGCTCTCACTGAATTCTAGAGCCCCGATAGCAGATCCACCCCCCCTCCGACCTCCAGGCTGATGCAGGAGCCCGGCCAAGAGGAGTGACATTAGACAGAGCCACAGCCTTTGTGGGAGCACAGAATTGGAAGAATTTGAGAAGTTGAAAAAGGAAGCAAAGCACCATGCTAATCTCATAACTGATGATGAGGAGGTACCAGTTGAAGAAGAAGGAGAATTAACTGCAGCACCAGCCCAAGTTTCCCTCAATGAGAAAGACCATGATCGGGCATTCTAGCTACTTCTTCTATGTGTGTGAGAGTCAATAAAGGCTCTCTATCCTGGGTAGTTCCCCTCAAATCTGATTGTACTTATGTTTGTGTGCCTTCAATTATAAAAGGCTTCGCGTCTCCTGTTTATCCTAATTAGGAGCTAGACGGGTGACTAAAGTACTGGCCTTGCTACCTCAATTGCATTATGTGATTGGAGGGCTATTATGACATGGGAAGTGTGCATGATGGGTCGGCTCCGACACGGCATGTGATAGGGTTAGAAGG
Organism: Cibotium barometz; assembly: GCF_041138505.1. Lineage (NCBI taxonomy): Eukaryota > Viridiplantae > Streptophyta > Polypodiopsida > Cyatheales > Cibotiaceae > Cibotium > Cibotium barometz. The sequence goes on from NC_141076.1 coordinate 48,238,060, forward strand.
TAGTGTCTTTCTTTTGTGTTGGGTCTCACCACCTTCGCTCCGAAGGGGGGATTGATGTCGGAGCTTCTACATGTGAACCAGCCCTTGTAGTGTTTTCCTGTGATTGAAAAACCATCTTTTATGATTGTGTGTGAACAGCCTCTATAAAGACTGAGTGTGCTAGTGTGTGTGAACCCACTCTTAAGTGGGTTCACAATCATAAAACCGTCTTTTATGATTGTGCGTGTGAACAGCCTCTATAAAGGCTGAGTGTGCTAGTGTGTGTGAACCCACTCTGAGTAGTTCACCAAATATCTAGATATTTTATATCTACATTGACATAAGCAATGATCTCATGTAGATAAGCATACATGGCTATAAAAGCATTGTACTTGGTGAACTACCATATCAATCATCAATCATTCATTTGTATGTGCAATCATTTGTGCTCTCTCTCTCTCTTTGTTGTGTTTTGTTACATCTCTTTCTCTCTCACCTGCTGATCACCAATACGCGCCTAGTAAATTTGTGATCACCAAAAGTACTAAAAAATAGCATTAAAATGTTGTAATAGCCTTATCTTTAAGGAGGCATGTATTAAAAAGTATCTTTAATTGATAGAAGGTACACGCAATGGCCAAAATACATACAAAGGAATTTATGTATGTTTATAGAAAGTGCCTAAATGATGACCATGGAAGACTGATCTTAAAATGTTTTTGGAACTTGATTTTTTTTTTAACTAGCATATTAGCTTGAAAATATTTCCCTAGTAGGTTGAAACAAAATAACGTTAAGAAAAATTATTTTCTAAAGTCTCAAAAAGCCACAAAAGTGGCTTTTCCTTTACAAGACTAGTGCTGACAATGTTGGGCATTGAGAGCATTAGCACTTCCTTTTTAAGTAAAGTGCTGCCACCACCCTTTTATGTAGAACCTTGGACAACCTCAACATGTAAATCATTGTACTTGAACATACATATCAATGAGACATGTCACTCCATTTTTTCCTTGGATAGGAGAATCAACACTCAACATCAAAACAATGTAGGACTCCACCATTCCCAAGAAACCTAGTGACACATTCTTGAAGGTTGAACTAATTCATCATCCAAACAAATGCAGAGGCTACCATGTGTCATACAAACATATGATTGTCTCGGCTATAGAGGAAGATGCCAATTGACAATATCCGGCATACTACAAGACTTTGAGGGCATTAGCACTTCCTAAGTAGGGTATTACCACTACCCTCTTCAGTAGAACCTTGGACTACTTCAAGATGTAAATCACTTTACTTGAACATACAAATCAATGAAACATATCACTCACCGAGTCTATACATCAAACTGACGCAAGCCACGTAAAGACACATTCTTAAAGGTTTCAACTAATTCATCATCCAAACTATACCACATGGGATAGCTAAACAAAGACAAACCTTCCGGGTCTTACATTGTCATTTTCTGTACATATTTCCACCTACCCAAGAAAAAAATTATTATAGATTGCAAATTTCTGTGTGCCACAGCACGTAAGAGGGTTGAGTTGGCTACTCAAATCTGAAGACAAAAGCGTGTTGCAAAAGAGGAGAGAAGGACTAAGGCTCATTCTCATAACTGACAGAAGGCCGAAATATAACATGTAAACCAACCAATGTCGCTCCTCAAGGGCCTTACAACGGTTCACCAAGTCTTTAAACTCCTGGAAATAGTTGTCGAGGCTCTTCTTTCCCATCTCCAATTTAAACGACCGTCAGGGGTTGTCTATTTTATTAAAGAGACAAACTGTGTCTTAAACCTATGCTGAAAATCAACCCATGTTGTTGGCTTCACTCGAAGGTCCTTCCACTAGGCAAACGCTTTATGCAGGAGCATACTAATACGTTGAGCATCAGTGTACTTGTACAACAGATCAAAAAAAGCGGCCCACTTCCCAAACCAACTATCCAAGTAAAGTTCTTCACACTCTTTCTTCTCACCGGCAAAAGGTTTCCGGATGGAAGGAAACCTGCAAAGGAGGAGGATTACTAGCTGCAGCTTGGGGAGCCTCATAGCATTGCTCCGCCAACTTGTCTCTGTAAATCAAGCACTGTGGAATATAAAGAATCCACAAAAGGAGATGCAAGAGGTTGAGAAGCAGGTGATGATGGTTATCCAAATGGAAAAGGAGGTTACACACAGCCCATATATTGGTGATATGGTTGTGAGTATTGAGAAAAAGCAGAGTAAACATTAGGACCAATACCAGAACTTGCCATAGGAACTGGTTGTCCCAAATACTAAGCTGGTACCTAAGGCATCGAAATCATGTATCCTTGAGAGCCGAGAGGTACCTCTGGAGTCTGTGCACTGCATGGTAGTATCGCTCACGAGGTCACATGGTAGTATCACTCACGAGGTCATAACCGGATGACACCGTCGTGGGCTGGACAACAAAAGCATCCACATGCACCCCCGAAGTTGCTTGTTGTTCTACCATGGAGTAGAGGATGCAGAGTTTTCAGCAAACAAAGAGTAAAAAGCTCGTGATGAGGACGTCAGCTTGTATTACAACTTGAACTTGTGGTCTTGGGCAGCCCTCGCTCCTGTCTTTGGGTGGCTTGAATGGAGGAGGGTGTTGGAGGCAATTCGAGCATGAAATGGCTAGAAGGTGTGTTTGATTATCCCACATGCGGAGACATGGGAAGTCGCTCAGAAGCCACATAACCAATGACACATGGAGCCTCCACTGTTGATAGTGACCACAAGTCTACCATCCCTTCTCCTTGGGGCCTATTACCGCTGAAAATTTGGCTTGGGGAGGGAGGATTCACCCCCACCCGACACTGCCTCAAAGGTGCTTCTCGTGGAGGGAGGAGTGGCCGAGGGTGCTCGTGCAAAACCTCCACTCTGGACGGGGTCTCTCTGTTGTAGGGCTATCCAGCCGTGGTAGCTGCAATCGCCCACTACTAGAGAGACACTAGGGGCATGGCACAGTGTGCCCCATCTGACATTCATAAGGGTAGCCCAGAGAATTATACTCCCTGAGAAAGTGGGACCCATCCAGCCAAGGAAGAGAGACACTAGGAGAGGTTCTCTAGTGAGGAGATAATGAGTCAAAAGAACGGACGTCCTGCCATACATGTTGCCATCGTTCGGGAGATCTCTATCACTTGTCTAAGATGTCACCCAATCATCGAGAGAAGCTCAAATTACTCCTTTGCAAGGCCAAGGATGCATACGGTCACTAGGGAGCTGACCACGAAGGCAAAGGGGTCAAAGTCGCACCTGAAGCCATGGTGCAGACCCATGTGCAGTGGGTGTAGAGAAGCTCTAACCGGATAATCCAGTTGGCATCCTCATGAAAAAGCTAGAGAAAAGGGGAGTCCAAATTGTACTGATTCCTGAAGGAGTGGGAGGTGTTAAAATAAGAGAAGAGCAGCTAGCTATGGAGGCTCATAGATGGCAGCCATGGCTATGATGTTGGAGCCAACAGTGATAGAGAGAGAAAGAGAGAGAGAGCTATAGAGAGAGTGAGAAGTACACGACTCAAGAATGATGTGATGGTTACTTGATTATTTTCAATGAAGTACATGTACCTTTAATAAGTACAAAGGTTCTCTTCTTGCCATCACCGCTTATGTCACATCACACACAAATATCTAGATATTATTGATACCCCTCTAAGAGATGGTTCACACACATACTACCTCACTCATAAGAGTGGGTTCACACACACGTAAGACCTTGTAGAGGAGGAGGAGGTCATCAAGGATATCAAGCATGGGGTTAGCTTGTAGAGGACTCTACACATCCGCTGGGCATGGGACAGTGGCTCTATGCCTCTCCAAGATCTCCTCAAGCTGGGGCTAATGTTTGTGTTGCTGGCGAGGTCCATGGAGTCTGGGACGTCAGCCTCATTGTAGTGTCGTGGCCCAGTCTACAATCACACCAGAGAAAAAGACAGAGAGAGAGTGAGAAGTACACGACTCAAGAATGATGTGATAGTTGCTTGTATTTTCAATGAAGCACATGTACCTTTTATAAGTACAAAGTTCTCTTCCTAACATCATTGCTTATGTCACATCACACACAAATATCTAGATATTATTGATACCCCTCTGAGAGGTGGTTCACACACACATACTACCTCACTCATAAAAGTGGGTTCACACACAGGTAAGACCTTCGTTCCCAACAACAAGAGGTTCATGAAGAGCCCATATCCTGACAACCAAGTGAAAATTCGGGCATACCATACTCCACGGTGGCCCTCGAGTGCTAGCTGTCTCGAGGACTCAAGGGCAAGCCTAGGATACCTGGGAGGATCCATGTGACTAATGCAATGGAGGTATGTGATTGTCTCGAATAGTGCACCACTACCATCCGGGCTGCAACAAACTCTGCTTGGATAATCTGGCGTGGGATTGATGGTTTGTTGCAAATCATATGGGAGAACATCATGACCTAGGGCCTCTTGACTCGCTACCAATCCTCATCAGATAAATATGGCCTGCAGAAGGCTGCTCCATACATCAAGGCTGGTGTGACGAGGGTGTCAAAAAGCCAACCCTTCGTCCTGGGCTCCTAGAAATGTGTTTGGAAACACTGCCACTCAAGTAAGCTCAAGGCTATATATCCCCTCATTACTCTGGCATGTGTTGCGAGAAGCATGGTGAAACGTGGGCCACTGAAAGTGACACCAAGGTAGGCATAGGATGAGACAAGCTCCACAGGATCCCCTCTGTATGTGAAGCTCAATCTGGATGTGAAGGGGCGGGAAGTATTGAAGTCCATTACCTTGGTTTTAACAAGGTTAAGAGTGAGGTCCCGCTAAGTGCAGAAGTCCTGTAAGGCATCAAAATATCTCTAAAGCCCCTCAGCTGAATCTGAAAGGAGGACGATGTCATCTCCATAAAGTAGTAGGGGGATCAATATGCCTACCAGTGCGGGACCAGCCCCACCTAATCTGTCAATGACGCTCGAGATGTCATCAATGTAAAGGCCAAAAAGAGTGGGTGATAGAGGGCAAGCCTATTTCACCGGTACAATCTCAAAAGCTTTAGTGGAGATCCACAACGCAACAGTAAATCCTCTGATGTTGTGCTCTATCCTCCTCGATGATGGCTCGGATGCGATGTACTCCCTAGGGCTCTCACTCGTCCAGTGCCAGACTCATAGATGGCGATGATGTTGGGTGAAGATGTGGTCAAGGGTAGAGTAGCTCCTTCGAAAGCCTACCTGTCCTAAGGCTCTCCATCCCTATCTCTCTGCAAATGAACTGAGTTCCACCTCAACACCGATCCATAGAGTTTTGCCAATGTGTGGCCAATCATGATCATCCTGTAATTATTAGAATCAAGTGGATCTCCGACTTTGAGGATGGGGTGATGGTGTTAGCAGACCAAGAGGGTGGAAATCCTTCACAAAGGGCTCTATTGAACATGTAAGCTAGTAGGGGTGCCAAGGTATCAACGGCATGTGAGATGTACTCGGTAGTGAGTCCCTCGTGATCCTGGGCACGCCCATTATGTAGTCTACGGATGGCCTTGAGGACCATGCCCTTTATGAAGAAGGTGGAGGTGGTGGGGCGGGGATCGGGCGGTGGGGGTAGAGGTGGCTAATGGGAGATATCATAGAGGGAGCGTGCATAGAAGTGCCATCATCCATGTGCCCGGGTAGGTGATACGTGTGGGGGGACGATGTTCGTGGAGTTTCCTCCACAGCTCTTTGCAATTCGGCCCTAAGAGTCGTCGGTACAACGCATCCTCTTTCCAAGCGTAGAACTCTCGTTTCTTGCATTGGGTGAGGATTGAGAAATCCATTGCGCTTGGCGCTTCGTGATTTGCCCAATCTGTACCTCATGCTCGGAGTGTGTGGCTCGGCATTCGTCATCATACCAACAATTTTGGGGCATGGAACTGCAAGGTGGCTTGGCGGTAGACCGCCGCATGCAGATGAAAGAAGTACTGGCAGATGTGTGGAATATGGTGGTGAGTTGTGATGTGAGGGCAGGTATGGGGACAGTAGGATCCACATCCTAGAGTTGGCAGTAGATGTGATCAGAGTAAACAGGGTCAAGCTCGTGATCAAAATGGACCTAGGTGTAATGTGAGATGGGGGGTGGTGGCGGCGGAAGGGTGGTGTGCAAGTAAGAGTGAAAGAGAGGCAAGCATGAGAGAGAGAGAGAGAGAGAGAGAGAGAGAGAGAGAGAGAGAGAGACTCTGAGAGAGAGAGAGAGAGAGAGACTCTGAGAGAGAGAGAGGTGTGCCAGTTCTCCACAGCAGCTACAGAAAGATGCGCAAACTTCAAAGCCAAAGCCTTGATACCATGTAAGAAAAGAAACTGTGGTGTCTACAACACAACAAAGATCTTTCCATACACACAGGACTCAGAGAATTTGCCTAGAAAAGAGATTAAAAACGGAAACTTAATTTGCTGAATGCTTGCAACGAATAGCAAAATTTCTCTGCACACTGACAAGGAAGAGCTACTGCAATTGCTGACAAATATACGTTGGCCGCTACTGCTGCTATACTGCTGAGGGAGTGTCTGAAAGTGGGGGGGGGCCAGGGGGGGGAGCGGGCCAGGGGGGGCCTTTCTCTAACTCCCCAAGCAGCCAAGTTTAGAATGCTGCAGCGAACTATCAGGGACTCAGACCAGCTTGGTCAAGCTCTGGTCAGATAGTGGGCTCTGGAAGTATGTGACTCCAGGGTTTGAGCAAATGGCTTGACTTGGTGTTGGTCCAGATTCAGGCTTTGAGATGCTCCAACGAAAGCTATGGCTGGGGTGGTAAGCTGGCCAGCTCTCCTCCTATGGCCTGGGTGCAAGGAAGTTATTTCGATGTTCATGTTCGATCGAACACACAGGTGAGGGCTCTGCTAAACCCTGATTGCCAAGGATACCTTTTATTAGTTTTCTATATGCAAGCTTTTCCCCCCTCCATGTCCTTGCTGAATACGAACCGCCAAGCATTGCAGGTTCATTGTTCCAACAAGCTCAAGGCTGAGCTATGGAAAAATATGAGCCACTTTCTGTATCTACAAACACCTTATAAGATGAGAGAGAGGAAGACCAGAGAATCATACCATGATTCTTTCCACATGTATTTATACCATGACAAAGGCCGATATGAGATGGGCAAGGAAAAGGCTAAGTGTTGGGGTGACACATGGGACATGCTAGAGCTGGTGAAACAACAGTAATGACGAAAGAAAACTTTGTTTAGCTTCATAAACCGTGAGAAATTTTGCGTTTATGACTTCCACAGAATCATTTAGTTCAAATAGAAAGAAAAACTGACCCAGTTTTGTTCCCGCTCAAGTATATGCTCAACATTCGCAAGAAACTCTTTTCCCTTGGGGGGGGTTACCTCCAAGAGTTTCTTAACACGTTCCTCCAGAACTTTCACCTCCTCCCTCTGCAAAGAGACTCAGACAAAACTTCTATCCTTTAACAAACATCAGTAGCAAAATACCTTCAGGATTGTGATAAACTCTGATAATGTAGAAAACAATGTTGAAGGAGAAACCGGTTGTGGGACATACCAGCAGTTCCCGGAGCCCTTCCTTGTCTGTCTTACTTGGAGTCTGAAGGAACATACGAAGTTTATGAGCACCGACGATATATCTTCAGTAAAAGATAATAAGCATGTTGAGGCCAATCTCTTGTCAACTAAAGGCCAGATAGACTATGATTCTGCTGGATATCTAGTACCTTCAAGTAATCAAAGATGATGAGACATTGGACAAGTATATGTCGTCTGAAGCCTGGATCTTTCAACTGTTTCAACAAAAAATCAAAACACTGAGAAATCTAACAACAGAGATGAAACCAATTCAAGCTCACATGCTTAAAGTACTAAATTAGAGTGTCACTACGACTCCAACTAATGGATGACTGATTACAATTCACAGCACAAGAATACCTAGAATCTGTAGCACATCATTCAACTAAGTAATCAGATACATTGGAAGTCATGGCATAAGGTTCTACTGGGAGTATACCTCCAAGCTCATCAACTTGCTGCTTGTCAAATACTTGATTTTGAATGCAGTGTTGTCGCCCTCGTCTAAATGACCCAAGCTTTCATCATCGTCACCTAATGATTGTGCCTCAAATGTGCTAAGAACAACCTGTATGCAAAAGGCAAAGATATGCTTGCTTTAGACCACACACACACACACACACACTCTCTCAGGCGTGCACAAACACACTCTCGAACATATGCATGCATACATTTAAATTTATATATTTATATATGTATGTATGTAAGGACGTATGTAACTATTATACAAGCACATACACACATGTATGTGCATGCACGCGCGCAAGTTTGCGTGTGCGCGCACGCGTGTGTGTGTGTGTGTATATATATATATATATATAGACCATCCAGCACTTGCTATGGCGCTATATTGACACCCATGATTTCTTGCTTAGTTTATCTGTGCATTTGACTGCCAAATTTCCTGGTACACATTTCTCTAGGAACTTCTGGATCTTTGGCAGATATGAGAGGAGGCTAGCAAGAATGGCTCCATTTTTTTAATGGAAAAGATTTTGGGCTCTCTGGTCACTTTGGATTGCACGCAATCGACTAGCTTTCCAATCACCCCTAATTGACAAGTATTACTACTTCCATCAATCTTTATATGACTTTCTTCAGCTCCAACAGCTAGATCAGAGACATCTAAATTTGTTTTTCAACTGTTTTTTGTTTTGTAAATGAATGAGAAACACTCTCATGAGGGTGCTTCTCTCTGTACAGTAAAGTAATAGAACATTGGTTTTATAAAATAAATAAATAAATAATGTGCACCTAATTTGGGCACTAAATTATTTTTTCTACCACGTAACAAACCACTATAAAGATCACCTACTGAGAAATGGAGCAAGGGATTAGAGAATGTCACCCCTAGACTTGAAGAGAATGTTTGCCACTTTGTCCCAAACTGTAGTAAAACTGTAGGATTGCAGAAGTACTCCTGCAAATATATATAAAGTCCCCCGTTGCAAATGATTTAGTTACTGAATAAACATCACCAAGACACATCTAGTAGCATAAAACCATCTAGTACTAATTGTTTGTGAAGCCTAGTAACTATGTGTAACTTAGTTGAACGGGTTCAAGAGAAGCTAATATAACAGCAGCTTGCAGCACACACATGCATGCGTGCACAAAAAACAAGGAATAAAAGGTGGCTGAATGCAAAGACACCTGTAGGCTCCAGAAGGTTTTATAAAAATTGAAATCGAGAGAAAGTCCTGCGAATAAAAGTAATAAGTTGAAATTCCATTTTTTTAAGTTTTAAAACTTTTTCCTATCAGGAAAAGAAAATGTGAGCTGAAAAAGCAACCTTACCATCTCCAGGATGTTCTTTTTCGTATTTTGTCTCATTGGATGTGTTGAAAATCCCCTTGATATTCACGGCTGTACAAAGGATTGAAAAAAATGTCTTAATGAATGTGTTAATAAAATTGCTCATGGTACAACTGCATTCAAAATTTGAAGTTCGTTCGATAATCAACACCTTATTCTGTTTGCAAAAAACAATTTTCTTACCCGAACGCTCAGACAGAGGAAAGAAGTGAGCCAAAAACATTAAAATTCGACCACAAAAAACCACATCATTGGCCTGCAAACCCATGACAACCATTCTGTTCACATAGCAATTAAACTCTTGAAAGAATAATAAGACTCTCCTTACAATTGGATATCCATTCCATAGTAACATGATCTTTCAGAAGTTGAGTGGATCACTAATTTACATATGTCCACTGAACACATCTTCAAAAGAGGAGTACCTTTGAAAGCCGCCGGAGTAGCTGATTGCAAGTCCTTAACATTACTAATTTACCTCTTCCAAAAAGCTCCGCCTGTACATACAGCAGGATGATGAACATTATCCGAGTATGTGTGCGTGTGAGTGTGTGTGTCAGTGTGACTGTGACTGTGACTGTGACCGTGACTGCAAGTCCTTAACATTACTAATTTCCCCCTATACATACAGCAGCAGAATGATGAATATTTTCTCCGAGTATATCTAAGTGTGAGTGACAAGTGTGAGTGTGAGTGTAAAACTCGTCTCAGTCCAAAATGGATGTTAAGGGCATTTCACACATTTCTCCGTTTATGGATATTGTCAGAAGGATCAACTCATAATAGAGCATAAATGGTGTTTTAGATACTTCCACCTCTCTTGCTAAACCTCCTCTCAATGCCATTTCAATTGGCCGAAATCAAAACGTTCCCTTTGTGCCCATTTTAGTAACTGTTTCATTTTGGAAACCAAAACATATGGGAGGGGGAGAATGCACACACGAGTTACATATAGTTTCGCACACACATGGGCTTAAAACGCTGCTCCAAACCACATGCAGTCCACTAATTACTTGCCTTGCCTAGCGTCTCCTGCTTGCCTTCGATATACCCAAACACTTCCTTGCAATCCTTTATGGTTGAAACTTCAGTAAGGTCCTCTAAAAGTTGAAAGACCATGCCTCCTTCTACATGCCCTCGCTCACAGAGAAACAATACAATGTCTGCATTACAGAAAAAAAGCCCTCGTTTGAGGAAAGAAACACAAGAAAGCCATTCAACATCTTCAACAACCCACTCAGAGCATGCCCCATACAAAGCAATCAAGTTTATGTAAACAGCAGCTCATGTTATAAAAACAAGAAAGGTTTTTCATACCAAGAAGCCTGGTAATAAGACCACTATCATCATCTTCTTCAGCAACAGAACTGCCATATTGCATAACAGGCTGTCCAGCTTCTACTGCAGCACCCTACATACAATCCAACATTAAGCCATGTGTTTATGAATACATTTGTCAACATCAATACACATGGCCAATCCGGACTGGAGACATAGCCATATAGGATATTGTTCAAAGTTTCAACTGTCTAAAAAACCAAGCATGTTGTTAAAGTGATCTGAATTTTTTGCAGATCAAGGGTTGGTCTTCACTTGGACAGGATTTTCTAGGAGATTTGCCTTCATGGACAGGCTGTCTCTTGTTTTTTAAGGTTTGCATTGACCGCAAGTCATTTTCCAATGCTGCGGTAGGTCAAACTTTGTTGTGGATTTCAACACTAATATGCCCCTTGCTCACCTACCATGTCAGCATAGCAAGCCAGCAGTGCTAAACAAATGATGGATACCCTTGGGAAGCCTTCATGAGTCAACAGTAATTACCCATAAATTTATACATTAGTAAAGACGAACCGAAGAGCAAGAGAAAGAAAGAAAGATTGTAATGAATGTCTAATGAAAGACACAAAGGGCCTATGAGACCAACAATAATTCCATATGATCCATACATAACTTGATGTCAAAACATGAAAATGACAACATCTACCAAGAAAAACCGGCCCGCGTACTATGTGGGCCCGTGCATACAACGATTGTAGTTGGAGGTCAAGGTCAATAGATGTCAGCAATGTCTACCTCCACATTCAATAATAGTACCATCCTCCTCCATATCGAAGCACAGAAATGTGATGATGTCCCCCTCTGTGGTGAGACCACTCCATGGCACCAGAATATGTCCTAGATCTGCAGCTAACGGGTGGAAGTCAACGGAACCAGAAGGTGACTCTAGCATACTGTAACAATTTGGCCCTCCTAAGGGCAGACTTCAAAGAGTGGAGGCAAAGTCGCCTTTGGTTGCAGAGTGCATCTTTCAGAGGATACGGGTAGTGGCCGCCGCTTCTCGGAAGTGCCAGACCCTGCAGATGTGGACTCTGATTGGCGCATATGGGCATATGCTGCGCGCCTCTCGGCCCGGCTCCAGTGGGACCCTGGCGAGTACGAGTGGCATGATCCTTATGCGTCCCCGAGGCCACAGAGATCACCTTTTTCCAGTACACTGTTCGGCTGGGGAGGCATATTTTGATTGCGAGGAGGATGGTCTCTCCAGTTGCATCGGAGAGCATTGGCGGCTACAAGGACTCTCACAGGAGTTCCTGGAGGATTTTTGGACCATGCTCTAGGCTAGCCAACAGGCACGCAGGATCTCGACTTTCCAGTGGCTGGTTGCCCACAGGGGCTCTGCAGTTGGCACCTGGCTTGTCTACAGTGGCCTTCCGTCGGCCTGCGTCAGATGTGGCCACCCATTGGAGACACAGCGCGACATTGCCTATGGGACTGTCCACAGGCGCAGCAGATTTGGCTGAGGATTCTGCGCTTTTTGGCCCCCCTCTCTCCAGAGGGCATGTATACGTGGGGAGCCACTGCTTGGTCGACTTCGTCAGGGCCTGCTCTGAGATACGAGTCGGAGCAGGACAGCCAGGCCATCAGATTCATTCGGGGCCAGCCTCGCCTTGTTCCTTCACCGGATTTCTCGTCCGCCGGTTGGACACGAGAGGGATTTACGATGGGAGCTCCTCAGTAGCCTCACCATATGGTTCACCTGGAGAGCCCGTTGTTTCAGGGCCTTTGAGGGGAGACTGGAGCCACCAGCAGAGACTGTTCGAAGTATCTGGCAGGAGTTGATTCACACCCTGCGAGGACAGTATGACCGCATCTGGGGCGACTCGGATCGAGCGATCTTGCGGCGCCAGGCCTTCCACACTACTTGGCGCAGCGGCCCCTTCTATACTCTACACGCGGGTACCCCCCAATGGCACTACAGGCCACCTGTTTGGATTTCCCCCCCTCCTATTGTATGATATAGTCTCTCAGTTATTTGTACTTGTATTTGTACTTTTTTGCACCTAGGGAGAGTCTCCCTAGCTGCCTTGATTGCATCTCTGCTCTGCCTTCTTATGAGCAAGAGAGGGGTTTTTGTAGCCCAGTGGGCGTTTTCTTATAACTAATGAAAGGATCTTTTCTCGGAAAAAAATAAATTTGGCCCTCCTAGCCCTATTCACATGAAGGAATCCTTGCCCGAACACTAGATAGGTGGAAGAAGGCATGAGGACAGGGACCATGAGGTTTGCTCAAGAAAAAGCACCATTCTTGGTCAAAAAGCGAAGAAAAGCAAAAAGTCAAACTAGGTTGACCGCGAGCCAAGAGCACCACTGGCAAGAGGAGACTGAGCCGGACCAAAAAGCAAAAAGCTGCTTTTTCAAAAAGAAGATCTAGGGCCAAAAAGCAAGGCCTTAAAGCCAAAAAAGCAAAGCATAAAAGAACTTTGAAAAGCTGGTCTTATTTGAGTAATATTTTATTGTATAAAGTGAAAAAGGGAAAAGCAAGCAAAAGCAAAAGCATCGATAAGCTTTTCGTAAAAAGTAGGGTTCTCCTCAAGTATAAAAAGGCTTGAATGAAACCGGCCTCTGGTAGAAACCAAAGTGCGGTAGACTAGCAGTCACCCGTCCACTTGTAGTCTAGATATGAAAACAAAATAGATTGGAGCTAGAGTGTCCCAAATCTGAAAATAGAACGACACCTGTTGGCCCCAAAGCTTGGCGCCCCTTGCGGTATTTCTTTATTCAATTTCAAAAATATGTAAGGCTGAGTACACCAAAACCAACCAAGAGAATACACCTGTATGTCCAATCTGGCAGCCCACAATACCTCTTAGCACAGAGGATTTACACACACAGATCTGTGTCTCAAAGCAACACTCTGTGCTTCCCTCTGATCAGCCAAGTCCATTCAGCAGGACTGCCTTGAGCATACATTTGGCATATCTCATGCACATGGTTCAACAACTCAGCACAACATACATTCACTGTTCAATCTCTGTCTCCACCCTTTTCAATTTGCCATACCCCTCCTCTCACAAGGGGCCAGATAGCTCAAATCTGCAACAGACATAAGCCAATGGAAAGAGAGATAGATGAACAAATTCAGAGCTTACCAAAATCAGCTCGTGGATCTACACCGGAGGAAGTGATTGTACCAATCTGTACTTGCATACTTGTTTCAACAACTTTGCTTCACACGTGTGGGTGTACCTGTCTGTACCTTCCTCTCTGCATCCACTTCAGTACTGTACCTGACTGTACATACCATAAAATATGCACTGTACCAGTCCGTACTTGCCACATGTCACTGTACTTGCATGCGCCGCCTGCAGCCAGTCTCTGTACCCGACTGTACCTGCTCAGCCAGTCAGCACTGCCAGCACCTGCTCTGTCCAACGCCGCCTGTACCTGCTCTGTCCATCGCCGCCTGTACCTGCTCTATCCGTACAGTTGTCCGTACACTGTACCTGCAGCAGCACCCACAACGCCGCCTGTACCAGTAAAGCTTGCAGCAGAGAAGACAACCGTACTGTACTTGCAGTCGTACAACTCTGTACGGGCTGCACACGTGGACTATACGGCAGGTTTTCACAGAAGAACAACAGCAAAAAAATAATAATATTCAGCAGTCCCACGTTGCTTCTCCTCTCCTCCACGCCTAGACTTGCACGATTCCCCCAAAAGCTAGAGAGAGAGTCAAGAGAGAGAGGCATGCACTCCAAAAGTGGAGTTGCCCCCTCCCCAAACTTGTCCTAGGGCCCCAACTTTAATAATTATTAAAGTTCCCTAGGGGCCACTAAGGCCTAGGGGCAACCACACATATAACATTAAAATATTAATGTTCTAGTTCCCCCCTTCACACCTAGGGATGTCCATTCCATACATCATTCTCTCTGTCCGAGCACCCCAAATGTGAATCATTTAATATTTTGCCCCAACAACCACCATGCCCACAGCCTCAAAGATCTTATCCTTTGTATGCAAAATGGGTGGTACCTTCTTCCCTCCTTCCACAATCTCAAAAGGCACCTTGCCTGTCGAGGTATGTACAGTGTTGTTATATGCAAACTCCACCAAAGGAAGATACTTTTCCCATTGCTGCTTGTGCTCTGACACATAACACTTAAGAAGATCCAACACTGTAGAGTTAGCCTCTTCTGACTGACCATCGGTTTGTGGATGAAATGACGATGAAAACTTGAGAGTTGTACCCATGTTGTCAAACAACCCTCTCCAGAACAAACTCGTCATCCGTGGATCACGGTCACTAATAATAGACATAGGCAAGCCATGATACTTGAAGATGTTCGCCATGAACAACTTCACCATATGATCCACTTTGATCGTCTTACGCACGGGTATGAAGTGAGCCTGCTTACTGAACCTGCATATGATAGTCCAAATGCCATCATTGCCCGTTTGTGTCCGTGGAAGATCAAATATAAAATCCATGGCAATGCTCTCCCAACGTCTATCTGGAATAGGTAAAGGCTGTAGTAACCCTGGTGTCTTTTGACGGTCAAACTTTACCTTCTGACATACGATGCATTGCCTCACAAAGGCATCAACATCTCTTCTCAAGGTTGGCCAATAAAAGAAAGTCTCCACTGCTTTTACCGTGGGGTCAATACCTCGATGACCTGCATACGGTGGAGCATGACTTTCAATCATAACCTTGAGTCGCAATGGCCTGGTAACACACAGTCTGCCATGCATCAATAGAAACCCATCTCTGAGAGTATAATGCTCATGCCGCTGACCCTCAGACATCTGATCATACAACCTTTCAAAGTCCTCATCATGGGCATACTGCTCTTTCATTTCATCAAGCTCATGATGATAAGCAAGTGAAACTGCGGAGACCTGTGGCTTGCGTGACAAAGCATCTGCCACTACATTCTTTTTGCCTTCCACATGCACAATCTGGAAGTGAAACATAGACAAAAAGTTTGCCCAACGCATATGCTTCTCTGAAAGCTTAGTTTGCGTGAGGAAATAACGCAAGGTCTAATGATCTGTCTGCACAATGAAATCAGCCCCAAGCAAATAGTGTTTCCAGGTAGAAAGAGCATGAATTACAGCCAACATCTCTTTCTCATAAACTTGTAAATGCTTCTCGGCATCTTGCAATATTCTACTCTCATAGGCTATCACATGTCCCTCCCGCATGAGAACTGCACCAATGCTACTTCCGCATGCATCACACTGGACAACAAAAGCCTTTCGGAGGTCCGGTAACACCAATACTGGATCCGAAGTAAGCTTTTCTTTGAGCTTTTTGAATGCTGTAATTTCCCGATCAGCCCATCTAAACGGAGTTGCCTTCTTTGTCAAGGCATGAAGAGGCGAAGCAATTTCAACAAAGTACCGTATGTACCGCCTGTAATAGGAACACAATCCTAGAAAGCTGCGTACATCATGCACGGTCCTCAAATCTGGCCAATTAAGAATTGCTTCCACCTTTGCTGGATCCATACGGACTCCATGCTTAGATACAATATGTCCCAAGAAATGTATCTCTTGCAAAAAGAACTCACTCTTTTTGCCATTAATAACCAGCCTATGGTTTCTGAGTTCTGCAAACACAATGGCCAAATGCCTTCTATGCTCTTCCTCAGTTTGTGAATGCACAATCATATCATCAAAGAATGTGCCCACAAACGCTCTATGAGGCCTGAAAATCCTATCCATCATTCTGTTAAATGTGGCAAGTGCATTTGTCAAACCAAAGGGCATAACCAAAAACTCATACAACCCAAACGTGGTTCGGAATGCTGTCTTATGCACATCCTCGGGTCTAATTTATCTGATGATACCCGCTTTTCAAGTCAATGCGACTAAAGACTGTGGAGCCCTGTAAGCGGTCCAAAATGTCATCGATCCTCGGTATGGGGAATCGATTCTTGATGGTGTTCTTGTTCAGCGCCCTGTAGTCAATACACATGCGCCAAGAACCATCCTTCTTTTGCACTAAGAGTGCAGGTGAGCAAAAGGGTGATGAGCTAGGCTGTATCAACCCTTTATTCAAAAGCTCCTGCGCCTGACTCATAATCTCTTCCTGTTGGGCTGCACTAACACGGTACGATGGTCTATTTGGTGGAGTACTACCAGGAATTAGATCAATGGCATGATCTTCTGACCTCTCCGGAGGAAGTTCCCCTGGCAATGACTCGGAAAAACAATCTTGGAACCCACATAAGAAATCAGTCCTGTCCTTATCTAAAATAGACAAATTAGACTTAGACTCATCATCTTGTGCATCCTTTACATAAATCAAGTACGCAGAAAGATGCTTTTTCATTACTGATGAAATTGCCGAAGCAGATACAATAGGAACAGGTGCCCCTTTAAGTTTCACATCCAATACATGTTCTTTCCCTCTATGAGTCAGAGTGATTTTCCTATTGTATGTATCCACCACCGCATGTACTCTGTGGCACCATGGCATACCCAACAAAACATCACAGCCATCCAGAGGCATGATGAAAAACTCTTCGCTGTCCACATAACCCTGCAAATGAAGCCGAAGCTTCCCAATGATAGGAGTAACGGGTTTTGCATACCCTGGACAAGCCATATTAGCGTCATGTAACGGCCCCATCTCCTCTGCACGAATCCCCAATCGGCCAGCCAAATTTGGTGAAATGAAGTTGGCTCTAGCACCTGTGTCAAAGAATATCAAGGCATTTTGATCTCTCACTTTGCCCCATGCCCTGCACAACTCTGTCTCTTCACCACCTGGCTGTTCCCCCACAAGATCAGGAACTAACCCTGCAGAAGGTTTTGGTTTCTTTGACTCAGGCTCTCCTTTATTGTCAGAGTCCTTTTGGGACTTTCTCTTGGGACAATTAAATGACATATGCCCCTCTTCAGTACAGTAAAAACATTTCCGAGCATCTCTCAAAGCCTGTCTTTCCTCAGAAGTTCTCTTGGGCATTGGCAACTTCTTATACCGCGTCTCTGAAGACCCTTTAGCATCACGTGAAGCATGCCCAGATTTTTCAGCTTTCTTACTCGAGTTCTTACTTCCTTTAAACCCAGATGAACCTCCAGTGAGTAACGCATTAGCTGTCATAGCATTCTCTATCATCTGTGACATGTTCGTTACTCGAGTCTTGATACAATAGCTTTCCTCACCTTAGAGGACTCTGTGTAATTCCCACCAGAAAAAGCAGCATCAAACTGCTGTAAAAAGGTAAGTGCTTTCAATTTATCTTTGGCTCCACTGAATGTATCAAACTTCACTGTAGCTCCCCCTTCCTTATAATCTTTCGCCTTACCCATAGGCGTTAGATTATCGTATGGAAGTGGCTTCGCAAGATTGCTGCCCCCAACATTCATGCCCATCATTGGGTCAACATTTCCCATTCCCACACCTGGCATGCCATACATTCTAGCCATGTTTCCAAACATTCCATTATGCATACCTGGCTGCATGCCACCATACATATTTGCTTGCATTCCAGGTTGCATGCCCCCAAACATATTTCCTTGCATACCGGACTGCATACCACCATACATATTCCCCTGCATACCAAGCTGAAAATTAGCTCCAAAAGGCCCTGGCATACCCATGCCTCCCTGAGGATAACCCCCAGTCATAGATTGGAACACCGAGCCACCACCAAAATAACCTGGATGCATAGTCTGCTGAGGAATAGATGGCTGTCCAAAGAAGGAACTCTGAGAGTTAGCACCATAAGCATGCTGCATGTTCGGAAACTGGCCAAAAGATGGATCCTGTGGGATGGCACCACTATGACCTTGAGGAAGGTTCTTAGATCGCACCTTCTTCTTCTTCTTTTCGGGCTCTGTACGGGATCTCATAAATTCAGTAAACTTCTCACTTTGTGTGAGCTGCATAAACACATCCATAACACCAGCCAAACGATCTTTAAACCGAGCATCATCATCCTCTTTACCAAGTACATCTTCTGGCTGTGTTACATCCTCATAATGCTCATCATCTGCAGCCTATTCTCCTGCAAGATTATCCTCAGATGCATTTCTCTCAGGAGAGGTCTCTTGCTCTTCTTCTTCATGATAAAAGTACTCATCCTCTATATCAGACATGTTGCTGAATTTTTCAGCAATGGCTTTCCTCAAGGCAACCACGAGATCACCCCCTTAAGAAAGTTGATGATTGGTCCCGGCAACGGAACCTTGAAACCGGCCTCTGGTAGAAACCAAAGTGCGGTAGACTAGCAATCACCCATCCACTTGTAGTCTAGATATGAAAACAAAATAGATTGGAGCTAGAGTGCCCCAAATCTGAAAATAGAACGACACATGTTGGCCCCAAAGCTTGGCGCCCCTTGCGGTATTTCTTTATTCAATTTCAAAAATATGTAAGGCTGAGTACACCAAAACCAGCCAAGAGAATACACCTGTATGTCCAATCTGGCAGCCCACAATACCTCTTAGCATAGAGGATTTACACACACAGATCTGTGTCTCAAAGCAACACTCTGTGCTTCCCTCTGATCAGCCAAGTCCATTCAGCAGGACTGCCTTGAGCATACATCTGGCATATCTCATGCACATGGTTCAACAACTCAGCACAACCTACATTCCCTGTTCAATCTCTGTCTCCACCCTTTTCAATCTGCCATAACCCTCCTCTCACAAGGGGCCAGATAGCTCAAATCTGCAACAGACATAAGCCAATGGAAAGAGAGATAGATGAACAAATTCAGAGCTTACCAAAATCAGCTCGTGAATCTGCACCGGAGGAAGTGATTGTACCAGTCTGTACTTGCACACTTGTTTCAACAACTTTGCTTCACACGTGTGGGTGTACCTGTCTGTACCTTCCTCTCTGCATCCACTTCAGTACTGTACCTGACTGTACAAACCATAAAATATGCACTGTACCAGTCCGTACTTGCCACGTGTCACTGTACTTGCATTCGCTGCCTGCAGCCAGTCTCTGTACCCGACTGT
Source organism: Cibotium barometz (assembly GCF_041138505.1). Lineage (NCBI taxonomy): Eukaryota > Viridiplantae > Streptophyta > Polypodiopsida > Cyatheales > Cibotiaceae > Cibotium > Cibotium barometz. The sequence continues at coordinate 48,257,660 of NC_141076.1, forward strand.
ACCTGCTCAGCCAGTCAGTGCCGCCAGCACCTGCTCTATCCAGCGCCGCCTGTACCTGCTCTGTCCAACGCCGCCTGTACCTGCTCTGTCCGTACAGCTGTCCGTGCAACAAAATCTGCACAGCAGCACCCACAGCGCCGCCTGTACCGGTAAAGCTTGCAGCAGAGAAGACAGCCGTACTGTACTTGCAGTCGTACAACTTTGTACGGGCTGCACACGTGGACTGTACGGCGGGTTTTCACAGAAAAACAACAGCAAAAAAAAACAATATTCAACAGTCCCACGTTGCTTCTCCTCTCCTCCACGCCTAGACTTGTACGATTCCCCCAAAAGCTAGAGAGAGAGTCAAGAGAGAGTGGCATGCACTCCAAAAGTGGAGTTGCCCCCTCCCCAAACTTGTCCTAGGGCCCCAACTTTAATAATTATTAAAGTTCCCTAGGGGCCACTAAGGCCTAGGGGCAACCACACATATAACATTAAAATATTAATGTTCTAGTTCCCCCCTTCACACCTAGGGATGTCCATACATCATTCTCTCTGTCCGGGCACCCCAAATGTGAATCATTTAATATTTTGCCCCAGCAACCACCATGCCCACACTTGTGCTGTTCCATTTTCACACGGCCATGACACTTGAACCTCTCTTGAAGCTCCAAGAACAAGATCATCAAGGCGTGGCTACCAACATTGAACATCACCATCATCAAGGAAGCATTGAAATTTGAAGCTCATCGTTGACTAAGCGTGGAAGTTGTTATGTGTGTCAACCTACAACATATCTGTTGTGCACCACCGGCTGTTGTCCACGCCTCCAGAGCACCGCCTGGCTGTTCCATTGCTTGGGCCGCCTCTGCCCAGCCAGCACCAGCCAACGCAGCCATCAAGCACCCGTTAGCGCAACCAGCCAAGCACCAGCCAGCGCAGCCAACCAGCACCCGTCAGCGCAGCCAGCCAGAAAGCCCTCAACGCCACCAGCACTAGTTTTCAGCGCTGTCTACTGAAACTTCCACCGCCGCCTCTGTTGCTGCTCACCGTACACCGCCGCCTGAGCCATTTGATGCGGCCACCACTTTCTGCACCAAAAAGTCAGCATATCCAGCTGCGTCACCTCGTTCCACCTCAATACCAGTTGTTGCCAGCGCTTCTATCACTTGGGCTACCGCTTGTAGCCAATGCCGCTACCTGCTGAGCGCTGCCACCATACAAGTTATTGTATGCTTTTACCACCAACTGAACCGAGAGTTGTTGTGTAGCCACGAGAACATTGGTCTTATTCATACTTCCCTGTTTAGTCTTTGAGAGCTGCTTCTACTCCGGATTGGGCATTGAACACCATACACCTCGTCATCTACAGATATTGTCTGTGTCACTTCTTCACGAGCTTGGAGTTTCCTGGATTTGGATTTGGATTCATTGGACTTGGATTTGGGATATTGGATCTCGTACTAGCCCGGTGAGAGATTCTTGTGGGTCATCCCCGTGGTGTGCTCAGCATCAAAGATCTTGTGCCTCAACATCAACTTCGACTTGGATATTCTACATCAGCATATTTGTTTGCTTTTGTATTCATCATTGTATTGATCCTCGCTTGCGGGCCCGTGAATTGGTCTTGAATAAATTCTTGAAAGGAGGTGGAGCCTGTTCCAACCACCCCGTTCTCCAACCATTGTCGCCTTTGCCCCGTCTTCGCCCAAGCGTCCAATGCCACCGGGCCTTGGAAGACAAGAACATCCCATAGACTCTAATTCATAAGAAATCCGGCGATGGATTTTCTCCTCTCCTCCTCCCAACTTGTTCCAAGCTTAACCATGTAGGTCTGGCTCTGATAGCAATGTAAAGTCCTCTTGCCATCAAATCCCTACAGTCAAAGCATAAACATGGAACATAGAGAGACTGGCATTTCGCTCGCCGTCCAACCGTGGAACCATTCAGGCTCACCCCCGAGCCCAGGGGGATAGTAGCATCAGACACATGGCTCCACATGCAATACCATCAAAACACACACATTGGATGTAAGCATGGAGTAGTCTCAAGGCCTCGAGTCTAGGTCTAAGGAGCTCTTTGTCACCCGCCTGTATTTGTGAGAAATCCCCAATCCAAAACCCTAATCAGCTTACAGAGGTTTTTGTATCAAGAATTTTGAAGTTAATAAAACTTGGACATGTTGTCTGACCTAGCATGGCAGACTTTATGGTTGGACATGTGTTCTTTTCCAAGGAACCATGATTGGACATGCTTCTATTCCGAAATAGAAGAGCATAATATTGCATGCATGAATGGACATGCTTCCATCCCGAGAAGTGGGGAAGTATGATCGAACATGCTTCATAAGCATGATGGACTATGCACTCTTACCATTATGGAAGAACGTATAGATGGATACAAGTGTATGGAACGGATGGTACTCACCTTAGGCACATGCACAATAAGCTGTTTGAAGATCTTGCATTGGATGCTAATTTTGAGAATGCTTGAACATTTAGGCATTCATCTTAAAGCATCGAACTTGTGCATAATACTGGTTGTTGATCTAGCGACTTGTATTTTGCAGGAGGTTAAGTATGTTTCTTACTTAAACTACTTTCAATTTTGATAGTTTTACAAGATATGTACCTTTTAAGTTGGAGGTCGATTTTGAGGCCTTTCCCTTCATCTTTTGGGAAAACAGAAAGCTGAAATTGGAATCAGAGCGGTCGAAAACCCCCCGAGTATTTTTTTTAAAATTATTTTATTTTATTTTTTTAAAATTAATTTATTTATTTATTTTTTGAGGTACTCGCCCAGGCCATCTCAGCAACTCTCTCTTCAGTTGCACATGTAAATTCGTTTTAGAACTTGAGTTATAAGCATCTCTTTCTATTTTCCAAAGAGGAAAAGAGAACTAAACTCTTTCTATTTGTTGACAAAGGAAAGTTTCCCATGCAAAACTAAACATGTGTAAAAGTTTCCCATGCAAACTAAAACATGTGTAAAAGTTTCCCATGCAACCTAACATGTGTAATCTTTTTCTATTTTGAACTAAGAAAGCTTTTTAGAAAGGAATTCACCTATAAAAGAAGGTGATTTCCTTCATTTTGGAAGAGGAGAGTTCATGTAAACTTGTGCATTTTTGAGAGCAGGAAAGCAAGAAGACTAGCTTCTTCTCTACCAAGTGTAGAGAACCATTTTTCAAGAGAGAAGGCTATCATGTGAAGACGGAGGTGCTACTCAAAAAGAGGCTTTGAAGAGTTGAAGAAGAGCTTGCTGATTTTCTTCATCAAAGGACTTCACTCTTGTGAGCATCTTTGCCACAAGAGAAGATAACCGGTTGTGTGACCCATTGGTAGGCCATTGGGGTGGCACACAGACGGGTGAGTTTCTCCAACACTTGTGTGTGTGTGGTAGGCCACCACATACAAACTAGGAGATTCCAAAGGCTTTGTTTTCTATCTTGTTTGATGGCGGTACCATACTGATTCAAATCAGCCCATACACTTCTAAAATTCAGGAGGAATAATTCATGTTCCTATGAAGGGGCCCGGCCATTCCGGGTCTATGCTGTGTCGTCTCTCTCTCTCTCATTTATTCTTCCATCTATTTGGCTCAAGTATTGTTGGCTGAAAATTCACAAGTTTTACTTCAATTTTCAGCCATGGTTAAAAGTGGATTAATGTGATTTAGCAGTGATAAGCTTGTTACGCAACCTCAGCGAGTTTCACTCTCTCAAATCGACTCATAAAGTCACTTACGTAAGCCTCCTATAAACTAGGAGCCAAATATAGCACGTCTTATAATAACTACTTACTCCCACTTAAGATGCCTTACCCAGAGGCTATGGTTAACCTAACTTGAAGGTCTTAACCTTGGTTAGCCCTAGCATGTAACACTCGAGTACCTATGGGACATCTCACTGATGCTATGGAGGTATGTTACTGTCTGGAAGAGTGCAAGAAGGGGTTGTGCATAGGCAAGTATACGGAGATGGCTGTGATTCAGAAAAAAAACGTCGATCACTTTTTGTTTAGCTGTTGCGTTATTTTTTTTGGATTGGATGTTTTTTTTTGGATAAAACATGTTTGGTCAGCTTTTTTGAGAAAGTAATGAAAAAGAGTGTTTTTGCGTGCTTGATTTTTGTACGAGATCATGTTGAGGAAAATAATGTACATGTAAACACTCTTAGTAATGATAGGTTGAAATTCTTGGAAGAGTACAATGATTGTTTTGCTGATGAGTTACCAAATGAGTTGCCACCCATACGACCGGAAGATCATCGCGTTGATCTTGTGCCGGGTAGCTCACCACCTAATAGGCCAGCCTATCGTGTAAGTGCATAAAGAGGAGATCATGAAGCAGGTGAATGAGCTTCTTGAGAAGAGTTTGGTTCAACCAAGCTCTTCCCCATATTGTTCACCCGTCCTCTTGGTTCAAAAGGAGGATGGATCCTTTCATATGTGTGTGGATTATAGAGCTTTGAATAAGCTTACCATCAAGAATCGGTATCCGATTCCACGCATAGACGACATCCTTGACAAGTTGGATGGATCGGCATGCTTTAGCCGAATTGATCTCAAGAGTGGGTATCATCAAGTGCGTGTAGTGCCTGAGGATGTACACAAAACTGCTTTCACGACAGCATTTGAGCTTTATGAGTATCTTGTTATGCCTTTTGGTGTTACGAATGTCCCGGCTACATTCAATAGAATGATGGATCGCATATTCCGGGGATACATAAAATTTACAAACGTTTTCTTTGATGACATCCTTGTCTTCTTGAAGACCGAAGAAGAGCATAGAGCTCATTTGGCCATTGTTTTTGAAGAACTCCGTAAGCATAAACTCTTCATAAATGCAAAGAAGAGTGAGTTCTTCTTGTCAGCGATACATTATTTTAGGCATATTGTGTCCAAAGATGGAGTGCGGATGGATCGTGCAAAGATTGATGCAATTCGGAATTGGCTCGAATTGAGTTCAGTGCATGAGATCCGTAGTTTTCTTGGATTATGCTCTTACTACTACCGTAGGTTCATTCGGCACTTTGCATGGATTGCTTCTCCTTTGCATGATTTGACAAAGAAGAAGGCCATGTTCAAATGGACTAATGTAGAGAGGGATGCATTCCTCAAATTGAAAGATGCAACTACTCATGGTCCAGTGTTGATCATTCCGGATTTGCAAAAGCCTTTTAGTGTGGAATGTGATGCATCTGGAAATTGCATAGGAGTTGTCCCTAATCAAGAGGGACATGCCGGGCTTATGAGAGCCGTAGATTGCATGATGCAGAACTATCTCTTGGCATTTATGAGAAAGAGCTCTTGGCTGTAATTCATGCACTTACTATATGGAAACATTACCTTCTTGGGATTGATTTCACTGTAAAGACAGATCACCAGAGTTTGAGGTGTTTTCTTACCCAAACTAAGTTGTCATAGAAGCATATGAGGATGGCCAATTTCCTCTCTATGTTTCATTTTCAGATCTTGCACGCCCCAAGAAAGAAGAATGTAGTGGCAGATGCATTGTCACGAAAGCCGTATATAGCAGCTATCTCGGCTGCCTCTCATGGAGACTTGTCTACCATGCGTGATTTGTATCGTACGGATACTGATTTTGCCACTATTTGGGCTGATTTGATGGCTGGTCATGCGCATGCCTCATATGTGATCAAAGAGGGTTATCTCATGAAAGATAATTGCCTATGTGGTGTCTGACATGAGGCAAAAGGTTTTGGATGAGTGCCATGCTCCTCCATATGCTGGTCATAGAGGCATAATGCCTACTACGCACATGATTGAGCGATATTTCTTTTGGCCAGGTATGCGGAAGGACATAGAGGCACATGTACGTGCATGTATCACTTGTCAAAAGGTGAAATTTGATAGGCAAAAGGCACCAGGCCATTGCCTATTCCCATGCAGCCATGGGAAAGTATTACAATGGATTTCATTATGGACTTGCCACGGACCCAACAGGGTAATGATGCAATTTGGACAATTGTGGACAGGTTTAGCAAGCAAGCTCACTTCTTGCCGATCAAAAAGACCATCAAAGCTGAGCATATGGTTAAAATATATCTTAAACAAGTGTTCAAGCATCATGGAATGCCGAAGTCCATTGTGGGGGATAGAGATCGCAGGACTACAAGTCTCTTTTGGCGGGTCTTATTTGATAATATAGGCACCAAATTGGACTTCTCATCACCTTATCACCCTCAAACGAATGGGTAAAGTGAGGTTGCAAATTCAACCGTGTTGGATCTCTTGAAATATTATGTGGCGGATTAGAAGTCTTCTTGGGAGAAGTACTTACCGCTTGTGGAATTTGCATACAACAACACGGTGCATGCATCTACGAGAAAGGCCTCGTTTGAGATTGTTTATGGTAAGGTGTTTTTGCCACCCATCCTTCGCACAAAGGATGAGATATTTGTAGCTGATGAGTATGTAAGAGACTTGGATATTGCTTTTGCTCAGGTGCGGACAGCCATTGCAAGGTCACAAGACAAACGTAAAAAGGCTACCGACAAGCATAGAAGGCAATTGGATGTTAAAGAGAATGATTCGGTATTACTGAAATTTGAGAAACCAAGACTTGTAAAGAGGCCTGGCAAAGATATCGCATATCCTAAGCTTGCAACCAGGTACTACGGCCTTTTCCAATGATCGAGAAGATCAATCAAGTGGGTTTCAGATTGGCATTACCTAGTCATTGGCACATACACAATGCTTTTCATGTGAGTCTCCTTCGCAAGTATGTAGGGCCGGAGCCCAGTGAAACGGTCATTGAGGATCCACCAGAAGTGGATGAGCTTGACGAGATCTTGCAACCAGAGTAGATTGTGTATCATAAGGAACGCAAGCTTGCTGTAAGCAAAGTTATCAGGCGTTACCTTGTGAAGTTTAAGAACTATCTTCCCATTGATACTAAATGGGTAGATAAAGAGTTCTTCAGAGATTGGCCGTATGTCTTTAAGACATATTTGGATGCTTTTTAGCTGCGGACAACTGTTTAGAAGCCGGGAGGGATGTCACCATTTGGCCACCCAATTGGTCCACCCGTGCTTTCTCATCATGTATGTACATTGGACTGGTATCCATGGCAGTTGTATATGCCGAGGATTGATGCAACTCATGTGATAAGTGTGGACTTGGCTTTCCGTTGGGACTTGTACCGATGTGTGCATGCCCGGAAATGCCTGGTGGAATTGGTGTTCCATTGGGTCTGGTACCTCGTGTACTTACCTGGAGCACGTCTATTTTGGTATAGTCTCATGAACGGGGATTGTCCATACTAATGCTGCATTACATAACATCTTTATGTGCTTGCTTGCAATTGAAATTGCATGCTGTTTTCATGCTTGCTTGACCAATGTGCAGTTCCGGGTAAGGGGACGCCCGCCTACGAACCATGCTTGTGAAATGGTCTGCAGACATGGTTATGTGGCATGTGACAAGTGGTAAGTATTAGTCATAAACCTAGTCTTAGGAGTTAGCACTAATTTATAAGTGAGTGTGTACACACTTCATTAAGTTTTGGGCAACCAAAACTCACTTATAAATTATGACTAGTCCGATGTTCACACACACTGATGTCCCGAGGTGGACAAAACCCAATGTCCCACCGCCCAGACCTTACCCCCTTTGTATAAAGGGAGTAACCAGCCATGTGTCCACTCTAGCTTGCTCCACAAAGCACCTGCCTGCCACCTACACTGGACAACTCACCACCTCACTCCTCCTCCTCTCTCTAGAGATTGGCGGCTCCTTCATGAGGGCTGTTGGGTTGCATTTTCTACACTTTCTCCTTCCCAAGTCCATTTCCAAGCTTGCTAAGGTGTTTCTCAAGCTTCCAAGAGTGTTTCCGGATGCTAATCACTCTCCTACATACTCCCAATGACTGAAATTCAGCAAAACAGCTCTCTTTATTGCTGTAATTTCTGGTCTTTTTGCTGAAAACCCTAATTTCAGCCCTCTTTTCTCAAGTTGAACCATAGGGGAAGCTTTCCCAAGGTTCCCTTCATCCTCTTGAAGACTTTTGTCGTGAAGAAATGCGACAAATCGAAGATTCCATCGCAAAGACTTCCGCTATCATCGACCCTACTTGCAATTGGTAAACTTTTATGCTTAAATATGGAAGCAAGTAGCAGGAGGGAGGAACCGGATTACAAGATCACATACCTTGTGTAGTGTTCTCTTGTCCTACGTGCTCTCTTGCAGATTGTTGCTACCATGTGTTGGTGGAACAATAGAGAGCAGATGGTAGGGAACATAACCACTCTTGAGGTCGATCTTAGTGAAAAATTTAGCACCATCAAAACGCTCCAAAATGTACTCTATCCTTGGCATAGGAAACTTATTCTTAATGGTGAGTTTGTTTAATGCCTTGTAGTCTACACAAAGGCGTGCAGACTTGTCCTTCTTTTGGACAAATAGGATAGGTGCAGCAAATGGTGAGAAAGAAGACCGAATGAATCGGGCTCGAAGGAGCTCAAATAACTGTTTTTCTAACTCGCCCTCTAGAGTCTTGGAAAGACGATAGGAAAACCTGCTACGAGGATCCGATCCAAGGATCAAATCAATGTGATGGTCCTCAGGGCGAGAGGGTGGGAGACTGGGTGGGAGATCGTCCCTGAGCATAATGTCCTGATGTCTGGACAGGAGGTCTGCTAACTGAGGGACTGAAGATGAGATGGATGCTACCGATGAGGTAGAGGCTGTTTGAGGACGAACATAAAGTAGTGCTCCTTCTGCTCCCTTGCGGATAGCTCGTCGGACCTGGAGATGCAAAATCAATGGGATACCAAGAATGCTTCTATCCCCACGAATCACGACAGGCTCAGGAAAACCTTTACAGATAGTAAAAGTGTCCTGCCCCCAATCGGGAATAGGCTCATACTGACGAAACCATTGAATTCCTAAGATCATGTCACACCCAAACAAAGGCGAGACAATGAAGTCTCGTTGGAATGAGGCCTTCTGAACATCAAAGGCAAATTGTTGTGCCTTCTGAGAAATGTGGGTGCGGAGACTAGGTGTGAACCTGTCCACATCCAAATGATATGGGACTAATGTGCAGCTCATTTTGTTAGCCAACTTGGGAGAGATGGCGTCTTCAGAACTGCCCATGTCGAATAGGACTACAAACTGTCGGCGGTCCTTGGCCGAGCCATAAGCTCGGATGAGGCTTTTTTGTGCAGCATCCCTCTCACCCTCCTGCTTAGCATCAAATACCACGGATGAAATAGGATGCATAGAAGATAAAAGTTGAACCGCATTGGTGGTAGTAGGCGGGGCTGGAGGAGCTAGGGATAATGTGGCAATTGTGGCAGAAGGGGCTTTGGTGGCTTGTTCCGCTTGCCATTTGTGGCAATCCTTCTTACCATGCCCTATGATGTGACAGAAAAAACATCTGTTTTCTAACTGGTATTTCTTTTGCTCCTCTGGAGGAAGATAACCTCCAGTAATGCCTCCTTTAGCCTTTTCATCGGGAGTTTTCTTAGGCTTAGATTCTTTATCTTTCTTACCCCCTGAACTAAAGCTATTACTGTCGTCCTTCTTAGCATCTTTAGAAGATGCATTACCTTTCCCTGACTGTGCAGCAGATTGCTCCTGCTGGGGTTTGGTACTGGACTGGGATGACTGCTTGGCCTTGCCTCCGTTCATCTTCATTTCTTCATTCTGAGCGAGAGTCAAAGCCCGGTCATATATACTGGGTTCAAAGTTACAAACTATGAACCGAATGTTGGGATCCAATCCACGAATGAATTGCTCCATCTTGGCCTGCGCAGATAGCCCTAACTGCTGTGCTACTAAAGTAATAACCTTGCCGAAAAACTGAAGCACTGGGGATCCGTCTGAGTCCATAGAACTCATTTGCCAAACCGGTCATGTACTGGGGCGGGAGGAATCTGGTCTTCAGGTCATGGACAAATGTATCCCAACTAAAAGCTGTGACACCTGTGGTCTGGTCTGTATGAAGATCAGACCAATCCTACCACCAAGTGACTCCCTCACCAGTGAGATAGGGAGCCGCTACGTGGACTCTATCCTAAGGATCTGTGATCCTAGCTAATGGAAAATGAGCAGTAAATTGATGAATGAACTGATTAACTGCTAAATGATCACACTCACCATCATACTTACTGAAATTTGGTTGACTGCGAATGACGGTAGTTGATGCTCCGGACGGCTGGCTGTTAGAAGTCATCTCCTGTCTAGTTTTATACACCAGGGCCTTTGTTGTGGGTGTGCCCGCCCTTATCAGGTGTTTTATCATTTTTCCTCACTCCCCGTATTTTTCCCCTATTTTTTCCCATTTTTCTGAGGCTTGGGAGGCAGCCCTGAGGCGGCTGGAGGATCAATATCTGGCCGACTGCCTGGACATCAGTCGTGGACCTCTGTGATGCTGGCCGACTGGATGTATGCAGTCGTGGGCTTCATCTGCTGCTGGCCGACTGTTGATGCAGTCGTGGAGGCCTCTTCAGCAGGCCGACTGCCTATCTGGGGGCATATAAATAGGCCCCCAGCCCCCATACCTTATTTTGTATCATATTCGGGATCTTCTTGTGTATATCAGAGCAGAGTTACACGCCTACTTCTCTCTCTCTCTCTCTCTTGTGCTGTTTTTCTGCCTGCGTTTTTGCTCGTGTTCCCAGATCTAGTCATCATCTCCGCTGCGTATTCTGACATGGTATCAGAGCCCTAGGCTCTAGATAGGTCTTGGGATTTGTGTGAGCAAGAGGGGGACTGTTTTGTGGCTGATTGGTGGACTGTTTTGGGCTGATCGGGAAGAGAAGGTGCAAGAGGAAGGCGGGCTGATTTGCTGGACAGCCACTTGCAGGTTTTAGTTCTTCTTTGTTCCCAACCACCCACCCTTTTCAGAGTACATCCCCACTATGGCAAATCTGTTTGAGATGGCCGAGAGACATGTGAAGATCCCGACACTCCCCACGTTCCCGGTGGACCGTCAGTTGGACGGGAGCAACTACGGCATATGGAAGGTGATGATGGAATCCGTTCTGGAGTCTTATGACCTCGCCGATTTCGTCGTTGTTGGTGTTCCACGACCGGAAGTAGAGGAAGGGGAGTTACCGTCGATCCGAAAGGACTGGGAGGCCTAGACACAGATGTGGGATCGTGTCAACGGTAGGGTCCGTTCGTTTATTTTCCTCAACTGCACACCACAGGTAATCAATCATGTAAAGCACATGACGCTGGCAAGAGGTATATGGCAGCATTTGGCCTCACTTTACAACAGGGTATCGCCCATGAAGAGGATTTCCTTGGAAGTACAGATACGGGTTATGAGCCCTGCAAAGTCGTCGACGATGCGGGAGCATATTAACAAGTTGCACGCTCTTCAGCAGGAAGTTCTTCAGGCTGGGAAGGAGATATCGTCAGAGGACATGGCCATAACGTTGCTGTCACATTTGCCCTCTTCGTACTCAGCATTTTACTCCTCTTTGATTACCAGTGGGCAGGCTCAGCACCATCACGTGGGAGGAGCTTGTGCCCATGGTCCTGGACCAGGAGGAACGATTCACGAACCCTCCTCAGGGTGGAGGTTCGGAGGCCTTTACTCGCCAACGATCGAAAGGCAGTAACTCGGGCAAAGGGAAGGCTTCCTCGGAGAAGTCTTCTGAGAAGAAGTCCGACGCTGACCGCGAGAAGCTGAAGGCAAAGAGGACCTATAATGATTGTGGCGAGAAAGGCCACTATTGGAGGCAGTGTCCCAAGCGGAAGACCGAGAAGGGTGAAGACTCCTTAGCAGCAATCATGAAGACTCCGGCTTTTGTGCACCTGGAGGTGATGGACACCGATGTTTCATTTTCTTCAGGCAGGGAGGAGATTGGAGGACTCTCCGCAACGGATACTCGGGAGTGGATTCTCGATAGTGGTGCTTCCAGGCACATGACTCCTTCCCGTTCCGGTTTACAGGATCTCTGCAGGCTTTCTGGTCATATTCTTACTGGTGATACATCCACTATCCCAGTTCACAGTGAGGGCAGGATGGAGATAGTTCCCGATGAAAACCAGGTGTTGTATGTTCCGGCACTTGGTTTTCATATGTTGTCAGTGCATCAGGTTTGCAAGACTGGCGTACGGGTGGAGTTTGATGAGCATTTTGTTGCTCTCCGGGACAAAGCAACAGGCCAAGTGATTTGGGAAGGTGAAGTGGAGAATGGAGTTTACAGGCTTTCAGCACTCTCTCTCCCAGGTCCTCAGGATTGTGATGAGTGGCAGTCTGGTAATGGCCACTTAAGTGTGGATACGCTGCAGGTGCGGGCTTTCCGAGACCAGGTGGTGGATAGCTTGCCAGTAGATGGCAGCAGTTGGCAGAAACTTTCCAGTACGGATGTTGGTAGTTCTTGTGTTCGTGAGTCAGAGGAAGCTGAACAAGTCACTTATGCTCTGATGTCTCGTAGTGTTCGGGACATAGAACTTCCAGTAGTTGAGGATGTTCTTTCCACGGGGACCTTTCGGAAAGCCAGGCAGGTGGCAGGTGCTTACTTGCAGAAGGAGGTGGTTTCTCCAGGCTTCGTGGTTCCGGATTCAGAGGGGGTGGTTGACAAGTTTCATCAGGTTTCCAGGACTTGCTTGTGCACCGTAACAGGTGTTGATCCTTGTGAGCAGTGTGATGTCTCTGTGACTCAGAAGCTATATGGTTCATTGGTCTGGTTGATGGACACCAGATTGGACGGGAGCTTCCTGATGAGGCGGTTGAGCTCATGGTTGCGGATGTCTCTTTGGGAGGCAGGATTGCGTTTCCTGTGGTTTCTGCGACATGCGAAGGATCAGAGACTCTTTTACACAGGAGGGGGATTGTTGGATGGAGTCCGACTCCACGGTTGGAGTGACTCAGTTTGGGGAGGAGATCCGGACACGAGGGGATCTACTTCAGGCCCAGGAGCAGTTTTACGGAGCAGTTGGAGACAGTCATCTTTTGCCTTGTCGAGAACAGAGGTAGCGTACCGGGCTGTTTATGATGCTGCTTGTGAGGTGGTGAGGATGCAGAGGTTGCATTGCAGGTTTGGGCTTCCACTGGAGGAACCCATGGTCATCCAGAGGCACTTTGTTCGTGACCAAATCGTTGCTGATGACATCTTGCTGGAGTTCTGTTCGACGGAGGACAGTACGGTGGACCTCTTCACGAAGTCGCTCTCTCAGGATTTGCTCAGGCGGCACCCCAGCTCCCAGTGGTTGGTTACACAGCCAGGAGCTGAGAGGGGGTGTTAGAAGTCATCTCCTGTCTAGTTTTATACACCAGGGCCTTTGTTGTGGGTGTGCCCGCCCTTATTAGGTGTTTTATCATTTTTCCTCACTCCCCGTATTTTTCCCCTATTTTTTCCCATTTTTCTAAGGCTTGGGAGGCAGCCCTGAGGCGGCTGGAGGATCAGTAGCTGGCCGACTACCTGGACATCAGTCGTGGACCTCTGTGATGCTGGCCGACTGGATGTATGCAGTCGTGGGCTTCATCTGCTGCTGGCCGACTGTTGATGCAGTCGTGGAGGCCTCTTCAGCCGCCGATCTTCGTCGATCCTGTGTTGGGCTTCCTCATAGTCCCGTCTTTCTGCTTTTTCTTCTTGTTTTCTTGCTTCTGCTTCTGCTTTTTCTTCTCTTTGTCTAGCCTCGTCTTCTCTTCTTTGTTGTTCCATCTGAAAGAAGAGGAAGATGTAGTCGAGGGCTGCTGGAGGCGGAGGAGGACGTGTTGTTGTTGCCTCCAAGTGTTGTTGCACTGTTGATGATAACCCAACTTGTCACCATGCACTACAGTAGTGCAGAGTGCATGTGGCAAGAAAGAATTAGCACAATATCAACTGGCCGCAACTCGGACGAAAACTTCACAATGTGAAATCTACATGTCCGCTAATACGGCTGAATTATATAACTAGATGAATCCAGGAACATGCCCAAATTCACCTTTTAGGAACGTGCATGTTATATACTCATGGTAGTCAACCCACAAGACTATATAACTATCAACTCCATTATGCATAGTATGGACTAGATACTACGACATCCCCACTAACGTCATCAGTTCCCAATAGTGGGTGTAGAACTCTGTATCAAGATATGCTCTCACAAACGCACTCCACACACATACACACATAAGAGCATATATTCACACAAAGCCCTTTGTACTAAGTTTCTGTCAAACCTCCGGAGATGCAGGGCAGACTCAACCATAATGAAGCCTAGCACTAAGGGAAGTGATTGAATGTGCAGAGGAAGAAGGGAAAGTGGAAACACATGAGAAAGAGAGAAAACACAGGTGAGAACCTGCTCTCAATATCATCACCAAAAGGAACACATGTCCCGAGCAAGAGGGGAGAACCTCGTATGTGAGAGACTACAGCTAGACAAGCAGTGAGTAATGAGAGAGGCATGCCAGTTATATATATGCCTACATGAAGACAGCCGACTGGAGATAAAGTGCCTCCACGATTGGGAAAATACCCAGGACCATAAAATGGGGAATAAATATGGGTAAAGTATATGTGAGGGGTGACCAACCCCTCAAGCTAACATGGTCAGCCCTAGAGGCTAAAATAGGACACCAAACAGGAAGCCAGCAAGAAGGAGATGATGTCTAACACCCCCTCTCAGCACCGGATGCTGAGTGAACTCCAAGAAGCCAGAGACACCGTCCTCAATCAAAGATGAAAGACTGCAGAAACAGGTACCAAGAAAGCTCCACAAGCAATCTCCTCAACAACTCAGCTACAAAAGCAACAGAACAAGCTACCAGGTACACCGCTCCTCTGGAAGAAACAACCATGTAGGCTACGACGTGCTGCTCCAAATAATGGTTCCAAACCCAAGTGTAAGAACACTCCCCGAAGTCGAATGTCGTGTATCTAGCCTGGAGAAGGTATGAAAAACCTCATAACCAACCAAGATCAGATTCTATATATAATCAATCCTGGGAGAAGCAAATTGCTCCTCACTCGAACCCTCAAAAAATAGAGTCAATCTGCTCCAACTCTATACCAAGAGTAGCCAAATGCTATACAAAAGCATCCTCTGAAAAGGTTGGCATCGCAAGATGTAAAGACTCTTTAGAAAAGATGGGATCCATTTGCTCAAACTCCATAACATAAGTACACACCACTGAGATGGGCATCACAAGATAAAAGGAATCCACATCTCCCTCTGAAAAAAGATATCGTCGCGAACTGGTACAAGCCCAACCTGATTCTGATCCAAATCCAAAAAACTCTGGAAGTACCACTGTGCCCCAGGCGCACGGTTAGCAACCACAGATACAAAGCATCCCACCGGGTCCAAAAAAGCATCCTCCAAAACAACAAGCCTGCAGAACTAGCAGGGGGAGGGGCATCCTCAGAAGCATCACAAAGAGAGGCAGAGGTAGACTTCTCACAATGAGGAAGGGAAGCAGGAATATAAACTGCAGTGGTAACAAAGTCCTCAAAAGCATCACAGATAGCAGAAGACTGTTCCAGAAGTAGAACCAAATCCCAAGAATCAGTAACAAATAAATGATCCATGTGAAAGGATCACACCGCAAGGGCAAAACACCCTCCCTGTTCTGCAAACACTGCAAAGAACACAAGCTCGGACAAAATAAACTCTACTCTCAGGATCTCTGAAGAGATCACTGCTCTCCTCCAAAAAATTGTAAACTCCTGTCACAGAAGAAAGCCTCCACAGATACAAAATAGCTCCCGAAACTAATCCTCAAGTGAAGTAGCTGGAGATAGGCCCCCCCTGAGTGTAGAAAAACTCCTATGGGAAGCAAAACGCAGCCAAAACACTACTATCCAGCAAAAATAGCACTCCACCGCCAACAGAAGGCAAGGAACATGTAGAAACCGAGAAACCATGAAGGCCAGGAACAAAACACAGGTATAGATACTCCAAAATCAGCAAAACGCTGACTGAAATCTGAAATTCAAAATCCTCCTGTAACTCGGTTGAACACAATGCTAATCAATACACTTAAATACACTTGTTCAAATACAAGTAAATTGCTGAATTGACAAGAGACACACAATGAGCCGGAACGACCGACCCCTCCCTCAAATAAAGTATATTGATCTTGGGAGAATCAAGTACATAGTGTCATGGGCATTTTTGACCAGATTTCCATACCAATGCATATGAATACAGTATTACAAACAAGTGGTTGTCGATGTAGACTTGCAATCCACACTACCCTCTCAAGTGCCCATGTTCCCTACCATCTGCTCTCTATTGTTCCACAACACATGGTAGCAACAATCTGCAAGAGAGCACGTAAGACAAGAAAACACTACACAGGGTATGTGATCTTGTAATCCGGTTCCTCCCTCCTGCTACTTGCTCCCATATTTAAGCATTAAAGCTTACCAATTGCAAGTAGAGTCAATGACAGCGGAAGTCTTCGCGATGCAAGTCCTTGGAGTGAAGAGATCTTCGATTTGTCGCATTTCTTCACGACAAAAGTCTTCAAGAGGATGAAGGGAACCTTAAGAAACCTTCCCCTATGGTTCAACTTGAGAAAGGAGGGCTGAAATTAGGATTTTCAGTAAAAAGACCAGAAATTACAACAATAAAGAGAGCTGTTTTGCTAAATTTCAGTCATTGGGAGCGAGTAGGAGAGTGATTAGCATCCGGAAACACTCTTGGAAGCTTGAGAAACACCTTAGCAAGTTTGGAAATGGAATTGGGAAGGAGAAAGTGTAGAAAATGCAGCCCAACAGCCCTCATGAAGGAGGCGCCAATCTCTAGAGTGCATAGTTACCACGGAACGAGAACGTTCCGGGAACGTCGGATGCTGGAACAGGAGCGGGAACGAGAACGGGAGCGGATCGGGAACGTCGCGGAACGCCACGTCATATGACATGTCAGCATATGACATAAAATGACAAAACATTTAAAATATCCAAGATTAAACTTTAAAGTCTTAAACATTAAAAATTTGAAGAGTCCAGACTCCAAATAGAAACTGAAAAGAAAGTACATCGCATGTGGATATATAGAAACTGAAAAAGAAAGTACATCGCATGACAAGTACAAAACTAGCCTCAAGGGCCAAGGTAACTGGTGAGTCAAAGACTAGTCATCAGCAAGTAGGATCTCATCCTCCTGTCCAGGCTGTCCCTCAATCTGCTCATCCTCATGCTGCTCCACATCATCCTCTCCCTCTGGCTGATCCTCACCATCATTGTCATCAAGATCAAGGCAAAATCCAATAAATGGCTCTGGAGTACACTCAGCCCTGAACTTGTTAAGCAAACGCAAGTTTGCATTAACAAATACAAGGTCATTTGCCTTCTGGACACCAAGCCTGTTCCTCTTCTTGCTTGCAATGTTCCCAAAACTGCTCCATAAGCGCTCACATGGCGAGGAGCTAGCACCCTGGCTAAGCACTCGAATGGCCAATCTTTGCAGCAATGGTGTATCTGCCCCATAATCCTCCCACCCCGTGCACTGGATATCTTGAACCTATCATTTTGTGCATCCTGCAAAGCGAAGAGGCCTCTCTTTTGTCGATAGAAGGAAAGGTCTTCACGAACCCTCCTCCTATCATCTGCACTGGGTACAAGCTTCCTCAAGATATCCTCCCAACCCTGCACAACCTCTGTATCTGTCTCTTGTCCTTTGCCTTGAAATTCTGGATCCACCACAATGTCCCAAAAAGTGTCATCAAGAACTATGGACCTGCATTGAATACCTGCCACTAAGGTACGCTCTCGCCATGCATCCCACTCCTCACAAACTACAAGCTGCCTCAAATGATTCTTCACTTCAAAAAGACGCTTTAGCATAAGGAAATTATATGCAAAGCGTGTATCTGAATACTTTAAGAGATCCTTAGGGGATCTCTGTCGAAATACAACCAAAATGTAGTGGTGGCGAGTGATAAATGAAACAATGTGATTGCCCATTTCAATAGAAGGCTCCACCCACTGCATCTTACCAATATCTTTGAGGAGATTGTTGAGCCCATGTGACATGCAAGGAGTGAAGCAAATATGTGGGTACCTATCCTCAATGATCCTCCCTGCTGCCCTGTTTGAGTTCTCTCCATCAGAAACAAACTGGATGACATTATTGGGACCCACGTAATCAATGGCTTCACTCCAAATATTTGCCAATCTCTCTGCAGTTTTGCCCGCCTCTGAATTGTCAATAGCTTTAATAAAAAAGCTACATCCTCTGGAGTACGCAAGAATACCCTGAATGGAGCGGCTCCTAGTGTCACTCCAACCATCACCCATGATAGTGACGCCACATCTACGCCATACATCCTGAATGGGTCCCAAGGCATCCTCTATGGCCGTCCTCTCTGTGGCTAGAAGTGTAGTGCGCAATGCCTCGGATGAGGGTGGAGCATAGCCAGGTCCGAAAGAAGCAATCTCCTTCACCATATCTGCAAAGTATGGGTTGCGGGCCTTTACCAAAGGAACATCTGCAGCATAAAAAAACCGTGCCACTGATGCATCTACTTGTGCCCTCCTCCCAGGGTGCCATCATGCCACAAGACTAGCCTGCACTAGACCTCGTGAAGCCTGCGTCTGGGAAGCATTTGTTCCATGTGCGGATGACTGTGGAGCAGCCCCAAATAATGGGGTAGATGCACTCGCTGAAGATGCCACGCCTGCAGGTGTAGCTGATGATGATGTACCTCGAGGATCAAGAACAGAGGACCGACTCCCTGCTGCATCAAGTCTATCTGCAAGTGCCTGCAATCGTATGATATCTGCTCCTGACACTGTAGGGCAAACAGAAATGCCTTTGCCTCTAACCCCCAACAAATGGGCTCGCACACTATCCGTGCCTCCAGTCTTAATGGATCCACAAAAGTGGCACTTCCACTTGCGTGACCCTCCTCCTCTTGCACTATCATATCTGGACACAAGATCCACCTCATTCCACCAAGGGGATCTGTTTTCTGCATCTATGCCACGAGGAGGTGCCATTGAAATTGATAAATGGCTGAAAATTAAAAAAACATGCAAAATGCCCTTGCATGAGACATAAGTAAAGTGTCCACAAAGTGGAAAAAAACGCAGCAAACTAGAATCTCCAAAATCCAATGTTCATTGAGTCAAATTTTAAATCTTACCTGCTCAAGACTCGAGTGCCACCCGAGCAAAAGAAGGGGCCAACTTGCCAAGGCCCAAGAGGAGGGGCCAAGAGGAGGTAGGGAGAGTGTGCACTGTGGGGCAGCCAAGGCTCAAGGTAGGGAGAGTGTGGGGCAGCCAAGAGGAAGGGTGGGGTAGTAGGTGGAATGGAGAGTGTGGGGCAGCCAAGGGGGCAGCCAAGAGGAAGGGTGGAGTGGTAGGGAGAGCACTCAAGCAGCAGGCTCAGCCAACAAAACAGGCGCAGCAGCGAAAAGAAGCCGTACGCTGGATAAAAACTGCCGCCGGCGACTTAGCGAAAATGCGCTTTTTTCGGAACGCCCGGAACGTGCGTTCCGGCGTTCCGACAAACGTTCCGCCACGTTCCCCGGCGACTGCGCCGTTCTAGCTCCCGTTTCCGCGTTCCGGGCACGCCTTGAGCTTCGGAGCAGCGTTCCGGCGTTCCAGAAAGGCAGAACGCCGTTCCGCGGTAACTATGCTAGAGAGAGGAGTGAGGTGGTGAGTTGTCAGTGTAGGTGGCAGGCAAGTGCTTTGTGGAGCAAGCTAGAGTGGACACATGGCTGGTTACACCCTTTGTACAAAGGGGGTAAGGTCTAGGCAGTGGGACATTGGGTTATGTCCACCTCGGGACATCAGTGTGTGTGAACATCGGGCTGGTCATAATTTATAAGTTGGTCGCCCAAAACTTAATGAAGTGTGTACACACTCATTTATAAATTAGTGCTAAGTCCTACGGCTAGGTTTATGACCAATACTTACCACTTGTCACATGCCACATAACCATGTCAGCAGACCGTTTCACACGCATGGTTCGTAGGCGGCCGTCCCCTTACCCGGAACTGCACATTGGTCAAGCAAGCATGAAAACAGCATGCAATTTCAATTGCAAGCAAGCACATAAAGATGCTATGCAATGCAGCATTAGTATGGACAATCCCCATTCATGAGACTATATCAAAATAGACGTGCTCTAGGCAAGTACACGAGGTACTAGACCCAATGGAACACCAATCCACCAAGCATTTCCGGGCATGTACACGGAGGCACAAGTCCCAACGGAAAGCCAAGTCCACAGTATCACATGAGTGGCATCAATCCCCGACATATACAACTGCCATGGACACCAGTCCAATGTACATACATGATACGAAAGCACGGGTGGACCAATTGGGTGGCCAAATGGTGACATCCCCCCCGGCTTCTAAACAGTTGTCCGCAACTGAAAACATCCAAATATGTTTGAAGCACATGCGGGCAATCTCTGAAGAACTCTTCATCTACCCATTTAGCATCAATGGGAAGATAGTTCTTAAACTTCACAAGGTAATGCCTGACAACTTTGCCTGCAACAAGCTTGCGTTCCTTGTGATACACAATCTGCTCTGGCTGCAAGATCTCCTGAAGCTCATCCACCTCTGGTGGATCCTCAATGACCGTCTCACTGGGCTCCGGCCCTACATACTTGCGAAGAAGACTCACATGAAAAGCATTGTGTATGTGACAATGACTAGGTAATGCCAATCTGAAAGCCACTTCATTGATCTTCTCGATCACTCGAAAAGGCCCAAAGTACCTAGTTGCAAGCTTAGGATATGCACCCTCTTTGCCAGGACTCTTTGCAAGTCTTGCTTTCTCAAATTTCAGCAATACCCAATCATTTTCTTTAATATCCAATTGCCTTCTATGGTTGTCAGCAACCTTCTTATGTTTGTCTTGGGACCTTGCAATGGCTATCCGCACCTGAACAAAAGCAATATCCAAGTCTCTTACATACTCATCAGCTACAAATATCTCATCCTTTGTGCGAAGGATGGGTGGCAAAACCACCTTACCATAAACAATCTCAAACGGGGCCTTTCCCGTAGATGCATGCACCGAGTTGTTGTATGCAAATTCCACAAGCGGTAAGTACTTCTCCCAAGAAGACTTCTGATCCGCCACATAACATTTCAAGAGATCCAACACGGTTGAATTTGCAGCCTCACTTTGCCCATCCCTTTGAGAGTGATAAGCTGATGAGAAGTCCAATTTGGTGCCCATATTATCAAATAAGGCCCGCCAAAAGAGACTTGTAGTCCTGGAATCTCTATCCCCCACAATGGACTTCCGCATTCCATGATGCTTGAACTGTAATATGCGGAAGCTTCGGAGAAGGATCGGTACTTCAAAACTCAGAAAACAGCACTCGTTTCGCGACGGAATTAACGCACAAAACTGAAAGACGATGTGCAAAAAATAGAGAGAGAAGGGGGAGATGGAGAGGACACAGTATTGGGTCCCAATTACCCTCTGTAGGGCCCCCACCACGGATGGTGTATTTGCTTTATTAGAATGATGTAAATCTGAAAACAAATACAAAGTACTTGACCTTTTCTTGGCTGGAAAACCTGCCCTTGACCTTCAGTCCTTCACCCCTTTGCGTTAGCAATCTCTTGGCTGTCCTGGCCCTTGAATGCTTGATGCACTTGGTGAATTATGAGATGGATTCATTGAATTCTTGGCTGGGCTTTTATACCTCCTTTTGCATCCAGTCGGCCTGCTTCATGAAGCCCCACGACTGGGTCTGATTTAATAAATGCTTTCACACTATAATAAATGCTGTCCAGCCTGCGCTTATGCTTGTGTGGGACAGTACCATGCTGCGCATGGGTGTGGGACTGCCCCTACACCTGGCCGACCTGCTGATTAGGGTTTCTGACCCAGTCGGCTGCCTGTCCAGCAGCAGTACAGCTGGCCGACAGCCCCTCCAGCCCATGCCATGGCTGGTGGGCACAATTTGGGCCCTCCTGGCCCCTTGGGGGTGGTTCTACACCTGCCTACAGAGGCCTGGCATCCAGTTGCAAACCAGATACACAGAACATCTGACATCATTCCAGAGGGAGACTCACAACGCGGACGGGCACTGCTTCATGTGCAGGACTGTGCACACCTGACCTTGGACTCATGTGCAGGACAATGCACACCTGACCTCGGACGACTGAGATGGATCCCTGGCTGACTCGTCCCGGACTGGGCTCACATGGGACCAGTTCACCATCCCAGGTCCTGCACCTTCTGTACAAAAATGTCTACGTGGCATCCAAGTGGGGGATGCACGTGACATCCCCTTCTGCTTAACTTGACGGAAGCTGCATAGCCTCCAAATAATCCGTCAATAATGCCGGATAGTCTTCGAAAAATTCTTTGTCGAGCCATACCGCTTCATGAGTTCCTCGGTCCTGAAACTTCGTGAGGAACTGTCTTAGTCTTCGGCCTGAGCCATGCTTGAAACGGTGCAGAAGGATCTGTTCTGGAACCATTACTTCTGCTTCATCTATAATGTCTGGTTCCGCTTCGTCTTTGACCTCTGAAGGGGGTGGACCTGCATATGGCTTTAACCAACTGACATGAAATACATCGTGCATAGTCCAACTCGGAGGTAGCTTTAACTGCATAGACACCTCATTAATCTTTTTCCGGATGGGAAATGGTCCGAAGCTCCTGAAAGACAACTTTGGGCATCGCTTGCCCACCTGCTTCAATCTTTGCTTCATAATCCGAAGATACACCCAATCCCCTTCCGAAAACTTCATGTCCCTTCGGTCTTTATTGGCCTGTCGAGTGTAGGCCTCTTGCGCTTTAGCCAATCTGTCTTTAACGGACTCTAGGATCTCCTGGTAAGACTCCGTCACTCTGTTCGCCTCCGGTACTGAAGACGAAGTCCTGGTTAACAACGACTGGAAAGGCCTTCCAAACGCTACCTCATATGGAGTCCTGCCAATAGCTGAAGAAAAAGAGTCATTCAAAACAGCTTGAACTAAAGGCAAAAACGATTCCCACTTACCTTGCTGATCGTGGACATAACACTTCAGCACATCAAAGGCCAACTGGTTGTATATCTCTGTCTGGCCATCTGTCTGTGGGTGGAATGCACTGGAAAAATTCAACTTAGTACCAAAATTATCAAACAATGCCCTCCAAAAATGACTGGTAAACTTGGCATCTCGGTCTGACACTATGGTCCTAGGAATCCCGCCAATCGGGTACCAATGCCGAATGAATAGCTGGGCAACATCCTCGGCGGTCACATTGGCCCTGCAAGGAATAAGCATAACAAATTTGCTGAACCTATCAACAATAGTTAAACACTGCGTATTACGCTTACTCGGTCTGGGAGGCAGATTTGTGACAAAGTCCATCGAAATGTCCTGGAAAGGACCCTCAGGAATTGGCAAAGGCTGTAACAACCCTATCTTCTTTCCACGAGGAGCTTTCACCTTTTGACAAATGTCACAGCGTTGTACATATGTAAACACATCACGCCTCATCTTTGGCCAATAGTATTGCCGTTCTAATTTCTCCAGAGTCGAATTCATGCCCCTATGACCACCTCTAATGGCGTCATGGGCATCATGGAGAAGAGCTGCCCGGAATGATTTCATGACACATAGTCGGCCTTTGTAGAAAAGCCAACCATCGCGTATCAGAAAATGGCATGGTCTTGTGGCATCCAATGCCTGTTCCCACTGTGTACCGAATTCCTCGGAATCCGCGTACGTGTGCTTCATGTCTTCTAGTCCTGTACCAACAAGGTCAAGTCTAGTGGTCTGAATCGCAGATACTTGTCCCTTCCTGCTCAAAGCATCGGCCACTGGATTGGCCTTTCCTGGAAGGTACTCAATCATACCACCGAACTGCTCGAATATCTGACTCCAGCGGTGTTGTCGATCACTCCACTGTGCACTTGGCATCGTCTGAATCCAGCGCAATGCCTGATGGTCAGTGCGAACCTCGAAGTCACGGCCATACAGGAAATGTTTCCAATGTTTCAAGGCCTGAATAACTGCTAGGAGTTCACGATCATAGACTGAGTAGTTCTTCTCGGCGGGCAGTAACTTACGAGACATGTAAGCTACTGGATGACCATTCTGTTGCAATACACCTCCAATTGCGATGTTACTCGCATCGGTGATCACCTGAAATGGTTCGTCCCATGAGGCAAGGGCTAAACAAGGCGCTTCTGACAAAGCCACCTTGAGGTTCTGGAATGCCTCCAACGCTCGTGGAGTCATTCGAATCTTTTGCCTCCTTGTTTTCACTCCCTTTAGCAGATCGGTGAGGTCTGCCGAGAGATCAGAAAACTTGTCAATGTGGGTGAAATATGCCTGGCATATACCCACAAATGATCTAATGTCATAAGTAGTCTGAGGTACTTCCCAGTTAACAATCTCGGCCACTTTAGCCGGATCAAGTCGAATGCCTTCAGCACTAATTATATATCCCAAGTAATGTACCTGGAACAGATAAAATTCTGACTTCTTTTCATTGACATAGAGCTCGTTGCTTTCCAGCAACTTAAGGACTTTCTCCACATCAATGTCATGCTGCTCAACTGTAGCTGAAAATATGAGTATGTCGTCCAAAAATATGAACACACACACTCCAATCAACTCCCGGAAAATACGCATCATCATGCGGTTAAATGTAGCTGGGGCGTTCGTCAAACCAAATGGCATGACCACAAATTCATAGTGGGCCCGTTCTGTACGGAAGGCTGTCTTGGGGATGTCCCCCTCTACAATCCGTACCTGGTGGTACCCACTCTTTAAATCCAATTTAGAGAACACCTTAGCTCCATTCAGCCTCTCGAGAATATAGTCAATTCGAGGCATCGGGAATCTGCTCTTGATAGTCAGCTTGTTGAGTGCACGATAATCGACACACAACCGAGAAGACCCATCTTTCTTCTTGACAAATAAGATCGGTGCTGCAAATGGCGACACGCTGGGACGGATGAAGCCAGCTTGCAACAATTCTTGGAGTTGGCGGTCCAACTCCGATTCCATTGCCTTAGAAAGGCGATACGGAAACTTGCTCGGGGGTTCCGAGCCTGGGAGGAGGTCAATCTTGTGATCCTCCGGTCTGGACGGGGGAAGCTGGGGAGGGAGACTGTCCCGAAGAAAAATCTTCTGGAACTTTTCATGGAGAACCGAGTACTTCTCGGAAGCACTGGCCACCGTCTGGGCTGTCTGGATGTAAATCATCGCACACTGTGCGCCTTTCCTGACTGCTCGCTTGGCCTGCAAGTGGCTTATGAGCGGAAAGTTTGGAATACCTGGCTCACACTTAATGGTCACCGGGGTGTTTGAC
Source organism: Cibotium barometz (assembly GCF_041138505.1). Taxonomy (NCBI): domain Eukaryota; kingdom Viridiplantae; phylum Streptophyta; class Polypodiopsida; order Cyatheales; family Cibotiaceae; genus Cibotium; species Cibotium barometz. The sequence goes on from NC_141076.1 coordinate 48,282,852, forward strand.
ACATTCCGATCGATCTGGAACGTGTGCTTGTCCCACTTGACATCAGGAAGAAACTTGTGAAACCACTGGATACCCAAAATTATGTCTGCTCCTACAAGAGGGGCAACCATAAAGTCACGCACAAACTCTATGCCCTGAATCACTAACTTAGCACCTAGAGCTTCATACTTGACGCTCGTTGTCATACCTGTGCTAAAACCCTCAACTTGTTTGTCCACCGGAGTCAGCTCGAAACGGGCACGCCTAGCGGCCTCTTCCGTGATCACATCCTCCGTGCTGCCGCTGTCAAACAAGACAACGACTCTCTGGCCACCTATGTAGCCAAAGGACTTGAGCAATTCGTTGCGCTCATACTCCTGGTCATGGGCGCCCTTCTGCTTATCTTCGAGCTCCCGGCTAATAATTGCTCCAACTGAAGCACCGGGGGTTGAAGAACTAGGGGTAGCCACTGGGGTCTATGTGGGAGCTGTGCTCACCACGGAAGCTGTGGAGGCGACGGCGGCCTTTGGAGGCTTCTTCGGACAATCCCGAGAAGTATGTCCTTTTGTGTGACAAAAGTAACATCTACCCTCCTTCCTGTACTGAGAAAGCTCCTCAGCACTCAACTTGCCACCTGTCTTGCCTGCCTCCGCTTTCTGGTCTGGAGTAAGCTTAGACGCATTGTTCGAGTTCTTGGAGCCAGAGGCTCCCGGGCTCTGTCCTGGGGAAGACCCCGTCTGGTTCTGGCTTTTGCCCCCCGAGGCGTTAGCCTTGGGAGAAGCCGGCTGGGAAGTCTTGGGCTTGCCACCATTGTGTTTCATTTCTGCACTCTGCGCAAGCGAGAGTGCGTCCTCAAAGGTGGCTGACCTAAACATACGCACCTCCCATTGGATTTGCGTGTCCAGGCCATACAAAAACTGCCCTTTCTTGTCCGTATCAGATAAGCCTAATTGCAGACACAAGGTCGAAATTTTATTCGCAAACTGAAGGACTGGTTGCGCGTTCTGACGCGCTCCCCTGAACTCGTCTTCGAGTCGCTCAAGGTAGTGGGGCGGTAGAAACCGCTGCTCAAGGTCGCGGACGAACTCGTCCCACACATAAGCTGCCATACCTGCTCTGGTGTGGGCATGAGCCCACTGAGTCCACCAAGGAATGGCCTCACCTTCCAAGTACCAACTAGCTAAGATCACTTTGTCTGTATCTGTTTTCCTAACTGCGGCAAAGTAAGCTTCAAATTGATGTAACCATGAATAAAGAGTAGTGGGATCGAGTTTACCATTATACTTACTGAAATTCATTTTCTCGGGAAAATGATTCGAGGGCGCCGCCGGTGTCAATCTGGCGTCCAAAGCTCTGAGGTAACGCTCGTGTTCCACTCGTCGCATGGCGTCGTCTTCTCGTTGTCGAATCTCCAATGCACGCATCTGCATCTCAAGCAAGGAGCTTGTTTGGCTGCGGCTGTGACCCCTCGAGAGGGTCCCTGTGACGAGGATCTGGTATCTGGGATACGGAAGGAGAGGGAGGAGGAGATGGAAAACGCGACGCTAGAGAGCGAGAACGCTCCTCCAGAGCCAAAATCCGCGCCTTCTGCTCATCCAACTTGGTTGTCTGATCTGCGATTGCTCGCATCATCTGCTGGAACATGTCTGTTACACTCAAGCCGGGTGCCCTAGCTGGGCTGCCTGGTGCACTCTGGTCCCATGGTTCTGGTTCTCTCTTGTCGCCAAAGCTCGCCATAGTGGGAAAATGCAATTCCTTTCCGGAACGCAATCTGACCATCCACTATCTGTGTGGGAGACTTCCGGAGGCTTCCGGAGGCTAAAAACCAACCGTCCTTCGAGGGACAGGAGTCACTCCGAAAGGGGTAGTCCACCGGCGTCTAAAAACCAACCACACGAGCGAAAAAATTTTCTGGTTTTCTTTGCTGAATCTTTGTCCTTGAAGTGAGCTCTGATACCACTGTAATATGCAGAAGCTTCGGAGAAGGATCAGTACTTCAAAACTCAGAAAACAGCACTCTTTTCGCGACGGAATTAACGCACAAAACTGAAAGACAATGTGCAAAAAATAGAGAGAGAAGGGGGAGATGGAGAGGACACAGTATTGGGTCCCAATTACCCTCTGTAGGGCCCCCACCACGGATGGTGTATTTGCTTTATTAGAATGATGTAAATCTGAAAACAAATACAAAGTACTTGACCTTTTCTTGGCTGGAAAACCTGCCCTTGACCTTCAGTCCTTCACCCCTTTGCGTTAGCAATCTCTTGGCTGTCCTGGCCCTTGAATGCTTGATGCACTTGGTGAATTATGAGATGGATTCATTGAATTCTTGGCTGGGCTTTTATACCTCCTTTTGCATCCAGTCGGCCTGCTTCATGAAGCCCCACGACTGGGTCTGATTTAATAAATGCTTTCACACTATAATAAATGCTGTCCAGCCTGCGCTTATGCTTGTGTGGGACAGTACCATGCTGCGAATGGGTGTGGGACTGCCCCTACACCTGGCCGACCTGCTGATTAGGGTTTCTGACCCAGTCGGCTGCCTGTCCAGCAGCAGTACAGCTGGCCGACAGCCCCTCCAGCCCATGCCATGGCTGGTGGGCACAATTTGGGCCCTCCTGGCCCCTTGGGGGTGGTTCTACACCTCCCCCATGCCCATACTAAGAGTGCAAGTGCAAATCTTCGCACTGGGGTAGCCCTATGGGCTGGCCCCATCTCTACATGCAAACCTACCTGCCTACAGAGGCCTGGCATCCAGTTGCAAACCAGATACACAGAACATCTGACATCATTCCAGAGGGAGACTCACAGCGCGGACGGGCACTGCTTCATGTGCAGGACTGTGCACACCTGACCTTGGACTCATGTGCAGGACAATGCACACCTGACCTCGGACGACTGAGATGGATCCCTGGCTGACTCGTCCCGGACTGGGCTCACATGGGACCAGTTCACCATCCCAGGTCCTGCACCTTCTGTACAGAAATGTGTACGTGGCATCCAAGTGCGGGATGCACGTGACATGAACACTTGTGTAAGATATATTTTAACCATATGCTCAGCTTTGATGGTCTTTTTGACCGACAAGAAGTGAGCTTGCTTGCTAAACCTGTCCACAATTGTCCAAATTGCATCATTACCCTGTTGGATCCGTGGCAAGTCCATAATGAAATCCATTGTAATACTTTCCCATGGCTACGTGGGAATAGGCAATGGCTGAAGCAAACCTGGTGCCTTTTGCCTATCAAATTTCACCTTTTGACAAGTGATACATGTACGTACATGTGCCTCTATGTCCTTCCGCATACCTGGCCAAAAGAAATACCGCTCAATCATGTGCGTAGTAGGCATTATGCCTCTATGACCAGCATATGGAGGAGCATGGCACTCATCTAAAACCTTTTGCCTCATGTCAGACACCACACATAAGCAATTATCTTTCATGAGATACTCTCTTCGATCACCTATCTCTCAGTGTTTCTTGTGCTGTCTATTTTCTGCACTCTACTTGCTCTTGTGGACCCAAGTTTGGTTATCATTTCCGCTCTGTATTTTGACAGAGAGATACACGGAATACCTGCACCAACAGAAAATTGCAGCCCATGTTGCATGTGTTGTGCATGCACATTTTCAGCCGGCAATGGCATTTGACATACATTTTGACCACTACCATAAACATTGTATCCTTCACGGGCTACATAAGGTATTCCTGCATGGCGTGAAGTCACTGATTGTTCCTCTCCCATAGCATGGAGATTCATCCTCTTAAGACATAAGTTCTTGTTCGGGCACCTGTGGGGATTCCAAGACATGTGGGATGGTTGCCTTTTCTACATAGGCATCATCGGTACAAGCCAAGTATGCACGTGCTGCATCCCTCAGTTGCATGTGCAACTCTTGACCAATCATTGCCATTGCATGATCCATATAAGATTCAGCTTTCTTGGCCTTCAAACGGTCATGTACCAATGGATCCTCACGGCGGTACAGATTTAATTCTTCTTGTTGTGCATGGAGAAGAGCCTGCATACGAGTAAGTTCAGCCCTCAAGACTATGGACTCTTCTTCCTGCATGTTCTCTTTGCCACGGGACGGCTGTCCCACATATTCATGTTCCCTATTATGCACCACATGAGTTTGCTCATCCCGTAAAGCATTGGAGGCAAGCATTTCATTGTCTCTGCCTCTTGTGTTAGCATCTCCAACATTCATTGTATGGCTGTCCATAATGTTCTAAGTGTAGATATAGCTAGTGTTCACGGTGATTGTCTCTCACGATAGAAGTGAAAGAGAACCGTATGCTCTGATACCAATGTAACTTGGTTGAACACAATGCTAATCAATACACTTAAATACACTAAGATTTGATGGACACTTGCTCAAATACAAGAAGTAATTTGCTGAATTGACAAGAGACACACAATGAGCCAGAACGGCCGACCCCTCCCTCAAATAAAGTATATTGATCTTGGGAGAATCAAGTACATAGTGTCATGGGCATTTCTGACCAGATTTCCATACCAATGCATATGAATACAGTATTGCAAACAAGTGGTTGTCGATGTAGACTTACAATCCACACTACCCTCTCAAGTGCCCATGTTCCCTACCATCTGCTCTCTATTGTTCCACAACACATGGTAGCAACAATCTGCAAGAGAGCACGTAGGACAAGAGAACACTACACAAGGTATGTAATCTTGTAATCCGGTTCCTCCCTCCTGCTACTTGCTTCCATATTTAAGCATTAAAGCTTACCACACTGAATGCCCAAGATTATGTCTGCTCCTACAAGAGGGGCAACCATAAAATCACACAAACTCTATGCCCTGAATAACTAATTTAGCACCTAGAGCTTCAAACTTGACGCTTGTCATCATGCCTATGCTAAAACCCTCAACTTGCTTGTCCACCGAAGTCAGGACGAAACGGGCACACCAAGCGGCCTGCTCCGTGACCACATCCTCCATGCTGTCGCTGTTAAACAAGACGACGACTCTTTGGCCACATATATAGCCAAAGGTCTTGAGCAATTTGTTGCGCTCATACTCCTGGTCGTGGGCGCCCTTCTGCTTATCTTCGAGCTCCCAGTTAATGATTGCTCCAACCGAAACATTGGGATTCGAAGAACTAGGGACAGCCACTGGGGTTTGTGTGGAAGCTGGGCTCACCACTAAAGCTGTGGAGGCTGGGGTGGCGGTCTTTGGAGTGGTAGTCTTCTTAGGACACTCCCGAGAAGTGTGTCCTTTTATATGACAAAAGAAACACCTACCCTCCTCCTTGTACTGAGCGATCTCCTTAGCACTCAACTTGCCACCGGTCTTGCCTGCCTCAGCTTTCTGGTCTGGAGTAAGCTTGGGCGTATTGGTCGAGATCTTGAAGCCAGAGGCTCCCGTGCTCTGTCTTGGGGAAGACCCCATCTGGTTCTGGCTTTTTCCCCCCGAGGTGTTAGCCTTAAGGGTAGCCGACTGGAAAGTCTTTGGCTTTCCGCCATTGTGCTTCATTTCAGCACTCTGCGCAAGTGAGAGTGCGTCTTCAAAGGTGGCTGGCCTAAACATATGCACCTCCCACTGAATTTGCGTGTCAAGGCCATAAAGGAATTACCCTTTCTTATCCGTATCAGATAAGCCCAACTGCAAACATAAGTTTGAATTTTATTGGCAAACTTAAGGACTGGTTACGCGTTCTGACGCGCTCCCCTAAACTCGTCTTCAAGTCGCTCAAGGTAGTGGGGCGGTAGAAATTGCTGCTTAAGGTCGAGGACAAACTCGTCCCAAACATAAGCTGCTATACCTAATTTGGTGTGGGCATGAGCCCACTGGGTCCACCACGGAAAGGCCTCACCTTCCAAGTACCAACTAGCTAAGATCACCTTGTCAATATCACTTTTTCGAACTACGGCAAAGTAAGCTTCAAATTGATGCAACCATGAATAAAGAGTTGTGGAGTGGAGTTTACCATTATACTTACTGAAGTTCATTTTCTCAGGAAAATGACTCAAGGAAGCCGCTAGTGTCAGTCTTACGTCCAAAGCCGCAAGGTATCGTTCATGTTCCACGCGTCGCATGGTGTCGTCTTCACGTTGTTGAATCTCCATTGCACGCATCTGCAACTCAAGCATCGAACTCGGCTGCGGTCGTGACCCTTCGAAAGAGTCCCTTTGCAGAGGATCTGGAATCTGGGAAATGAAAGGAGAGGAAGGAGGAGACGGAAAACGCAGAGCTAGAGAACGGGTGCGCTCTTCCAGAGCCACTATCTGCGCCTTTTGCTCTTCCAATTTAGTACTCTGTTTTGCGATTGCTCGCATCATCTTTTGGAACATCTCTGGTACACTCATGCCTGATGCCCTAGATGGACTGCCCAGTGCATTTCGGTCCCAAGGTTCTTGTTCTCTCTCATCGTCATAGCTCGCCATAGCAGGAAAATGCACTCCAGCGCACAATCTGACCATCCACTATGTGTGTGGGAGGCTTCCGGAGGCTGAAACCAACCATCCTTCGAGGGTCAAAAAAAGTCGCTCCGAAAGGGGTGGTCCACCGGAGTCTGAAAACATGCGGAAGCTTCGGGGTAGATCGGTAACTTCAATGCTCAGAAATCAGCAATCATTCACGACGAGAATAACGCACAAAACTGAAAGTAGATGTGTAGAAAAGAGAGAGAGAGAGAGAGAGAGAGAGAGAGAGAGAGAGAGGGAGGGAGGGAGGGAGAAGAGGACCCAGTATTGGGTCCCGAATACCCTTTGTAGGGTCCCCACCACGAATGGTGTATTTGCTTTTATTAGAATGATGCAAAATCTGAAAATAAAAGACTGACTTGACCTATTTTGGCTGAGATGAATCTCTGCCCTTGACCTTCAACCTTCACCCTTGCATTAGCTTCTCCCTTGGCTGTCCAGGCCCTTGAGTAGCTGCAGCACTTTATGAAATATGAGATGAATGAACTGAATTATGGCTGGGCTTTATATACCCCTTTATGTTGCTGGTCGACCAATTCTACCAATCTCGTTTTGCTGAAAAAGCTCACGACCAGTAACAAATAGCATTTAATGCTAAAAAAAACCATCGTTTTCACATCTTATGAAAGGCTGGCCATTATGCGCATGACATGGACAATGCCCAGGCTGCTAGGCAGCCCAGCGCATGGGTGTGGGACGACTGCCTACCACACCTGGCCGACCTGCTAGGTAGGGCTTATAGCCTTGTCGCCTGTATGGCCAGGCCCCTAGGGCTAGCCGACAACCTGCCCAACCCACACTAGGGCTGGTGGGCAAGGCCTGGGGCCTTCCTGGCCCCTTGGGGTGGCTCATAGCCTTCCCCATGTCCACACTAAAAGCAAACCTAAGCTCTACACAGAAGTCTGGTATCTGGTCACAGACCGAATACACAGGGCAACTAACATCATTCCAAAGGGAGACTCACAACGCAGACTAGCACTGCTTCATGTGCAGGACAATGCACACCTGACCTTGGACGCATGGAGTGGAACCCTGGCTGACTCGTCCCTGACTAGGCTCACATGGGACCAGTTTTCCACTCCAGGTCCTGCACCTTCTTGTTCAGATATGTCCACGTGGCATCCAAGTGTAGGATGCACGTGACAAAAACACCACTCCCAAGTGTAAGCTTGCTTTATCTCAACAGAGAGTCAATCTCAAATCCTTCTGCACTCTGACAAAACAACTTACCTTTTGAAAAATACAAGTCTTTCCCTTTTTTAAGTAGGAGCATTGAACTCAACATACCTCCATCAAAACCCACGTAGCCCAAACCACCCGCTTGGGCCTTCAAATCATTCTTTTGTGAGTGCAGACCAAATCAACGAAACAAACTTCTAATATTCCTGACCTCTCTAAAACCCTCACACCTTCCCATCCTTCTTGAAAATTTGATCTTTGACCTCTTGTTAGCCTTCAAAAAGACCAAAAATTTTTGGTGCTACTCTAAGAGGGGCTTCAGAGAAAGGGCAGACATGTCCGGATCCACCAATGCATCATCCCACTTGAATAAGCTGGCCCCATTGCTAGACAAAAATTTAAAGCTGCCATAACATATATATACCTAGATGAATCCAAGAACATGCCCAAATTCACCTTTTAGAAATGTGCATGTTATATACTCATGGTAGTCAACCCAAAAGACTATAAAAGTTTGTCCAGGCGCTTCTTTGTGAAGAAAACATTGACATATATAATTGGCCACCAAGACTGAGGCTACTCTATGCATGGACTTTGATACAAGATGGAAAACCACACCATGCCACTCGAGCATCTTGGCAGAGGCAAGTTTGTAGAAAGCCATCAATCTTTGGGCACACCTTCTCTCACTATGCTGAAATCGTGCTTGAGCATTCAAGATGTTCTCTTTAAAAAGTTTCCACCTCTTTCAGCTATTCTGGCATCCGAAAGCACCGAAGAAGACACACCATTGTCTGTTTATTTGATTAATTGCTGCCATGTAACACACAAATAGATAGGAACTCCAAGTAATATTAGCATGTGGTGATGACACTTACTACGAGCTCTTGCAGGAGGGTGCGAAGCCCGTTCTCCAACAGCTGATTCTCATCTTGCACAAGGACAGTTTGCTTCTGGAAGTGGTGAAAGAAAAAATTAACACCAATCAAAAATAAAACAAGAACCTCAATACAAATGGGTTTTTTTTTGTGTGTGTGTGTGTGTGTGTGGGGAGAGAGAGAGAGAGAGAGAGAACAAAACCTGAGGTCTAACAGCCTCCTGCATAGTGGAGAGAGAGAGAGAGAGAGAGAGAGAGAGAGAGAGAGAGAACAAAACCTGAGGTCTAACAGCCTCCTGCATAGTGCAGAGGGCGATGGTGGCAGGGAAGGCGGGTCGGGAGATGGCGTCTCTAAAAACCTCCTGTAATTTTCAAAAAAAATAAGTAAATAAATAAATAGCTGAAGGACAAAACAGGTGGATGGAGGGAGAACAGACCATGACGCGGTCGCGCTCCCCATGGCAGGAGACAATAACAGGGACGCGCTCACGAGGCGGTTGGCTTAGGTGGATTCTGAGGGGCTGTGGGTGCACAGAGGAAGGCTCTGCCATGCCTCCCGCCTCAAGTGTACAGGAAATATTTTCCTGCACATTCACATTTTTGCCAACAATAGAGTGGGTACTGAAACTACATTCCAACACCACCTCCACTACTCTTTAGTGGGTACTTAAATTACATGAGAACTCCTCCACTTTGGTACATACAACTACCTTTGCGAGGCCTCCACTTTGGGTGCTACTGTTAAGCTGTAGTGTAGGAGGTACTAGTTTTGCGGTGCTGCCTATGGCACTACCCGTGCACAGTCTGCCCCTTTTTATACCCTTGCCACATGGCTAAAGGAGAAGGAGAAGAGATGGTTTTAGAGGAGATTAGACAAGATGCTAGAGAGAGGACAAAACCTGTGCGTAACAGAATAGATAATATATATATAATAGATACATTATATTGAAGGATGCTAGTGTGATGGAGGGAGGGAGAGAAATAGAAAAGTTGCAACCTTTCAGTTACTAAATATATTTTTCAAAAAAGTCACAAATTATTAAGGTCCTTTGATAGCTTTATACAGGTTTTCTCTCTAACTAATTAATGAATTAGATTTTTTCACTCATTGTGTGCCCCTATTAGAATAGATAATATATAATACTATATACATTGTGTGTGTGTGTATGTTTTTTGGGAGAGGAAGAGGGAAATTATATATAATAGAATAGATAATATATAATCTATATATACATTGTGTATGCATGTGTATATGTTTTTTTTACAAGAGGAGGAGGGGAACTATAGATGGCCATCTAAATGAAGCCCCATTAGAGAAGCATGAGAAGAGGCCCATTTCCTTGCATGCTTCCTTGCTTTTCTTTGCTACTCCAATTGGGGAGCACAAGGCAAAACTATTCCACGTTCTACACCCCTTCTACCTCTCCAGCAAACCAACCCTCAACTCATACTATGTGCCAACTACCCCTTCTCAAAATTCCTTTATGATGCACCAACTTGAAGATCGTCCCTTCCAACCAATGGAGACTCATACTATGTGCCAACTGCTCCTTCTCAAAATTCCTTTCTAATGTACCAACTTGAAGATCATCACTTCCAACCAATGGAGACCCTAATCTTGGAGCTTAAAATAAGCACCTACACTAACGATATCTCTAAAAGTACTCAATTGTGCAGTGGAGATCACAAAAATCTTGCCCCAAAGTTTAAGTGAGATAGTTACAACATCATCTCTTCACCCCTCTTAGCTGGAAAAAGAGGTTGTGATTGCACTCGGCGTAGAAGGAGACACAATAACAAGGATGCACTTATGAGGTGACTATAGATTTGGTGGATTATGAAAGGTTGTGGGCACACTTCCCATGCCTCAAATGTGCAATAAATATTTTCATGCACATTACCATGATACACATGTGCATGCATACGTGCATGTGTGCATCCATACATGCATGCGTGCATACGTATATGTGCATGCATGCGTGCGTGCATGTGTGCATGTGTGTGTGTGTGTGTGTGTGTGTGTGTGTGTGTGGAAATCTTGTAGCATAATAGGCAAAGGGGCTTAATGGAGCTTAACTATTGCTAAATCTAACCTCAAGGCAACACGTGCATCCCTCTAACAACCACCCAAACTCCAATTTGCCACTAGTTCCTACTTGTCATGATTATAACGCGCATGATTCATCAAAAAGAGTTACATGCACGCCATTTGGACAACCCTTCTAAGTGGAAAAAGGAAGAGGAAGGGGAGTTATTCCACCCATATGGCAACGTTGTCCCATTTCAAGCACAAGCATGGGACCATCTTCTTTAATGCGAGCTCTCTTGATTTTCTTTGCTACTCTAGCTTGGGAACACCTAAAGGCCATGACCTTTTCTCCCTTTGCACCCCTTTCCCTCTCTTCTAACAAACTAACCCTCAACTTATGGTGTGTGCCAATATCCCCCTCCCCCAAGTCATCCTCGAGGCACCAGCTTGAAGATCATCACTTCCAATCAATGGAGACCCTAATCTTCCAGCTCAGCCTAAGAAGCGCTTACACCAACTTTATCTCTAGAAGCACTCAACAACCATGAAGTTTCCATACATTGTTGCTATGGCACTTGTGAACATCTTGATGTCCTCCCCAAAGGCCAAATGAGACTCTCACTCCATAGTCATCTCTTCACCCATATTAATTGGAATGCCCAATTAAATTTTAGTGTCATCAATGCTTGCATGTTCCTAAAACTTGCAATGTTTTGAATTGTTAGTATAACTTTAAACCCATAACCTACAATGTTTATATTAAATTATTGGCAAAGCCACTTCCAATTGATAAGTACCTCTCTCTCTCTCTCTCTCTCTCTCTCTCTCTCTCTCTCTCTCTCTCTCTCTCTCTCTCTCTCTCTCTCTCTATCCTTCTCTCTCTTTGCTAACTCTCTATGTCCTCCCTATCTCACTCTCTCTATCATTCTCTTTACTCACTCTCTCTATCCTCCCTCTCTCTCTCTACCTTTCTCTTTGCTCCTCGCCCTCTCTCTCTCACACACATACACACTCTTTTTGTCCTTCTCTTTGCTCTCTCTCTCTCTCTCTCTATAATATATATATATATATATATATATCCTCATTTCTCAACACAATATACTTAACTCATGTTTTGCGTATATATCCTAGAGTCTACAAACTTAACACTACTTTATTCATCCACACAATATAGAAAATGTCAATTCTTTATTGCTTTGTACAACGTGTTATGCATAAACATCCTTGCAACTGTCGATGATATCTTATTGCAAAACCCCAACATGCGTCGCTCTCGCCCTCTTTCTCTCTTTTTTAATATGAAAAATAAGATCATGACATAATCATAAAATTGCTAAACCCAGACACTTAAATATTCACAAACAAATATATTCATTCTACTACAATGTAATCTTCATCCTCTTGGGGATCAATACAAACAATGTTCATGCCTAATTTTTGTGCTACCATAGCACAATCTCCACATCCTACATAAAGCTCTACTATCACTTACCCCTTTTTTACATGACACTTTAACAGGCTATCCCAAAAGTCATATCCATGCTATACCAGACTATCCCAAAACTCATATCCACACTAACATCTGCCTACAAAGAAAACATCTCTCTTAATTCCACAAAAAATGTAACGCCCTTATTTTAGAGCACAAAAATGTTTATTCCATACCTCACCATGCTGTCCCATTTGGGCATCTGTCCCAGTGCATCATGTTGTAAGGATCAATAATATAATCAAGTGAGAAAGGTTGTATATGATTTACTCCAACTACGCTCGTGAAGGTAACAGCGACGAGGGTATGTATCCCACAAGAGTATGAGATGATTTTTTGTAGCAAAAAGTGATGTTTAATGGCAACCTCTATGGTTAGTGTTGCTTACCTCTTGTCCAAATGCCTTTCCAATCTACGTTGTACATCGCACATTCACCACGGTGTCTAAGGAGAAGCCATATTTCTCGACCTACTCTATAATGGTTGCCACTTGATACATAGTACCGATGACAATAATAGAGCCATTGTCATCTAAGATGGTCTCACAAATTTGAAGCAATAAAGGCTCCTTTCCATCTACGTGGCATAAGAATGACATGCACAAAAAATGTAAGAATGACATACATGCAACATATACACAACAACACTTAAGGTCTTAATGAAGGAAAAATCATCTCATCACTCACATGTACATAGATTCTATGGTATGACAATGTCCTTGGGGTAGCCATAAATAGAACCTCATGCTCGTAACCTCACTACAATACAATCACATGTTGTGCTTGTATTGACACCTCTAACATTAAAGGTCTTATCTCTCTCTTTGACCATCTGCAACATATCAAAGAGATGTACTAGCTCTTGTGGACACTCCTGGTTCTGAATTGCACGGCCTATCTTCAAAGAATCCCCAACAAATGTCGTCATCTTTATAGAATCATGTCCTACCACACCATGTTGAGTAGAGTTACACATTAATTGTCATTACAGGATATAAAAGACACACCTTAACAATCCTTTCACATGTGGTCTCATAATTGATTATTACACATGTTAGCACCGAGGCTGCAACAATAGAGGAACTAGCACTTTAATGTTTGCTCGAAACGCTGAGGACTACTATCGAGGTTGTATGACGAGACACTCCTACAAAGCATACATTTTATAAGTGCATGTACCACACACTATCATTACCAATGAGTAAAATCATACTTGGCAAATTCATTTAGATTGTGGTTAGAACACCCAGGCTAGGTGGATTATTATGTCACAATAGTGCATTTGGTGCTTCACCTCTTGATAAGCTTATCTGGATCCATAACTTAATCTACGTTAATATCCGAGTGTAGGCTTTCTTACTCAAAGAAACCTTCCCCTTGTGCAGGATTTGCAATCATTGCAGAGTGTAGTATGCCTCCACTTTCTTTCATCTTTATAAAATGCAATTCTCCATTTCTCTTCGAACTCATTTGTAGGCAAGCTATCTACTAGGGGGTCAATATCTCGAGTGCCTGCAAGGTACTCATCCTATTATTCACGTGTTACAACATTAGTTGATAATATGTAAGTGTTAATCATATATTGCAAGTGTCAAAAGATTGAAGGTTTACCTGGAATACTATTTAGGAAAGTTCTAAAAGCTCGTAGTTGTACTAGGACGGGCAACCCTTTTTTCCTACGTCTAGGCATACTTCTCCATCCATGCCTTGTTCATCGCTCTAGTGTGCCTCATAATTGTTTCTTTATTTGCTAATCCAAGAGCCCTAATGAGGCACACTTTATCCACAAGGGACGAAGAAACATAGCCCACTTCATTCATCCTATGGCCAAAAAAAAAGAGTTATGATGAAAGACAAAACGTACTACACTTGGATCATCCTATGTCAAAGAGACTTGAGACATATATGTAGCATTATATGTTAGTAATGTGTGTGAACACACTTAGGACCGTCGAGGCACTTTTTTCCACTAGGAGGTTTTTTCCCTCGTGCGTATGTACACCTCTTATCTACTCATTTTGGGGTGTGTACTTATCTTTTGTATTTGGCACACATTTGTTCATTCTAATCTAGTGAGTTTGTGTGCTCTTAAGCTTCTCTATCTTGTGTGCTCTCAAGCTTCTCTATCTTGTTCATTCTAATCTAGTGAGTTTGTGTGCTCTCAAGCTTCTCTATCTTGTGTGTGTGCATTGTTGCAACCCTGACCCTAATTCCAACAATTGGTATCAGAGCTAGCTTCCTTAACATTTGATCTAGTAGTCTGCCTCCCTCCTCACAACCCTGTTTTGTCTGTCTCCGATTAAGATATTCTCTTAGGAGAAGAAGGTATATATTGTAGTGTGATGTATACAAAGTATACATCTAAAATTTTCGAGGTCCGCGAAGCTATTTGTGCACGTTTTGGGCACCGCAAGGTTTATGTAGACGTTCTCAGAAAGCGTCTGTAAGATTCCTCCCCCAACCCCTTTTTGATGTCTAGTATATTCCCCTGTAATCAATTCCTTTTCTAAAATATAAGAGATCTTGTTTGTGGCTGTTTTAACCTAGAGAGAGAAAATATTCTAGAGAGAGAATATTCAGATTTTGAATATTTTTGGATAGAAAAATATCTCTTATAATTCAGATGAGTTTCCCTGAAACAGAAATTTAAAAAGAATTTTTCAATGTGCAATTGGAATTAATTGGAAATAGGTATAAAGAACCTTAGCCTAAGGGTCTAGATTTTCAGAAATCTTTAGACTATGGTCCAATTAAGGTTTCTATGGGCCAATAGCATCAATCCACATGTAGGGAGGAGATAAATCCAAATTGTAAAAAGAAAATACCCAAAAATGAGTAAATGCTCACATGAGGTGAAGAGTTGAAAATGTACAAGGGTTATTAATAAAAAAACTATGAGCAATATTAAAAATATGAGATATTTTGGGAATAATGATTTTATTATGACACATATGTAAGGAAGGGGAGTCCCTTAAATGCTCACATAAGATGAAGAGTTGAAAATGTACAAGGTTTATTAGTAAAAAACTATGAGCAATATTAAAATGATTCCATTATGACACATATGTAAGGAAGGGGAGTTCTTTAAAGGAGGTGCATATTTCACATAAGATGAAGAGTTGAAAATGTACAAGGTTTATTAGTAAATAAACACATATGTAAGGAAGGGGAGTTCTTTAAAGGAGGTGCATATTTCACACAAGATGAAGAGTTGAAAATGTACAAGGCTTATTAGTAAAAAAACTATGACACATATGTAAGGAAGAGGAGTTCTTTAAAGGAGGTGCATATTTCACATAAGATGAAGAGTTGAAAATGTACAAGGTTTATTAGTAAAAAACTATGAGCAATACAATTTTGACACATATGTAAGGAAGGGGAATTCTTTAAAGGAGGTGCATATTTCACATGCTTGAATGAGTTTTAAACTCATAAAAATTAAGATATTTCATCTCTCCTCTCTCCTCATTCAAGTCTAGTTCCAAAAAGTTAGCTTAATTGACCTAAAAATGGTCAAAAAGTGACCAAACTGACTTGGAAAATTCTAGAATCGGTTTGCTTGGTTAGGAGCTCAAATTTTCCTATAAATAGAAGCCTCCCCTTGTTGAAAAAAAACATAGTCTCTTATGCTTTGTTACTCTACTCCACCTAAGCCAAAATATATAGTCTCTTATGCTTTGTTACTCTACTCCACCTAAGCCAAAATATATAGTCTCTTATGCTTTGTTACTCTACTCCACCTAAGCCAAATTAGATAGTGTCTTATGCTTTGTTACTCTACTCCACCTAAGCTAAAATATATAGTGTCTTATGCCTTGTTACTCTACTCTACCTAAGCCAAGAACTGTGAATTCTTTAATAATTCACTAGTTTTTGATACTTCTCTCTTTCTTCAATCCCCATTGGTGGCTCCATCAACATACTAAACCAATTGATTGGTTGGGGGCCTCTACCGTGAATAAAGAATCAAGCAAATCATAAGGTAAGTATATTGAATTTTGATCTTTTCTATAATTTCTCAATGATTCTCTCTTCTCAACCCCTCTCAAGCTTGAGAAGTTTAATTGGTATGGTTTTTTTTAAATGCTATTGAAGTTAATTGGTGAATAGTAGTGAAGAGTTACATAATTTAATAAATATAGAAGTTAATTTCCACTTATATTTAAATTCTAATGGTCAAGAAATGGTCATACTCATGACCCATTCTCAATCCAAATGAAGCTTTTCATAAAGCTTTTCCTTAATCCAAGATTAAGCTATGCTTGAGGCCAAATTAATGGCTTTTTGCTATGCTTTTAGTTTATGCACATTGATGATTCAATCCATTATGGATTGATGACCCAATTAGAGACCATTCTAATTGTTTTCTTAATGATCCAATTAGAGACCATTATGGATTGATGACCCAATTAGAGACCATTCTAATTGTTTTCTTAATGATCCAATTAGAGACCATTATGGATTGATGATCCAATTAGAGACCATTCTAATTATTTCCTTAATGATAAGCTTTATCCCTTAGAAAAAAATTAAGATTTATCAGTCATAGTAGCGGAGCTATGGCAAAATTTTTTATAGAAATTACGCATAAAATAAATTCATTCAAAGCATAAAAAGAGGACTTCCTACCATATTCTAGGAACTATTATCCTAGATTAATTAAAAGAATTTTATTATGCATGGAGATGTGGATGTTTGCATGTAGATGTAGATGTATAGATGTAGATGTGGATGTGGAGGTGGATGGATGCATGTAGATGTAGATGTATAGATGTAGATGTGAATGGAGATGTGGATGTATGCATGTAGATGTAGATGTATAGATGTGGATGTGGATGTATACATGTAGATGTAGATGTATAGATACGGATGTGGATGTGGAGGTGGATGTATACATGTAGATGTATAGATACGGATGTGGATGTGGAGGTGGATGTATACATGTAGATGTAGATGTATAGATGTAGATGTGGATGTGGAGGTAGATGGATGCATGTAGATGTAGATGTATAGATATAGATGGGAATGGAGATATGGATGTATGCATGTAGATGTAGATGTATAGATGTAGATGTGGATGTGGAGGTGGATGGATGCATGTAGATGTAGATGTATAGATGTAGATGTGAATGGAGATGTGGATGTATGCATGTAGATGTAGATGTATGGAGGTGAATGTGAATGTGGATGTGGATGTATGCATAGAGATGTAGATGTATGCATGTAGATGTGAATGTACGCATATAGATGTGGATGTATGGATGTGAATATACGATATGCGATGTGAGGGAATCTGAAGTGATGAGATAGAAATGATGTGATGGGATGAGTATACATATAAATGGAATATGGAATAAGTAATGTAGATTGATGAGGGATAATGTGGAAAAATGAAAGTTAAAATAGAAATTGTGTTGTAAACTGTTTGTAAATACTGTTTGTAAATGCTGTTTGTAAATGATTGTTTTATGTCAAGAATGCTGGGGGGAGCATTTTGACCATCTTGTGATTAAAGTCGTGATGGTAAAGTTGCAACTGCTGACGGGGAGTCAATGAAGGACGTCTCGCGTAGCAAGGTCGGCCGAGGTCTTGACCAGCCTCGGTGCGATTAAAATGGTGAGCTTCCGGTACGGTGGATGAGGGGCCAAGGAAGCGGCCTATGCGTGAAGCGCTAGGTTACCTGCGAAGGATCCTAGAGGGTGCTGACCATACGGTGCTCGGGCTCTGGGTTGCCTAGGATACCCACGCGTGCGTCGAGGAAGATATTGGAACAGAGTTGGAGTTGTTTTCTGAAATCGAGCATGGATCTGGTTGATTGACCTTGCTGGTCTTCAATGGATGAGTCCATGGCTCCTTATATGGATCTGTTGGTTGATCTTGCTGATCTTCAACGAGAGTCCATCTTGTTAAGTGATTATATTGCCAAGTATTATGGGCTAGGAACTATCGAAACGGCTCCTGAGCGTTCTAGTTGCCAATGATGCCATAGATACTCTGATGAAGGAATGATGGGAAATTAAGAATCAATTGGATAAATTGGAAGATGGTGATCAATGATACTATGGTTTTATTAAAGGATTGTTTTAAACTGGTTGAATCTGGTTGAAAAAGGCAATCTCATATTGGGTGTGTGAGTGGTGTGACTAGTTTTATTTTGCATGAACATCCGGCTAGGGGGCCTTGGAACTCTTTTCCTTGGTACCCGGGACAAAACCTAACCAAATTTTTAATTGGATCCCATCACTACAGTGGTTGGGCGGTTGGCTAACCCATGGGATTGGATGGGGTTAGGCTGGACTGATGGATCCGTAAATCGAGACTCAAACTTTTGTTTTTACGATAGAAAAAAAAAATAAATCCCGGACAGAAACTGTTCTATGGATAGGAATCAATGGCTGTGCCTCTTGAATGGGGAAAAAAGCGTTGATCCCAATGATCCAAGTGCAAGTTTCTTCCTTGAACTGACTAAGTATCTTATAGATGTAATCGGATCATCTCGATCAGAAATGATCTTGACTACGTTAGAGTAAAAAGTTATCCTGGTGGAATCGCCCGTGCTTTCCGGTAGAGGAAGTTTTTCCGGGTTCGGTTTTGGAACAACCGACGGATTAGTCTCTTATCCGGATATCCGTGGGCGAGGCCCCGAGTGTGGGACCCCTGTCCCGCGCGAGAAGCGCTACTTCCGCTGCCAGTACCCGAATCCGTTGCTCGGTGGGAACAGGGATCTTACAGTTGGTATCAGAGCATTTGGTTAATAAAGATCAACTGAGAAGACAAATATGTCAAAAATTTATCAAGAAACACAAAAAGGTTATAATTGTGTGATATAATTCATACAATTTGATATTCAAACTGAAAGTCGTAATTTAGTAATTGGTTCTTCAGATGGAAGTACCGCAATTATATAGAATCCCTGACTTGCTTGAGGCCTAGACATGATAGTATTTACCTTATAATTCCAAGGGCCGTGACTACCCGTATATACCGAGAGTATACTGCAGCTCTTTACTGACAGTATATACGAGTAAATCTAAGACTTGAAATTATAAGCGTTAATGCTATCTAGATGATGATTTCGAATGTGATTGATATGATTTTTAATTCTGTTTGAGAATGAATGAATTGATTTGGATTCTGATTGAAAATGATGATTGAAAAATGTTGATTTTTAAAAATTAGTTGAAATATAATGAAAACACAATGAGGGGGAATGGGACGAGTTCCTGTGATGATATTCATAACTAGAATGATGATAACGAATTCAGCAAATCACTATGAGATTAGTGGGTTGTGCTGTCAGATTGCTACTGTTAATACTTGACCGGTAGATCAAGTTAAGGGATGTCAAATTGAGAACTTGCTTGACTGAAATTTCCGTGTGGAGGAATGTTCCGAAGGAAACTTTTCGGTCTAATGGACCATTATCATGTTAAAGATATGAATGATATAATCTGAATGAATTGTTATTTAATGATGAGTTCTATATAAGGGATATTTATCCCAGTGTTCTGTTGGGTTGACCAGAATATAAGCAACCCCAAAATAAAAATTGGATCTTAAGAATAAGAGCTGTCCTCTACCTTGCGAGATGAGGACATCTCGCACTTTTTAAGTGGGGTAGGATGTAAGATTCCTCCCCAGCCTTCGAGGTATATAGGAGTAAGAATCTCCCTTTCGGATCTTATAATTATTCCCTCTCTAAAATAAAAGAAAGTTTCTGTTTAAAAAAGGAATACCCTTTTCCTAAAATACTTCTCAGGAGTCACGCCTATTTTAAGGATTTAGAACAATGAGTTTAGAAGTGAGAATCGGTGTTTTGGATACCAAGGTTTTGGTTTTCATTCGAGTATGGCCCAAAAGAAGTTCTTTATCTCTTGGGGAGTATAAGAAGTTATCCCCCAGATATTGTGATCCCTATATCTGAATTCAATGAAAGTAGGTGACAGCCTACAAGTTTCTTTTATCTCCTCATCTCAAAATTCTTAATGCCTTCTATGGAAAAATGTGCCAAACCCAAATCATGGAAAGACGGTAAAACTTCAGTGGCAAGTTACCGTTGGCTTCTAGGTTACGCTAGCTCCTTCCTTTATATAAGTCGTAACTTTTACTTGCCGCTCACAGTAATCTTACTCCCATCAATCTCCTTTCTATCTTAATCTCCTTCATGGCGGCCTGGCAAACAGGAACTAGTTTTATCCATGATGATTTCTCACCTTCAAGACGCAAGAGAGTCTGTGAAGAAAGACTTTATAGAACAGTATGAGCGCTCACTTTTTCCTCACCTAGGAACTTCTGTAGCGCAGACCAAATGGCGGACCTATCAAAACATAACTAGGGTAACACCCTGGGGTCAGCAGCACTTTCGTAACAATGTCCGCTTGGCCATGGTTATCGAAGCCTTGGGTTTGGGTCCCCGATACTACTGCGTCATGAGATCAACGCATCTTGGGTTTTCTGAGCGAGTCTTCTTACTGGCATGTTTTCTTCCTCATGAGAAGATATGCCTTTACCCCGTTTTTGGCTTGCCTCTCAGAGGTCCTTTTGTTAGATCACCTCATACCACTGAGATAGGTGCGGCAATAACCAGC
Source organism: Cibotium barometz (assembly GCF_041138505.1). Lineage (NCBI taxonomy): Eukaryota > Viridiplantae > Streptophyta > Polypodiopsida > Cyatheales > Cibotiaceae > Cibotium > Cibotium barometz. The sequence continues at coordinate 48,303,446 of NC_141076.1, forward strand.
AGAATCATTCCCATAGATGAGTTACCCTATACTTGTGCAGCTTGTGAGGACTGCTTTTGTGACCATATGATGGACGGGCTTATGGAAGTGTAAAGAGTTCTTCTATCTTTACTGTATAAGTCCCGTGAATGAATAAAGTTTAAATCTTGTTCTTATTTTGAATCTTGCTCTCTTTAAGACTTTTTCTTGGTGGTTAATCGTGATTAAAATTTTTTCTCTAAGTCTCATATTCGTGCATCTTGCGAAATTATTCCAAGTTGCGAGATGAGGACATCTCGCGTTTTTTAAGTGGGGTAGAATGTAAGATTCCTCCCCCAACCCCTTTTTGATGTCTAGTATATTCCCCTGTAATCAATTCCTTTTCTAAAATATAAGAGATCTTGTTTGTGGCTGTTTTAACCTAGAGAGAGAAAATATTCTAGAGAGAGAATATTCAGATTTTGAATATTTTTGGATAGAAAAATATCTCTTATAATTCAGATGAGTTTCCCTGAAACAGAAATTTAAAAAGAATTTTCCAATGTGCAATTGGAATTAATTGGAAATAGGTATAAAGAACCTTAGCCTAAGGGTCTAGATTTTCAGAAATCTTTAGACTATGGTCCAATTAAGGTTTCTATGGGCCAATAGCATCAATCCACATGTAGGGAGGAGATAAATCCAAATTGTAAAAAGAAAATACCCAAAAATGAGTAAATGCTCACATGAGGTGAAGAGTTGAAAATGTACAAGGGTTATTAATAAAAAAACTATGAGCAATATTAAAAATATGAGATATTTTGGGAATAATGATTTTATTATGACACATATGTAAGGAAGGGGAGTCCCTTAAATGCTCACATAAGATGAAGAGTTGAAAATGTACAAGGTTTATTAGTAAAAAACTATGAGCAATATTAAAATGATTCCATTATGACACATATGTAAGGAAGGGGAGTTCTTTAAAGGAGGTGCATATTTCACATAAGATGAAGAGTTGAAAATGTACAAGGTTTATTAGTAAATAAACACATATGTAAGGAAGGGGAGTTCTTTAAAGGAGGTGCATATTTCACATAAGATGAAGAGTTGAAAATGTACAAGGCTTATTAGTAAAAAAACTATGACACATATGTAAGGAAGAGGAGTTCTTTAAAGGAGGTGCATATTTCACATAAGATGAAGAGTTGAAAATGTACAAGGTTTATTAGTAAAAAACTATGAGCAATACAATTTTGACACATATGTAAGGAAGGGGAATTCTTTAAAGGAGGTGCATATTTCACATGCTTGAATGAGTTTTAAACTCATAAAAATTAAGATATTTCATCTCTCCTCTCTCCTCATTCAAGTCTAGTTCCAAAAAGTTAGCTTAATTGACCTAAAAATGGTCAAAAAGTGACCAAACTGACTTGGAAAATTCTAGAATCGGTTTGCTTGGTTAGGAGCTCAAATTTTCCTATAAATAGAAGCCTCCCCTTGTTGAAAAAAAACATAGTCTCTTATGCTTTGTTACTCTACTCCACCTAAGCCAAAATATATAGTCTCTTATGCTTTGTTACTCTACTCCACCTAAGCCAAAATATATAGTCTCTTATGCTTTGTTACTCTACTCCACCTAAGCCAAATTAGATAGTGTCTTATGCTTTGTTACTCTACTCCACCTAAGCTAAAATATATAGTGTCTTATGCCTTGTTACTCTACTCTACCTAAGCCAAGAACTGTGAATTCTTTAATAATTCACTAGTTTTTGATACTTCTCTCTTTCTTCAATCCCCATTGGTGGCTCCATCAACATACTAAACCAATTGATTGGTTGGGGGCCTCTACCGTGAATAAAGAATCAAGCAAATCATAAGGTAAGTATATTGAATTTTGATCTTTTCTATAATTTCTCAATGATTCTCTCTTCTCAACCCCTCTCAAGCTTGAGAAGTTTAATTGGTATGGTTTTTTTTAAATGCTATTGAAGTTAATTGGTGAATAGTAGTGAAGAGTTACATAATTTAATAAATATAGAAGTTAATTTCCACTTATATTTAAATTCTAATGGTCAAGAAATGGTCATACTCATGACCCATTCTCAATCCAAATGAAGCTTTTCATAAAGCTTTTCCTTAATCCAAGATTAAGCTATGCTTGAGGCCAAATTAATGGCTTTTTGCTATGCTTTTAGTTTATGCACATTGATGATTCAATCCATTATGGATTGATGACCCAATTAGAGACCATTCTAATTGTTTTCTTAATGATCCAATTAGAGACCATTATGGATTGATGACCCAATTAGAGACCATTCTAATTGTTTTCTTAATGATCCAATTAGAGACCATTATGGATTGATGATCCAATTAGAGACCATTCTAATTATTTCCTTAATGATAAGCTTTATCCCTTAGAAAAAAATTAAGATTTATCAGTCATAGTAGCGGAGCTATGGCAAAATTTTTTATAGAAATTACGCATAAAATAAATTCATTCAAAGCATAAAAAGAGGACTTCCTACCATATTCTAGGAACTATTATCCTAGATTAATTAAAAGAATTTTATTATGCATGGAGATGTGGATGTTTGCATGTAGATGTAGATGTATAGATGTAGATGTGGATGTGGAGGTGGATGGATGCATGTAGATGTAGATGTATAGATGTAGATGTGAATGGAGATGTGGATGTATGCATGTAGATGTAGATGTATAGATGTGGATGTGGATGTATACATGTAGATGTAGATGTATAGATACGGATGTGGATGTGGAGGTGGATGTATACATGTAGATGTATAGATACGGATGTGGATGTGGAGGTGGATGTATACATGTAGATGTAGATGTATAGATGTAGATGTGGATGTGGAGGTAGATGGATGCATGTAGATGTAGATGTATAGATATAGATGGGAATGGAGATATGGATGTATGCATGTAGATGTAGATGTATAGATGTAGATGTGGATGTGGAGGTGGATGGATGCATGTAGATGTAGATGTATAGATGTAGATGTGAATGGAGATGTGGATGTATGCATGTAGATGTAGATGTATGGAGGTGAATGTGAATGTGGATGTGGATGTATGCATAGAGATGTAGATGTATGCATGTAGATGTGAATGTACGCATATAGATGTGGATGTATGGATGTGAATATACGATATGCGATGTGAGGGAATCTGAAGTGATGAGATAGAAATGATGTGATGGGATGAGTATACATATAAATGGAATATGGAATAAGTAATGTAGATTGATGAGGGATAATGTGGAAAAATGAAAGTTAAAATAGAAATTGTGTTGTAAACTGTTTGTAAATACTGTTTGTAAATGCTGTTTGTAAATGATTGTTTTATGTCAAGAATGCTGGGGGGAGCATTTTGACCATCTTGTGATTAAAGTCGTGATGGTAAAGTTGCAACTGCTGACGGGGAGTCAATGAAGGACGTCTCGCGTAGCAAGGTCGGCCGAGGTCTTGACCAGCCTCGGTGCGATTAAAATGGTGAGCTTCCGGTACGGTGGATGAGGGGCCAAGGAAGCGGCCTATGCGTGAAGCGCTAGGTTACCTGCGAAGGATCCTAGAGGGTGCTGACCATACGGTGCTCGGGCTCTGGGTTGCCTAGGATACCCACGCGTGCGTCGAGGAAGATATTGGAACAGAGTTGGAGTTGTTTTCTGAAATCGAGCATGGATCTGGTTGATTGACCTTGCTGGTCTTCAATGGATGAGTCCATGGCTCCTTATATGGATCTGTTGGTTGATCTTGCTGATCTTCAACGAGAGTCCATCTTGTTAAGTGATTATATTGCCAAGTATTATGGGCTAGGAACTATCGAAACGGCTCCTGAGCGTTCTAGTTGCCAATGATGCCATAGATACTCTGATGAAGGAATGATGGGAAATTAAGAATCAATTGGATAAATTGGAAGATGGTGATCAATGATACTATGGTTTTATTAAAGGATTGTTTTAAACTGGTTGAATCTGGTTGAAAAAGGCAATCTCATATTGGGTGTGTGAGTGGTGTGACTAGTTTTATTTTGCATGAACATCCGGCTAGGGGGCCTTGGAACTCTTTTCCTTGGTACCCGGGACAAAACCTAACCAAATTTTTAATTGGATCCCATCACTACAGTGGTTGGGCGGTTGGCTAACCCATGGGATTGGATGGGGTTAGGCTGGACTGATGGATCCGTAAATCGAGACTCAAACTTTTGTTTTTACGATAGAAAAAAAAAATAAATCCCGGACAGAAACTGTTCTATGGATAGGAATCAATGGCTGTGCCTCTTGAATGGGGAAAAAAGCGTTGATCCCAATGATCCAAGTGCAAGTTTCTTCCTTGAACTGACTAAGTATCTTATAGATGTAATCGGATCATCTCGATCAGAAATGATCTTGACTACGTTAGAGTAAAAAGTTATCCTGGTGGAATCGCCCGTGCTTTCCGGTAGAGGAAGTTTTTCCGGGTTCGGTTTTGGAACAACCGACGGATTAGTCTCTTATCCGGATATCCGTGGGCGAGGCCCCGAGTGTGGGACCCCTGTCCCGCGCGAGAAGCGCTACTTCCGCTGCCAGTACCCGAATCCGTTGCTCGGTGGGAACAGGGATCTTACAGCGTCATTTTTGGATTGGTTCTGCTCGATTTTGGGTGTTTGGGTTGTGTAGTGGCAAAGATTTGGTGTGCAGTAGCATCTACATTGTCTTCAACAACATCGACCATCATACTTTCACCAGTAACACTTTATTCTCTACTCTGTGTTATTTTTCATACACTTTGTAAGTGATTCAGTCAGTTGGCAGCCATCCAGGTTTGTATTCAGTGAATACTGTACTTGCAATGTGTTGAAAGATTTTGCATTTGGTAGAAAGTCATAATATACAGTATTGATGTATTCAACATGTTGTCTACACTGAGGATAAACTTGATGGGACTAACTACCCATTGTGGTCCTATATGATGAGGCAGGTGCTGGTTGCTAAAGGCCTTTGGAATGTGGTCAGTGGTAGTGAAAACTCGTCCTGTTTCACAACTACCAGTGCAACTAGGTGCTGTAGGTACATATGAAGAAGAATCTGATACGGATGTGGCTCCTCCACATGCACCACCAGTACCTCCCACTGTTGCTCAAATGAGATGGAGTCTGAGCACATGAATGAGGGAGACTTAATGGGCAGCTTCTTGACCAAAATCAAAGATTTTAAGGAGCAGCTTACTAATGTGGATGAGATATATCCTGATAGTACATTGGTGCCCACAGTTCTCAATGCATTGCCGGATTCTTATCAGAGTTTTGCCTCTATCCTTAGACTCATGATGAAGGGAAATCCAAATGCCCATACATTTGATGAGCTGGTTTCAATACTCTTGCAAGAAGAGTAGTCTAGGCAAAACAAATCTGTTATGTGAGTTGGTGACCAAGCTTTTGTTGCCAATCAGAAAGGCAAAGGTAAAGCTTATTTGCATGGTGGCTATAAGCCATAATCAGAATCCTCAGGTAGTAAGGATGCAGAGAAAGAAGGTGATAAGCCTAAAAAGAAGGGCAAGTGTCACTATTGCAGGAAACTAGGGCACTACATAAATGAGTGAAAGAAAAGGCTAGAGAAGGAGAAAAAGAAAGAATCGGGCATAGCCCTTGTGTGGCTACCAGTTCATTCTCACTCATCTTGATGGGCGCCAAGTGTAGAGAAGAAAGAATTTGCAAGTTTCATGTCAGTGGGGCAGAATCGAATGCTTGGTACTTTGACAGTGGTGCTAGTAAGCACATTACGTCACAAAAAAAATTATTCTCATCTCTGGAATCTATCCCAAGTGTAGGAACCATCACATGTGCAAATGGTTTCTCATATCTTGTCAAAGGAGTTGGTAGAGTTGTGCTCACTACTACTACTGTAAATGGAGGCGCATTTACTCTTTCTAAAGTTTTATATGTGCCAGGCATTAAGAAGAGGTTATTGTCAGTTTCACAGCCTTAGCCTTGTCAGGCTTGACGATGAAATTTGTGGATGATAGATATACAATTCAAGATAGAAATGATGGTTATTCTATCATTGCCTCAAGTACCTTGTTTCATGGCCTATATAAGATGGGTGTATTTGAGAAGTTGCAGCATGATGCTTGCTTAGTCTCCATGACTCGTGCTATGAGTGATGCAGAATTATGGCATGTACGATTTAGCCATCTGAATTATGGCAGTTTGTTACACCTTCAAAGGTATGATATGGTGCCTGAGTTGCCAACTCTTGAGAACCCTACTAGACATGTATGTGAGGGGTGTATTCTTGGTAAAATTCATCCGACATCATTTCCAAAGGATGGATATGTAGAGCTGTTAAGAAATTACAGCTTATACATAGTGATGTATGTGGTCCTATGAGGACACCATCTATTGGGGGATATCTCTACTTCGTCACTTTTATTGATGATTACTCCAGATATAGCTGGGTGTATCCATTAAAGTAGAAGTCATAGTTTTTTATGTGCTTTAGGCACTTTGTATCCATGGCTGAAAATGCATGTGAATGTAAAGTTGGCACCCTTCGTTCAGATCGGGGGGGGAGTATATATCCAGGGAATTTCATGCATATATGGCTGGAAAAGGCATAAGGCATCAATGTACAGTGCCATACACACCTTAGCAAAATGGTGTGGCTGAGAGGAAGAACATGTCTCTCATGGAGATGGCACGATGTATGGTGAAAGCCCAAGATTTACCTCATGGTTTTTGGTTAGAGGCAAGTATGTGCACAAACTATGTGTTGAATAAATGCCATACCAAGGCCTTGCAGTCTAAAACTCCTTATGAAGCTTGGCATGGTAGGAAGCCTTTTATGGCTCATTTGCGTGTTTTTGGTTGTCTTGCTTATGCTCTTATGCCCGAGAAACAATGCAGTAAGCTTGATGATAAGGCAGTTAAATGCATATTTGTGGGATACAGTAGTTCAAAGATATAGACTCTACCATCCGGCCTTAAAGTGGATTTTGGTAAGTAGAGATGTTGTTTTTGTCGAAAACTTAGTTCAACCCATTCTTTCATGCAAAAAATAGCAGAATGTATGCTCACAGGACATGGTTGATTCGCTCCTACCTTTGTTTAATGGAGGGCAGCCATATGTAGAGCAATTGAATGGAGGGCAACCATATGTAGAGCAATTGAATGTTTGATTTGCTCCTACCTTTGTTTAATGGAGGGCAGCTATATGTAGAGCAATTGAATGGAGGGCAACCATATGTAGAGCAATTGAATGTTTGATTCGCTCCTACCTTTGTTTGATGGAGGGAAAGCCATATGCAGAGCAATTGAATGCTCAAGCAAGTGCTGAAATTCAGCCTTTACAGGTGTAAAATCAGCCAACAAAATAGCCTTTTGATGAGGTAATTATTGAGGACTTAGTGGGGATGAGGAGAGAGCAGCCATAGAAGAATCTAGGCGTATGCCAAAATGGCTTGTGCAGACATGGGATAGCAAGTTGGCAGCTCCTTTACCTAGCAGAACGCATGCTCATACATATTATTCTCGTGTGGATCATGTTCTCAATTCTACTTTATGTAATGAGGAGGAACCTGATTCCTTTGAGAAAGCACAGGATGATGATCATTGGATGCATACTATGCATACTATGCACGATGATGATCATTGGATGCATACTATGCAGGATCAGTATAACTCTATACTCAAGAATGACACCTGGTATTTGACAGATCTACCTCATAGCAAGAAGGCCATTGGTACTAAGTGGGTTTATAAGTTGAAACGCAAAGCATATGGTAGCATTGATCGTTACAAGGCCAGACTTATTGAAGGGGTATGCCCAGCAAAAAGGCATTGATTATGATGAGACCTTTGTACCCATATCTCGTATAACTACCATTAGGTGTCTCATTGCTTTGGCATCACATCATGGGTGGAATGTACATCAGTTGGACATTAAGACTGGATTTCTTGAATAGTGATTTACATGAGGAGGTGTATGTATCACAGCCTCCTGGTTTTGTTGTTGTGAAAGGAGAAGAGTATAAAGTATGCAGTTGAAAAAGGCTCTTTATGGCCTTAAGCAGGCTCCTAGAGCATGGTATGAGAAGATTCAAACATACTTGGTTGCAAATGATTCTTGTAATAGTCCAACAGAGAGTACCCTCTATGTGAAGAGGAGTAAGGACACATTTTTGGTCATCGTTCTATACGTTAATGACATGCTGCTCACGGCACCCGATATAGATTAGATTTCAGCCTTCAAGGCTGATTTGCAGTCATCGTTTGAGATGTTAGATTTGGGCCCTTGCATTACTATTTGGGGAGTCAGTTTATGCAGCACAATGATGGCATTATTATGTTATAGTCTAAATATATATAGAAGCTATTGAAGAGGTTTAATCTTGAAGACTGTAAACGTGTGGCTACACCTATGGAGACAAGTACTCGACTTAGTCTTCAAGATGCAGGAGACTCTTTTGATGCTAGTTTGTATCAGCAGGCTGTTGGATCTCTTCTTTATGTGTGCAACATGAGGCCAGATATACAGTATGCGGTCTCATAGTTGAGCAGATTTATGCATAGCCCAAGTACGAAGCATTGGTAGGCTGTTAAGCAAGTTTTTCGCTATTTACAGGCACTCAGTATTTTGGATTGTTTTATCCAAAAAGGGGTGAGTCACAGCTGCATGCTTTTAGTGATTCAGATTGGGTTGGATGTTATGACACACGAGTGTCCACTAGTGGGTTTTGCTTTTGCCTTGGGTGATTCATATATATCATGGCTCAGCAAGAAGCAGTCTATAGTGGCCACTTCCAATTGTGAAGCTGAGTATAGGGCAGCTTTTACAGCTACAGTTGAGTGTGTGTGGCTCAGACATCTTATGGCTGATTTGGGTGTTGGATAGTTGTCTAGCACTACGATTTTCACTAACAGCCAGAGTGCATTAGTAGTTGCGAGGAACCTAGTGTTTCATGCTTGCACTAAGCACATTGAGGTGCATTACCACTATGTGAGGGAAAGACTCTCTGCAGAGCAGAGATCAGCTTAGTCTATGTGCCTACACATGACAACATGGCAAATTTGTTCACGCGAAGGCTCTTCCTCGTGAAAAGATCAAAGCTTTTCGTAAAGCTTTGGACTTACTGCCTTTTTAGGATTGATCAGCCATACCCTGTACATGTTCACATCATCACTCTAGGGGGGATTTGTAGCATTATATGGTAGTGATGTGTGTGAACATACTTAGGATCGTCGAGGCACTTTTTCCCTCACTAGGAGGTTTTTTCCCCCATGCGTATGTACACCCTCTTATCTACTCATTTTGGGGTGTGTACTTATCTTTTGTATCTGGCACACATTTGTTCATTCTAATCTAGTGAGTTTGTGTGCTCTCAAGCTTCTCTATCTCGTGTGTGTGCATTGTGGCAGCCCTAACCCTAATTCCAACAATATATTCTCATAATGTGTACGCTCCGTTACTTGTTTAAGTGAGCTATGACTGTGAGGACCTCCCCCTTGCTACCCTTATTGAAGTCAATAAGGATAGCATCAACACATGGATGTTTTGATACAACATTCTTGAATGCTACAATCAGTGTGAAGCTAATTAGTCCCAATTTTATTTTAAAAAACTTAACACCACATAGAAAAAGTAATCAATTTAAGATGACTCACATTTACTAATCTCTTCCATCCATGCCACAATGCAATGAATGCCGTCCCATATATAAAACATCTTGTTGCTCATAAATTTTCACTCTGTGCCTTGATCACATTCTCAAACTCCTTGTTTCTCATTCGCCATATGTCATCCCATGCATTAACATCATGTTGCGTCACTTCTCTAACATGATTATGATATGAGGAGATAAAACAAATGAACTTGTATCAATAGGTAACATAGCCATTTGTATAGAATTCCCTTGCCAGTTTCTTGTACTTAAACTACACTCTTCACACAAATAGGTTAGGCACAAGTCTGCACAAGGGAATAGGTGGCAAAGGAGTGGATTTCTACACCTGCAATGCACACACACAGGTTGTGCTTGGGAGCCATACAAATACCTTATGCGAGATTTGGTAAAAAGTGGATAACAATTACCTTTACTCTCTTTCGGTTGTCTTGTAGGAGTTCTAGTCGCAAACGAGTTGCATGTGTCACCATAAAGTGGTCTTCATTATCACCTTCTTTTTCAGTTCCCTCCTCCACCTCTCTATCTTTTGCGTGTGTCACCATGAAGTGGTCTTCATTTGTTGCTTTCATGGATTTTGAAGAAGCACCTTTTTTTTGAAGAAGCACCTTTCTTTGAAGGGTGTGGTGGATTTCGTCAAGGAGGAGCATTATCTTCATCATCTTCTTGCATTGTTTTCCTCCTCTTCTTTGTACTTGACACTTATTGGCTTGCTTGTCTAATAGGTGTGCTCTTTAAGTGTTGTGCACGCTTTGGATGTAGGGTTTTCTTTGATGTGTTTAGATCAATCTAAACGCATTAACATATATAAGACAAATTACTCTATCGCTTGCTATAAATTACTCTTAACAAAACCATAAAAAAGAGCATAATTGCAAAAGATATAAAACCACTAATGCAATCGTTTACTACAAACAGTTTTAGAGGAAAAGAAAGAGGTACTTCTCCCACTTCGATATCCTTAATCGACACGCTAACATGACCAACAGGGCAAAGGAATTCCATGGACGGTATCCACAGTAGGGTTTTTTGTGCCATTGGACATTAAGAACACTTGTGTCCCTCATTCAAGTTGAGAAGGCACCATGTAAAAAAGAGGAGCTTGAAAGGTGATTGGAAGAGGAGAGAAAGAGACCGAGCAAATAGAATGAACAAAAAAGAAAGAAACTAAGAAGATATAAATAAAAGAAGAAGAGATCTAAATAGGAAAAAAGCTATAAATAGAGAGAAAGCTTAAATAGAGAAAGAGCTAAAAATAGATAGATAAAATATTAAGAAAAATAAATTTAGGGTTTGAGAAAAAGAATGAACAAAAAGAAAGAGAGGTGTTGGAGAGTGATAAGAGATAAGAGAGAGAGAGAATGAATTAAAAGAAAGAAAGAGAGAGAGAGAGAGAGAGAGAGAGAGAGAGAGAGAGAGAGGGGGGAGGCATGGGCGTGAGAGAGAGTGAGAGGGGGGGCGTTGGCGCGTGTGTGCACGAGAGACAGAGAGGCGGTGGCCTTAAGTGAGGGAAGGGCCCGCTCACTAAGGGTGACGTCGCCATTAGTGAGGGGGTCCTCCCTCACTTATGGCCAACTAAGGGCGACATTGTCCTTAGTGAGGGGGCCCTCCCTCACTTAAGGCCAACTAAGGGCGACATTGTCCTTAGTGAGGGGGCCCTCCCCTCACTTAAGGCCACCGCCCCCCCCCTCTCTCTCTCTCTCTCTCTCTCTCTCTCTCTCTCTAAACCACCACTCTCTCTTTTAAAAAGGGAGATTAGAGGGAGAGGGAGAGGAAGAGACAGAAGAAAGAATTAAAAAAGAGTGAGAGAGAGAGAGAGAGAGAGAGGAAGAAAGAATTAAAAGAGAGAGAGAGAGAGAGAGAGGGGCGGGCACCTTAGCCCCCTCGCTAAGGGCGATGTCGCGCTTAGTGCAGGAGCTATGGCGCCTGCCCCTCTCTCCCTCCCTCTCTCTCTCTCTTTCTTTCTTGTGCCTGCAAGCTCTCTCTCTCTCTCTCTCTCTCTCTCTCTCTCTCTCTCTCTCTCTCTCTCTAGTTTGGGTGCTATGCCTTCTAGATCCATTTTTATTATCTCTGTAGTAGTAATCAAGTTAATGTTGAAAAATTGTTCAATCAAATCTTTGAGTTTCAATTTTGTTATTACAAAAGAATGATTGTTACACTTGGAAATAATTATTTTATCCAACTATTAAAATTGATTATGCCTAAATCTCAAAGAAATGATTATTAGATCTCACATTCCACTTATTATTAGATTGATCAAGGTTACGAAAAAAGGGATATATTTGATAATATGAAAAGAAAAAAGTATTACAAAAAGAAGATGTTATTATATAAAATTTTATATATTAAATAGAATAGATGGTTATTCAAAATCATGATTTTAATCATAACAATTATAAGTAGTTAGAAAAGTTAAACATAGTTAGAAAAGTAATTATTAATGAGAGTTAGTTATGTAAGTATTTATTATTAAATATAATTCTTGAAAATGAATTTTAGATTTCATACATTAATGACACTATTTATAATGATTGAAGAGTATTTTATGTTTGTCAGAAATAATATATTTTTTTAAAATGAATATATTTTAAAATTAAGTCTAATATGTTTAGATTTAGTGTTTAAAATTTGATTTCATTTTCATTAGTTTGTTGTGTGTTTGTGAGTTGATTTTGTGAGATATAGTGCTTGACAAATAGAGATCTTTTTCTTTCCTATCTTCTTTTGGTCTGTTTTTTATTTTATTGACATGGACACAACTTTTCACATTTTTGTAGGAGGTTTGGAGAATGATCCTATTGTAAAACTATGCAGGGACGTTTTTATATTACTAAACTTGATGATTTTGATGAAATATTATATCCTCATTCTGGATTGAAGGTTTTTGCAATCAAACCACAAGATGATGGTATAGATCATCTTATATCTATCTAGTCAGCTAGACCCATATTTGATAAAGATATAACAATTGAATACCTGGTTGTTCCAACACTAAAGCAAGTCATTATTGATCTTACAATGGAATATTCTCCCAAAGTTACACCACTTCAGAAGAGTATGATCAAATACTTATTGTATGAGGAATCTCATGCAAGTGTTCCTTGTAGAATGTTATTAGCAAGTACGCATATTGAGAAGGTAGAATAGATTCCTCAAATCTATAATGGCAATGTGGCTTTTGAGTTACCGAATGTACGTGATCCTTCAACCTCTCCAATGTAAGGAATGGAGCAAGCACATGATGGCCATTGTTGGGTGAAACTTGTAGAGAGCCATGTGAAGTTTCCTAGAGTAGTACAAAAGAGTTCTTGTGGAGGCTTATTTGAGTGCACTTATGCCTTGTGTGGAAGTAGAACTATGAATGGTACACTGAATACAACATCATGGATTGGTAAGCTTATTATCTTGGTTCGATTTCAATAAATCATGATTAATAAGAGTATTTATTAGGACTTTTGCATTTTTCCAAATAATAGGCAAGCTCACACAGAAGCTTCTGTCTCTTTGCTGGGCTTAACAACGGATGGATATGGCTCTCTAGTTTGTTTCTACTACGAGAACAAACCTGTATGTAAAAGAATGTGTGGTGCTATGGTGTACTATGGTATGCCTACCGACCCACACATGACTAGATTGATGATACATCAAGGGGAACATTTGCATGCAGTGCAAAGGGGCACATCAAGACATGCATTACAAAGATAAGAGAACTTGTATAAGAGGCAGTTTCAGAGGTGGCTACAAGTGGCCCAAGGAAGATACACATGGATATCACCAAACAACTTATATTCCATGCAGTTGTCTCAGGAGGCATACGAAGGATGGATCAAATATTAGCAACATGGAGTTGTTGCTATTATTGGAACACATTCATCCCTTAATTCAATGTCAAGAAGGTAATGCGTATTCCAGAAATTCTTTGATTATTCTTCTCAACTTAAGTTTACATAGTTTTGTTAAGTTCTTCAATTATCTTATAGATTCAAAAGGACAAGAAGTAAATGATATAGCCAATTGGTCAACAAAGTACAGAAGTGGCATATTGGATATGCCAACCACCAGGAGAATAGATTCGACAATTTCAAACACACAACTATGGTCTTTGAGCATTTGGTCATTAAGGTTGGACAGATGGAAGTGTTTGTAATTGAGATCGAGGAATCCCTACTACACAATGAAAAATACCGGGAGATTATGGGAAAGAATCCAGTATGCACATGTCTCGATTTTCAAATCAAGGTAGGTGATGGTTATGCATGCAAGCACCTTTATTTTGTATATTTGTGTATCTTTGTGTTAGATGCAAACCATAATATGTTTATACATCAACTCACTGTAAAAAAAGGAGGACATAATGAAAATGTTCAGCAGGAGAACAATCTGAAAAGGACCTTGTACTGTTGATGACATTGTACTATAGTTTTGAAAAGGTCCATGTTGTAGAAATAAAATGTTCTTTGTATTACCTCTCTAGCAAGGTCTATTTACTTTTCATTTTTTAAATGTTTTAGTAAGACAATCAATATGGTTGTATATCAATGGAATATGTTCATTGATTATTTCAAGGTTTTCTCAATGTTGATGTCTACGTAGATTTTCTTGAATATATTACTTATTCATGCAATTCCTCATTTTACACACAACACTTATCCATGTATTTACTTTTCTAAATTTAGGGAATAGCCATGCATCTACTTTTCTAAATTTAGATAATAGCCATGTGAAATTCCTTTTTGCTTTTAACTTTGTGTATGTATAAATATGACCCCTGGCTCTTACTCGACCTCTTACTCTAATCCTCACTTCTAAATCTTATTGCCCCCCTCTCCCTCTTATTATATTTCTCTCCCTCACCATCATTTTCTTCCTTAACAACCCTCACCATCATCAACTAACCTTGTTGATCTCAATTATGTTTTCTTCTAATGGCCCCAACTATACTCTGAAGGATACCCTTGATAGGGTTTACAAATATTTGTGCAACAAAATGGGCGGAGATGCGGTAGAACATTTGAGAATCACAACAGAGGCCCGTAATTGCAGCAAGATGCTAGAGGAAGAGCCTATTGATTCTGGAGATTTGTATGTGTGGAATATGAAGATTGGAAGCGCTATTGCCACTTGACGAAATTACGAGTACATTGCCGAAGAGAAGGAGGAGCCCCTCTGAGAGGAGTTGAAGAATAGAGAAGCCTATAAAAGTGCATAGGTGTAGGAACCCTAGGTAGTTATGGTATGTTATCAATTATAAACAGTGTTTAATTGCGATAGCCCTTATAAGTACGTAGATGTCTTTAGCTTGAGAGGATGTTGTAATAACCTTTATGGAATAAAGTGGTCTTTCAACTATAATTCGCCCTGTCTTTTTTATTAATTGCCTTGTCAAATTTCTGGTTTGTTGTATGTGATCCAAATGAAATTTCTTTTCGAGAGAAATTTTATATTGCCCACAATTTTGTATTGTTCAATGTTCTTCATGACATACTTGCTCTTCCCCAAAAAAGTGAGAAAAGATGCCTTCATTATTGGGGTGTAGGATTTTGAGGGAAGATGCCTTTATTATTGACATTAAAAAAGAAGAAAGGTATCTTTTTTTGTTTGGTGCAAAAGAAGATTACACATCTACAAATAACCTCCATGAAACTTTGTTGACCACCACTTAGCTTAGTATTCTTAGGAGAGCACACCACCCACAACCCTCCTTTGTATTGTTTGTGATGGCCTTATAAAAAATTATCATTGAAGTTGTTGCTACATGTATCTCTAGGGAGGCTACCAATGTGGAAGTCAAGCAAAAGACCTTAGATGGTGCACAAGCACGGAAAGCTTTCACATCCTTACCACTTCCTAGTAGTGATGATGATATTTCTCCATTGCAAACCAAAGTGGTGGGATTAATTGCTATATGGTGAGCCCATGGTTTTATTGATGATGCGCTCAAGTGTCTCTTGCTAGAGGAAGTGCGAAAGGGAACAAACATCATTCACTTACTTTGTACCTACACCCCGGAGGATAAGTGACGCCCATAGAACTCTCGATGGAATTGAATAATAGTTATGATAGAAGAGTTGTATTTGGAAGTTATATGTCGTTCACTTACTTTGTACCTACACCCCGGAGGATAAGTGACGCCCATAGAACTCTCGATGGAATTGAATAATAGTTATGATAGAAGAGTTGTATTTGGAAGTTATATGTGAATGAACTTGGTTTTATTTGTAATTGAAAGTAGTATTTTCGATCTTGAGGATGTAATGTTGTCTCATGATGTTCTCTCTCTCTCTCTCTCTCTCTCTCTCTCTCTCTCTCTCTTACTCTCAAATAATTATACCATAACCTTAATAATAATTGTAAAATTATTAACCTTAATAATTTTACATTGTTCACTATTTTTTATGAAATAGTACGCAAGGCATACTAGATATCTTTCCTGGAATGAAATTATTTTGTATATATAATTACGTACATTATTCACCTTGTTAATTGTACTCGTATGCAATGATATGAAGTCACATGAAAAGGCTTCAAATGACACACAATCACGTGCAAAGGCATCTGAAGACATGCAACAAAGAACAAGTAGTACCATGCAATGACATGCATATGTAATAACATCCAAATACAATGCCATGCAATGCAATGTATTATAATGGCACATACATGCATTGATAATATTAAAATATTATAAATAATAAAATATATGATATTTTAATATAGTATATACAAAAGGATAATAAAGAGCAGGCAATGCCATGAAAACACAAAAATACAAATGTAGAAAATAAACTCACATGCAATGCTATGCAAAGGTATGTGTGTGTGTGTGTGTGTGTGTGTGTGTGTGTGAGAGAGAGAGAGAGAGAGAGAGAGAGAGAGAGAGAGAGAGAGAGAAGGGTTGAAGATGAGCGTGAGAGAGGGAATAAGAGATTATGCATAGGGAGGGTGGGAGAGGGAGAGAGAGGGAGAGGGAGAGGGTGGGAGAAGGGGGGAGAGTGAAAGGGAGGGAGGGAGAGGGAAATGAAGGAGAGAGAGAGAGGGAGGGAGGGAGAGGGAAACGGAGAGAGAGAGAGAGAGAGAGAGAGAGAGAGAGAGAGAGGAAAGAACGGGGAAGAGGGAGAGATAGGGAGAGAGAGAGAGGGGAGGAGAGAGAGTTAGAGGAGGGAGGGTGGGAAAGTCATCATGAAGGTCTCTAATATGACTTTAAGTAAGAAAGGGTGAGAGAGAGAGAGAGAGAGAGAGAGAGAGAGAGAGAGAGAGAGAGAGAGAGAGGGGGGGGGAAGGAGAGATTATGCATAGGAAGAGTGGGAGAGAGGGAAATAAAGGAGAGAGGGAAGAGGGTGGTAGAGGGAGAAAGAAGGAAGAGAGAGAGAGGGAAGAGAGTGGGAGAGAGATATAGGGGGAGAAAGGAAGAGAGTGGGAGAGAGAGAAGGGAGGAGCTAAGGTGGGCTAGAGGGGAGAAAGTGGGCTGGGCTGAGAGGTCATGGTGGAGGTAGTTGAAGGATGGGAGGAGGTAGTGGTGGAGGGGTTGGAGAGAGAATGTCCACATTTTTAAGAGAGGATTTTTAAGAGAGGAGCTGCTAGAAAAAGCTCCCTCCACCAAGCTCCCTCAAAAATCACACTCGTAACTAGGTGATAGCATTCAAGGGTGTAAGATCAGGTTTGTTTAGGATTTGCCTTTGCATTTGATCACTTACTTCAATCATGTTTAATGGTATAATGATGGGTCCCACTCGCGGATTTGTTACCACAAGTTTGTTGGGGAAGTATTTAATCCAATGATCTATGCTACAGTAATTACAAGTGGCAGGCGGCATGTTTGAGGATGCAACTTGTTTAAGTTTAAGGAAACTTTATAAGGCACTTTGAGACTCGATGGGGACCTTAGCAGTGGTAACATTGAAGAGGCATCCTTTTCCCTATGCTATTTATGTCATGGCCCCTTTCTACAGTGGTAAGCTAGTAAACTAGCTTGACTCCTCTCCTTCAGTCAACTACATAATAGTCATGGTGAAGTTCCGTGGGATCCTCAAAGAAGTGTGTGATGGGTTTGACGTCAACCTCGTACTCTTGATAGTCAATAGGCTCTTCAAAGCTTACTTGATTAAGTGGTGTAACCCTTGGTGACAGGGGGCTGAGGTCCTAAAACTAGTGGAGGTAATGGTATGGTGGATGCATCGTTTAGGCTCTTGAATACAAGTTGTTGTCAAGAGAAGGGGCTTTGTTGGTCTTCATTTCCTCTTGCAGAACCTTTGAGAAGTCAGTCCAGGTCATTTATGCCAAAGTAATAACTTTATCTATAGGTTTTATAGCTGTGGCACTACGGCTATTGGCACAACAAACTTAGAATCTAAACCTCTAACTCCCTTTATCAATCAAATTATCCTATAGCTGGATGGCATTAGTTATGACTTCATCCCATGTGGTGATAGCTCTAATGACCATGACATCCTCATGCTTAAGCCCATGGATAATCAATCAAGTAATTGATTATTTGAGAAGTGCTCATGTAGTGCACAATGAGAGTTCAAATGCTTAAGTCGGCTAATAAAATCTCTTATTGACTCTTCTTCTCTCTCAGCTTTGTGTAGCTATGAAGCCACACTCCACAAGGCTCCTTCACATGCAAACTACTTTAGGAATAACCAATTGAGACTCGTAAAGTTCAGATGCTCCTCAACTCTTAGGGTTTGATACCAATCATTGGCGTTGCCATCTATTGTAAGGCTAAAGGCATTGGTCTTTGCAAGCTCATTACTCTCGCCTAGGGCTTCACAAACTTGATAAAAAAATTCAAGGTATACTCCAGGATTGCCCTCTCCGTTAAACTTATGCGTGAGCTTAGCAATTTGTGTAGCCTTTCCAAAGCTACTCTGTTTGTTATCTCTCATGGCACGTGCTATACTCTCGGTTACTGCTATCCTCAATGCTTGTGCAAAAGCTACTTGATTTGTAGTGCAGTTGTTGGAGCAATTTGTGCAGTAGATGTAGCATGTGGTATGAAAGGTGTTGCTTTGCGGGCATAGTGGCATGAATCTTGGTGGAGCAACATAAGTGTGCTAAGTGGAGGGTCGTATAGAAGCTCCAATGGGTGCTAACGAAATATGGGCTAAAGGTGACAATGGTCTAGTTGTTTGCAAAGCAACTATGGTTTCCACAGTTGTGACTGAGGGCATGAGACTAATAGGCAACATTGTGGGGCTAGTCACATGACGGGTGTTGTAGTACGTAGCACCATAGGGTTTGGGATGGTGGTTAGTAGTATCTTGTGTAGGGACATCTTTACAGTCTAGAAACATGAAACTCATGCTCGCAGGTTCTTGGATTTCCAGGTAGCCTTGAGGAATGGAAATCGGAGGTTGGTCTATGGTGTAGCCAAGTGTCACTACATATGTGGGATTGGCTGGGCTTATTGGTGGTTGTCTCCATCTTGCTTAGGGTAGGACCCCACATATTGTTTGTCCTAATCTATGTCATATAATGTTAAGAGGATATGGTGATTCCATGTCGTAGGCCTCTCTTGCTCCACCATAGCATGAACACAATCCACGACCATCCGAAGATGCTCTTCCTTGTTCGTGGTAGTAGCAGAGGAAGCTTGCTTAATTTCTTTCCAACTAACAACATAGATGAGGCATGTAGCTAGGTCTGTCAGGGTTTCATGAGTCGCATCAAATTGCTAGTTCTCAGTTTGCAATAGTGTATCTGAGAATCTTATGCCTAAATCTATTTTGGATATGAATTCGCCATGTCTGGAATATCAAGAACATGGAATAGATGTTCAATTTGGGTACCCTAGGTAATTGGTGCAGTTCGAGCTGCTAATCTCTACTGGGCTCGACGGAGAGTTTCTTCCTCTTTTGCTATAATAGGTTGAACTACGGCCTCTACTTTTTACACTTCCTCTTTTGTCCTACCATCTGACAATAAGATTTGTGCTGGGTTTAGTTCAATAGGTGATTGTTTGCCAATCATGATAGATTCCGTGTGTACAAGAATCTCTACACGCATGGGGTTTGTATGTGATAAGACTACATTGGGTGTGGCCTTGGAGTTGACCTGCACTCCTTCATCACCAGTTTGATACGCTATATGGGTATATCCAGAGGCTACAACCAAAGTCAAAAAGCCAAACCCCTGAAGTAATTGGTCATGTGGTCAATCATGCTAGTGGCTAGTCTTGCATTTATTGTTTGAGCAAGGTTTTCTCTCCCTAGGTCTTGTAGTCTTTCCATTAATCCAAGATTAGAGGGAGTGTCAGTACTTGAGAGTCTTAGGCCTTGCATCACGTTGAGATGAGTCCTTGAAGAAAGTCCCGAGCCAACAAGGGTGGGTTGGTAGGAACCTACAGAGTACTCCCCTACTAATTAAGAAGGAAAAACTCCTTCGGATCCACCTCAAACGAGGAGTTTTGGGAAGAAATGATCCAACTAAACACAAACGTGAGTGGAGGAATAGTGGAACACCTAGAAACATTTGCTGCTACTATGGTCTTTTAAGCCCTAGATTTGCTAACTAGATTTGTAAACATGCCATAAACTTCATGAAAAGGACATGAAGCTGCCCTTTTTTTGGGTGAAGCTTAAGTGAAGGAGCATGGGTAAGACTAGGAACCTTAAGTTTTCCTCCCTCTTAGGAAGTGGTCAAACCATACTAGATACAACAATGTTTCAAACTGTTAATCCATTCCTAGGGTTAATAAGAGTTACTGCCATTATCTTACATCAAGGAGTTAAGGTAGATATACCAAAAGGTCATACATTCAAGATATGAAGCAATGGTGTCCAAATCTACAACTTGGATGGGCGCCCGTAATGGTGTGTGGAATCCTTATGGCAATCCCTGCTTTAAGAGCGTGTAGTAGCAAGTTAGGATGAAGTCCCAAGTGATGTACTTCATAGATATATTATGAGAGTAGTCATTGTAATAGTATTAGGCCTCTTATGAGCCTAAAGTGCCTAGTCGACCACAGTTTAAGTGAGTGTGAACACTTATGGCCATAAGTGAATTTCTCTCATAATACAATATACTCTCCCATTGTGCAATAGAGTCTTGCTCTTGCTAATCTCTCTCTCTAATGCATGCTAGTGAGTGTGTGTGAGTGATGTGAGGTGAGAGGAGGGACGAGTACACGTAGTACAACGCGGTGGTGTGACAACGCTTGTGGGAGATGCGGTGGAATTGCTTCTTAAGGAGTTGTAGAGCTTCGAGACCTCGAGGGTTACGAGCTCTGCCATTGGAAAGATCCTCACACGACAGTTGCGGTTCACCAGGAAATCTCTTGTTGGATGTGTTTCAAGGGGGGTTAGGGTGAGCCATAACATAGGTGTTGATCATGAGCTAGGTTTATCCCAAGTTTAACCATGGATGCCATAATATTTCAAACATTTAGTGTTGATCATGAGCTGGGTTTATGCCAAGCTCAAACCATGTCAGACACGACAATGTTTTAAACATTTGGTGTCGAATCTTCATTTGGGTTTATCCCAAGCTCAACCTAACAACCGTAACTTATGACATGTCTCTTTTGTTGTACCATTAGGAATAAGTGTTCCTCAAAATACCCAACAATAAGCACACACATTACAAGCATGAGTCCAAAGTCCAACCTTCTCAACAAGGAGCCCAATATAGAAGCTTCTTCACCACAGAACCTAGCTCTAGTTCTTCTTCATTCAGATGAGGAACAAAGAACATGTGGAAGATTATCTGAATGAAGAAGAACTAGAGCTAGGTTCTGTGGTAAAGAGGAAATTTTCAAGATTATCTCAAACCAGGGAATTCATATATAAAGATGTTTGCACAATGACCTTACAACCTCAAAGCCAGAGGCTAGTGTAGGATAAGTGCCATTGGAAAACCCGCACGTTGTGAATCAAGAAATCCCAAACCCCAAAACATAGGGTTTGTGCAACCACTCCCGAAAACCCATAAATAAGGGGACTGCAACCGCCACCTTGGGAAGTTAGCCAGCCACATCAAAACCTCGCAAGTGCAAGAAGCTGAAGTCCTTGAAACACCGCCAACCAAATCAAACTCGCCGACAAGATCCCCAACAGTTGAAAAGCCACCCAAGGAAGCTAACAAAGAAGGAAAATTATAACTGTCAAGAAACCGAGAACAAGATGTGAAGCAACTGGAACGCATTGAGAATTGAGAACAAGGTGTGAAGAAACCAAAAAGCATCGGCAATTCAGTAAGACCCGCTCACGCAACATTGTCCTACCCTCTTCCCAATAAACTAGTACTAGTATTGGACCCGCGCGTTGCTGCGGCGCGACAGGTAGAGTTCTAGAAAAAATAAACTCAGTTTCTCCAATTTAGGTCATGTTTTACATTATTTCAAGTGACTTCATATATACATATCTCAAAATAACATCCATGTCTCATAGATTTACGGTGAAAACAAAAATATCATAGTAATGTAGCATACGAAGATGCAAAAAAGGACCAATATTACATATTCTCAAAATGCACCACAAAACACGTATTCTCAGTAATGTCAGAATCAACAAATTGAATTCTTCTCTTGTGAGAAGGATCATTCAATTGTCTCCTCATCACAATACGCTCTCTATTGTAAAGCGGTGATCCATCCCGCACATGCTCTACTATCGATGAATGCAAAGGACCTGCACAAACGAAACAATGATAAATCAAATCTGCACATAACGACACATTGATAAATAAAATCTCAAAAAAATCTTATAATAGAAAAACATAATCAAAATTACCTCGTACAATAGAACATCGAGTGGATGGTACATGAGGAGCTCTAGTATAAAACGCATAACGAATACCAATGGTCATGATGGATGTAAGAAACAACCACTCATCGGGTACTGAATACCCCTCAAATGATGCAAAGCATCTGTCCATCTCTCTCCAAAACAAATAGACACCCCACTCCTCATCAGGAACACCAATCCCGTACATCTCGATGCCCTCGTCGACAACTCTTACCATAAACGTATCAATGTCATGTAATATCCTAAAATCAAAGCATAACAAATAGGTTATACAATTATTTATATATAGGTTCAAAAAATATTCATACAATGCCTAACAATTACACTTATACTTACCCATCCCTATAAGTATCAATCATAATCCCTGCTATGTGACCTGCAGTAATAGGAGCTGACCATAGCGGTGGCTCTGTACAGATAGGCATTAGTATAGAATGTCATGTTCCATACTTTGCAATCAAGAAAAGTTAAGCAAATATAGAGAATAACTCACCTACTATCCTCGACAAAGGCATGTCCAATGTAAAGGTAATCTTAGACATGTCTGTCAAAACATAAACAACAAAAATAGGTACTTTTACCATGGACAAATATGTATAAAAAAAGAAATCACAACAAAATTAATCAAATTGCAGAACTTAAATAAGAAAACTGACTTCACTCTGAAGTCATCAAGATCTCCTTATAAACAATATTGTTTGTTGTAGGTGTATAACTTTGAAGATCATCAAATGAACACTCCACATTAGCGTTATCCTCAAGTAACACCTTCACAGCATGAGGAGACCGTGCTCGTGACAACGCGACATACAATTGTCCATGAATAAACACTGGAGTCACCAAATACAACCCCAAGACATTTAGAGTTTGGCCTTGTGATTTGTTTATTGACATGCCAAATGCCAACCGCACGGGAAACTGTCTCCGCCTCATAGTGAATGGTAGTTGGGCCTCGCTGCATATATAGGTAATCCGTGGAAGAAATAATCTTTCACCAACTTTAGTACCAGTGATGATTTAAGTCTCCAAGACTTTAGAGTGAAAGGCCTTACATATCATCCGTGTACCATTACAGAGTCCACGTCTTGGATCCAAGTTACGAAACAAAATAACAGGAGCTTCTAACTTTGAAACCAAGCAGTGAGGTGGATATCCGCCCCGAAGGTCGATTGTGTTCAAAAATTCTGTGGAATATAGGAATGACTTTTCATCATTTTTAAGAATTGAATCTGCACTGAAATATTGCTTAGGCTCACCAAGCATTGCATCCAAAGCTGTCTTATTCACAATATCCACTTGACTGTTTATCGGAGCAATAATAGCACGCTCACTAAAGTATGAAGCATATGTCGTAGTGATACCCAATTCAGAGTATACCCAATGTACCAAGTCTTTAAGAGTCGATCTTTGGAAGACCATATTACTTGGTAGTGTCACCATCGTATTATCATCACTACAATCCACTCCATTCCCAATATTCATGACCCACTGTTTAAACTCATTGCATCCATTAGTATTGCTTGATTGAATACGCATATTTCCAGTTAACTTTGATAGAGTTTCATAGAAAGGAACGACACAATGCTGCATTAACAATATCCTCACGTCTTCCCTTCATAATAACAGGCAAGATTTGTCTAAAATTTAGAACTTTGATAGAGTTCCATAGAAAGGAACGACACAATGCTGCATTAACAATATCCTCACGTCTTCCCTTCATAATAACAGGCAAGATTTGTCTAAAATCTCTCCCATTAATACAACCTTTCCACCAAATGGCTTATTTGAGAATAATACATCTTGTAAGCTCCTATCCAATGCTTCAAAAGCATAATGATGAATCATTGGAGCCTCATCCCAAATAATGAGCTTACAAACTCTCAAAACCTCAGCAAGTTGTCCATGTACAGGGATTTTGCAAGTTGAAGAATTGTTTAGCTCCAGAGGTATCTTGAATCTAGAATGTGCAGTACATCCATTCGCCAAGAGTAGAGAAGCAATACCTGACGATGCAGTGGCCAAAGCAACATACCCTTATCCATGTACTCGCGCAAGTAAGCAATTATACAAATGGGTCTTGCCCGATCCCCCCGGACCATCCAGGAAAAAAATGTCACCTGCATCTGTCGCAATTGCATGCATTACAGCATCGAAAGCAACACGCTGGCTATCTGTTAATGTTGACTCCATAGCACTTGACAGGTTATATTGTTCCACAGTATCAAAAGATCTCTCTTCCAAAAGCAATGTATTTTCACCCAAGACTTCCAAATCAGTTCTGTTTAGTTCAGGCATTCCTTCAAAATCTGCTAATGTCCGTCTCTGAGCACGAAGAATTTCTTCTAAATGTAGTAGTGCATGAGTTTCAGCTAATTGTTCAATACCAATAAACTGACCCCTGCTTCTCGATAATAACTGGTATAGAAAATCTTCTATCATTTCTTCTCGAAATCTCTTCCACAATATTCTTGGACAGGAAGGCTCACAAAATAGCAATATAGTACCAAAAAGACATCTCAATTGCAAGGCATTTTGCATGGATGATGCTTCCTCCATACATGCAACCCATTCAGAATCATCTTCTAGTATCCCTCTGGCAATGCAAGCTGCCTTGAAAGAAGGATAGATGTGACCATTGAGCGAACGCAAATCTTCAAATGACTTAGATCCTTTACATATTGTAAGAAGTAGGCGAACATAGTATGCCTCACCTGCCAAAGGAGCTACAAAGTACATGCGCCCTATAGTGTTTCCAATCTTTCTTTTGGTCCATTTCTTTAACCTGGAGTTCCAAACCCATTGTTGAGGGAAATCACTATTATACAATGTATTGTTTGCTTTAGGATGTTGTTGATTACAGGTAAACCATTCAGTCATAGTAGTCTTGCCTACATTTTCCCTCTGAAAAACATCTGCAATATTATCATCATCTCTGAAGATAACATTATGACCCCCATCTAAGTGTACCTGCAACCGTTGCACATCAGGCTTCTCATTGTGTAAATCATACTCAAAGAGTCTCCAACATGCCTCTGATGCAGAGACGTAACGTGCCAAATACCTCTGAATCTCATCGACTACGCAAGCAGCATTAACATCCCCACCTTGTACAGTGCTAAATCTTATTGTTGCTCTGTCATGCCCCTTGTATATGTACTTATAAAGATATTTCACTGCTGCTATTGTTGAGCATATTTCCACATTTACATGAGCATTATATGTGACTAAAAGATAAGGGTTATATGGCACAACCCATCTATTATCAACATTACACTTTTTCAATGCCACAGTTCTTCCATCATTTTGACGCATATACACGGGGTAACCACTCTCATCCACAGTAGTCTCTTGTGCAAAAGCTCGTGGATAGTTCCTTGTGCATTTCCCTTTATCCATACAAATTGCACTTGGATTGAATGGCCCACAGGGTGTATGGATATTGCAATGCAACACGACATCATGCAGAGCAGGAAACATTTGCTTATCAGGCAATTCGGCACATACTAATCTATCATAGTCTTGGAGAGTCTTAGGTTTATGGGCACTATCCAAGATCAATAACGTGTGTGAATGAGGCAATCCTCTTTTTTGGAACTCAATGACACTCACATATCCATTCACCTTACCAAAGAGCTCCTTCTTCACGATATTTTTCATCATATCTGAATGTTTTTGGTGAAATACTCTAGTAGTTAAATCAGGCCGGTCACATGCACTTTGCCCCGGGAGTAAAGCATCTAATACCTCTGGCCACTTTGGGTTACAGGTGAAAGTAATGAATAAATCGGGCTTGCCCTTTGAACGAACAATTGCCATGGCATCCTGATAAAGTTGATACATTTGTCGTGGCCCACCAGTAAAACTGGTGGGCCACGACATTTGATACAATTGTCGTGGCATCCTGATAAAGTTGATACATTTGTCGTGGCCCACCAGTAAAACTGGAAGGTAACACTATTCTACTTCCCACTGTCCTTCCTGCAATACCACTTCCACTTCCTTCCACATGAAGCATGTCTGCTAAACCACTATAAACCTCTGAACGCAAACTTTTTTGATTATGGCGTAGCCAAGATAATCGTGACTCTTCAACACTGCAATAGGCATCAACCATAAACTGTTGCAACAACCTTCCACCACGTAGCAAGCATGCATTTGTATCTGGGTGAATTTGCAATCGATAAGCATAGCATTGTCGTTGAGTCACACAATGACCATTTCTCAATGCACTCACTTGTGCATCAGCATAAGGGATTCTCAAGTGCCATCCATCCTCCCCTTTTGGAAATAACACTACGTACAAAAGAGGCATATAGCACCTATGCAAATTAGAGATGTGTTTGCATGTGCCTTCTCGAGTATGCAATAAAATATCACGACGACCAACATTATGATCATCACCTTGACCAATCATGATACCAGCAATCTCGGAAGCTATTGGCATTGAGTACTGCCTAGATGTGGATTTCGTCTCACATATAGTCATTTTCAAATCCAAACTTGGATTGTCACTCAACATTCTTCCCACATACTTAAAAGCTTGTGCAAATGGATTAGAAGTGTGCATCATTGATTGAAGTGCTTCTAGGGTTGTGGATTCCAATCCATTCATGACACCTAGTCGATTTTGTAATTCGTGCTCAGTATCAAACACATACAACTGTGCAAACTGTGGCTTAGGATTGTACATATTATTGGGGACCAAGGACCCAATCCAATGATAAACAGTCCCATGCACCTTGAAAGTATAGACACTACTATTGTGAAAGAGAGAGTCATCTATTTGTGCACCGAATGATGAAAAAGCCAACACACTATTATAAGCCCTGATGTTTTCTCGAAATTTTTTACTTGTAGTGTCACTACCAATTAAAAGAGACCTTAATGGCTCAGGTGGTTCAGCAAGTGAAGGAATAGACACACGCCCATGTTTACAACAATATTTGCCAAGAACCTATCCACAACTCATCTTCTTTTCACTTGCCCATAACTGTGCTCCACAAAACCGACACTCATGTGTCATCCCTCCTAATGAGTGACTTAAAGTGCACGAATATACCAAAGGCCAAGTAGCTGCATGTGTACCTTGTACGGGCGAGAGTTCATGGAGGATAGACAAAATCCCTCCCTTTCTTTTTTCAAATACATAGGAGGGAATTTCTTTGATACTCTCCCTTCTTATTGTATTAGCAAATGGTGCTTCTCTCTCTTCATGGGCAAAAAAGAAAGACATTGTAATTGCATTACCCTCATTTACTCTTCTAGCTGCATTATAAGAGGTCCTATTTCTAGCGATGAAGCGACGGTACCGTAAGTCTCAAACTTTGAACCAGTGATATCCTTGAATAAACTCCACTTGCCATTTCTCTTGTTATTTCTTTCAAAAGAGTCCTATTCCTAGCAATTTCACGGCGAAACACTTCTAGCACTCTTGTTAGATATCCTTTTATCTCCACCCACAGTGCAATTTGAGACCTCTTAGTGCTAGATTGAGGTAAATACATCAAAGTTTCTTTTGCTACTTGTTTTTGTGCACAAAAAGTATCATTTTCTGCAAGAATCCTATGAGTCTCTTGCATAAATACATCACCGGTATTACAGGTAACATTATGCATCCTTGCATCACAACAATGAGGTTCACTATCCCTTGACTCCTGTGCACATTTTATTTTTTCATTTCTTCTCTTTTCCTTGGAGCATTCAAGGAAATGGTCTGAAGAGGACACCTCAAACTACGTTTCTCTACCATTCTTGCTATAAACCTAATTCCATCATAAAATAGTAAAGTCATTTTCTTTATTATAAAATAGTAAACATTGAATAAAAATAACAATATTTTTTCTATAATATTTGTGTATACACATAATATACAATCCCTCATGAGATTTTCTCCAATCTTCACATACATACTAAAAGATTATAAAGCTCTCTCTCTCTCTCTCTCTCTCTCTCTCTCTCTCTCTCTCTCTCGGGATGACATTTACCCACCTGGGTTTAAGTCTCCCCATCGATTGGGTAGAAATAACCCTCTAAGTCGATGTTAAGCGGTCTAGTCTCAAGTGGGTATATACACATGTATATGTATATATATATATATACACACACACACATATATATACATATATATATATATATATATATATATATATATATATACACACACACATCTATATATACATGTGTATATACATGTATTGTATATATACAATACATATATATATACATGTATATATAGATACATATATACATGTATATATAGATGTCTATATATACATGTATATATGTATCTATATATACATGTATATATATATGTATTGTATATATACAATACATATATATATACATGTATATATATATATATATATACATATATACATGTATATATATATATATATATATATACACATATATATATACATGTATATATGTATTGTATATATATATATATATATACATGTATATATGTATATATATATATATACAATACATATATATATACATGTATATATGTATATATATATATACATGTATGTATATATACATATGTATATATATATATGTATATATATATATACATGTATATATTCATGTGTATATACATGTATATATACATCTATATATACATGTATATATATATATATGTATATACATGTATATACATGAATATATATATATATATATATATATACATGTATATACATGAATATATATATATGTACATGTATATATATATATATATATACATATGCATATATATATATGTATATATACACATATATATACACTTATATACATATATATACATATGTATATATATATGCATATGTATATATACACATATATATACACTTATATACATACATACATACATATATATATATATATACATATATACATATATATATATATATATATATATATATATATATATATATATATATACATATATATATATCCATCTCTTTGACTCAAGCTAGATTGTGCTTATATGTAGGTAAGTAAATGTCATAAACTTATTTGATCTTTGCCAAGTTTCATCTTTTCTCATGAGCATTAAAATCCTTATGCTCTTATCAAAACTATATCGAACTATTCGTATTTAAAAATCATAAATTCTAAAAATAAACATATAATTAAGAAGAAAAACAAAAATAAAGCAAAGTTTTGGTAGCTTACCTCAAAAGACTAAGGAAGACCCAAACTATATGACAAATCAACAATATGGCAGCCCTATGAAAAGCTAATGTACCTACATTGATCCACAAAGTAGAATAGATGAGAGCGCTTTCCATCCCCTTAACTTCATTTCACATTTTTCCTTAAAACTTACATATATAAAAATAACAGACAAAATCTATAATCCTAAAACATTACATATATACTTATAAAAAGATAATAACAATGTCACAAATATTACAAAAACATTATAAAATCAACATCCAATGTCTTCCAATGACCAAACCAAGCTTAGAAATCTCTCTCTCTCTCTCTCTCTCTCTCTCTCTCTCTTCCCCCCATGTACATATAAGAGACAAAAAGCCATAAAAGGAGAATTTTCTATAAAAAACCATTAAAAGAGACATTCTCTATAATCTCCATATAAATACTAAGAGATTATATCCACATATATAAATCTCTCTCTCTCTCTCTCTCACAATGATATCTGAGAGACAAAAAGAACCATCATTATCATTCGGGTACTTAGAGCCCAAAGTTACAAAAAGAAAATACTGTCATAAGCATTACAAAAGGATCATAACATCAACTTCTAATTGGTGAACCAAATGAATAATTACATTCCATGTGTTTACAATCTATAACTCATTTTGGTAAGTAAAGGACCATCATTATCATTAGAGTACTTAGAGCCCAAACTTACAAAAAGATAATAGTGTCATAAGCATTACAAAAGGATCATAAGATCAACTCCTAATTGGTGAACCAATTGAGTAATTACATTCCACGTGTTTGCAATCTACGACTCATTTGGGTAAGTAAAGCCCCAAACCTATTCAATGTTACTTTAAGGCTTGATACTTCCATTCCAAGCCTATCAACATGGGCACTTAACTTGTCTTGTTGCTCTTTTATAGCATCAATTGTCTTTCGACAACCAATATCACAAAGGTGTGCTCCGAAAGCACCACATGTATCCATTATGCGGAGGTAGGTAGCTTCTTCCACTTGGTAAGCCAAAAACCCCCATTTTGATTATGATAGGTGAAACATAACAAAGTAAAGTTTCATCACCTTCTTCTTCTGAGTGTGCCTAATGCTTTCCTAATGTGCTTTATGCATGTGTGTGTGTGTGTGAGAGAGAGAGATCTTATGTAGGATGATCATGGAGATGCCACAATTGTTATTGGATCTTGACTTGCATCATTAGTCGTGTAGCTTGTAGATGGACAATTCTGGGCGATGATTATAAACGGACGACCTTCCCCGTAGCTTGTGATTGTAGATGGACGATGACTCTGGGAGATGATTGCAGACGGACCACTATCCCTTGCTAATAAAGCATCATCGCCCGTTTTAGCTTTATTACAGCATTACATGTGACGTGGCAGTTAACTACTGCGTCACCTGCCACATCATATTGCCAAAGTTCGGCAATATGACGTGGCAGTCGCAAGCCACATCATTTTCCACATCGCCCATTGTCTCTCGTTAGTTGCTGTCACCTCTCGTCAATTGTCGTCGCCTGCCGTCACCTCTGATCAATTGCCCACCGCTCACTTGTCACATCAATTTCCTGTCGTCTGTCGATTGCCAATCTGTTGATTGCCGTCACCCATCCTGATATGGCTACCACGTTGTTTGGCAATATGACGTGGCTGCCATGTCATAATGCCGAGCTTCGGCAATATAACATGGCATTCGCCAGCCACATCATCGGCGCGGTCTCTCGTAAAGCTGGTGGAGAGCCAAGTGGTGTGAGAGGCCTCCATCGAAAGCTGAGCGAGCTTTTGCTAGAGATCCCCGTTTGGTTGGTGCGCATGGGGTTCGCACGTGTCCTGTAGGTCAGAGCACCTCCGAGCCCCTCACGTACTTCCTTTGCTAGAGATCCCAGTTTGGCTGGTGCGCATGGGGTTCGCACGTGTCCTGTAGGTCAGAGCACCTCTGAGCCTCTCACGTACTTCCTTGTCTGCATTGCCACCACCTCATTAATAGACGGTGTACCGTTGATAAGCCGCCCAATTGCGGTGCCCCGGTGGGGTTTGGGAGCCCATATGGGCAGGCTGCTCTGCTCGGGGAAAGTCCCTTATAAATGGTTGATTATCCCATGATGGTACCCTAGATCTATCACCCAAAAAGTCCCTAATGGTACCCTAGATCTATGAACCTGTGATGGCCGTACGGACGCGAGCCTTGTACGAGCGGACGTCCGGCACGAAACACTACGTCTTTGTCGCACGCGGCCACTTGATGGCTCATGACGGCTCCACCAGCCCGTCGAGCGCGTTGCGCGCGTTTGCCTTGCGGGTCTCACCGATCACTTGCCCTTCATGCCCGGCTCGGCTCCAGGGGCCTCACTCGGGACTTGCCTTCCATCCATGCCCTGCCAGCCTAGGGTCCATCGCGGCCCGTCGGCCCGGCCCGGCGCGCCATCGACGGCGGCGCGGCCGTTTTTCCACCGTTCTCGGTCCCGTCGGCTCATTCGGTCCCGACTCCGTCAAGGTTGGGAGGGCATCCCCCGGGCACACTCGCGGCTCCATAAACCCCCACCGCAACACGGGAGGCCTAACGTGCCTACCCGGTGCGTGAGTGCGTCTATGTGCCTACCATGGGTCCATGCTTTGCCCCTCCAAGCACTTCCTCCCCATATAGATGCATTATATTCGAGGCAGTCTAGCATACCCCTCGGGCACCATGTCCCTCCGGATAGAAATCCCGCGACGCGTCACGGAAAACGACCGAAACGGCCGTTTATAGCCGAAACGGCCGAAAACGACGAAACGCGTCACATACACCCCCCCTTTATAGAATTGACGCCCTCGTCAATTACTTTGAAACGAAAGGTGGGATGCATGACCTGATTATAACGCATCTGTGCAATGTGGTAGATATTTTATTTGAAGGACGGGAGGTCTTTACCCTGCTTTATAGCCATGAGCAGAGTCAGTGTCTGTCCCGTTTACAAAGAAAAAACTAACTGTGCATATTTTTGTATTTTTGCCATTTTTCAAATTTTTTTTTGGCTTTTTTCTCTATACATGGCCTGGACTTCAAGCCCCCGCTCGAGAGTCCCCCAATCCCCACAAAAATGGCGAGGTGACTGCGTGGTCTCACCGGAAGCTCTTGTTTGAGCCAAGTAAGAGTGATTACCTTCAGCAATGCAGTTTTGCCGGGAAAGTAAGAGTCTTCAATGGAGTCGAGATTTGTTCGCCGAGTTGACACCAACTTGGTTTGCAAGAGCTTTACTTCAAATCTGACTTCACATTCCTTGTTGATGGAGCTTTGTCTTGAGCCTTGTTGCTCTCCGCCGATGCCCCTTGCGCTCTTTGATCTGAATCTTTAATGAACAAGAGTTGCCCACCTCACTGACGCCAGCTTGGTTTGCCCCTTCTTGTGCCACTTCAAGTTCTGCACTTTGTTGACCTTGGACCTTGACGCCCAGCTTCAACCTGTTTGGTACATAAGTGCATCCATTCTCTGTGACAAAGTGCCTTTGGCCCCACCTGACACCAAGTGAAAACCACCGCGAACCTTTGGCATTCGAACTTCTGCACTTCTTCGGCTTCGGTTCACCTGACTCGAGTGCTCTAGCCTGCCTTGACTCCAAGACCTGCTTTGCCATGCTCTAGCCAAACTGTCCCTCAACCTGTTCAGGCGGTTTTGACCTTTACGCCATAATCTGCCTGTTCCTGCTCTTCAAAGCGCAAAGTCCCTCCACTTCGTCTTGCTCAAGCCCCCATGACACCATGACGACTTTTACACAGCTCAGCTTCTTGACTCTGCACCATCACCTTGAGCCTTTGACGCTCAGAATGTGTCATGCCGAACTGCGAAGCGCCAGTCTTCTTTGACGTCATCCCAACAAGCTCTGCTTGGACGGCTAGGAGCCAAGTTTCACCTGCTTGAACTTCGCCTCGGGCCGGATCTTCCTGTTTTGCACTCGCTTTGCCCTTGATGGCTTGATATGAGTGCTTTCCACATCCAAGCTACCATTGAACTTCAGTGAGCCAGCTGCCACCTTGACCCACCCAACTGCATGCACATTACCACCTGCACACCCAGCTGTTTTCGTCTTCTGGTAACTTGGTCCAAGAACACGCCTTCGAACTTCAATGAGCCAACTGCCACTTTGACCCACCCAACTGCATGCACATTGCCACCTGCACATCCAGCTGTTTCCATCTTCAGGTATGACCTTGGAGAGCCAAACGACTCCGGTCCACTTGCCCAACTCCAGTTGTACAAGGTCACGCCCTCACCCAGAGTGCTATGTGCCCGGCACTACGGTTCCATGTCCTGAACTTGAGCGATCACAAGTAGTCCCCTTCATCAAGCTTGCTTTCCACAGCCCTTCAACTCGTGAGCCACACAACTCAAGTCCACAGGAGTGAGTCCAGCTATACCCGTTTGCTCCTTCACCCAGAGTGCTATCTGCCCGGCACCACGGTCCTTAGGCTGCGATCCAGAGCTCCCAAGTAGTCCCCTTCTTCAAACTTGCTTTCCCAAGCCACACAGCTCTTGTGCCGTTGCAGCCCTTGATGACTTGATTTGGCACTTTCCCTCAGCATGGCCCTCCCCGGATTGCTCCAGCTCGGGCCGGTGTGCCCTCGCGGCACGATGAATCCTTGGACTTTGACGGGATGCCCAGGGCTCTTGGCGCCGCGCGCGGACTTACCCTCACCCAGGCGAGACGTCGGAGGAGAACGTGACGCGTGCACCACGACGGGCTACACGGCCACAGAGAGAGCCACGGGGTCTTGGTGCCTCTCATAGGGCTTACCCTCACTCGGCTCAGTACATCGGAGAAGAGAGGGTGACGCGTGTGCGCTGGCCTCGGCGGGCGGCACGGCCACAAGAAGGTGAAGGGGTCATGGGTGTTTTGGTGTCATCGAAGGGACTTACCCTCAACCGCATGCCCGGAAGCCCAGGGCTCTTGGTGCCTCTTCTTAGGACTTACCCTCACCTAGGCAGAACATCAGAGAAGAGGAGAGAAAACCCAGGGCTCTTGGTGCCTCTCCATAGGGCTTACCCTCACCCCAGGCGGAACGCGAAGGTTCTTTGTATGGCTCTTGGTAGCCGGAAAGGGGTATTGACGCCTTCTGGTCTCACCCTGCTTTTGCACTACGAAGGAGTGCGGGTTCAGCTTGCTGCCTCCCCCTTGACGATCCTGGATGATCTGAAGAGGGTTCGGCTCCTTCCGGCCTAGACCTCGATGCTCTTTCTCAGCACATGGAGATAAGGGGCTTCAGCTTTGCTGCTTCCACCCAAGGCGCAATCCTTGATGATCTGGAAAGGCGTCGGCTTCTCCTGCCTAGCCTGTTGTCTTCGTTGATGAGGTTTGGGTGGCTGCTTCACCACGAGGCTCGCCATGGCCTCAGCGGGCACCTTTGCCGCTTGTCTTTTCCATGAGATTGGCTCGGCGGCGTCTTTCTGCTCTTCATGGGCACCACACCGAGACGACGTCCCATTCCGCCGCCCCCAGTTTCTTAGCATAAGCGGACCCGATCCCATTCCCGGCGCTGCCTCCGCATGCGTGGCCCCTTTGTCTTTGTCTTGCTTTGACCTGAGTGACCTCCAGCCCGCAGTCCTCATCTGAGGTGCTACTGGTCCGCGTGCCACACTTGACTTGCCAGCCTCGCCGTTTTCTTTGAAGCTTTAACCTTGGCGTTGGTGGTAGCTCTGAAAGATCCCGAAGCCTGACGGCCCCCACGAGGATCAAGCTAGATTCTGCCTTTGTTCAGCTCTGTTTTGGTGGTAACTCTTAGAGATCCCCAAGCCCGCTGATCTTCCATTGCTGAAAGTGCTGACGGCCCCCACAAGGATCCAGTTAGAATGCTCCTCCGTTCAGCTCTTTGCCAAGGTCGAATGTTGGGTCTTTGCACCTGTGTGACCTCACCTTGCTTTGAACCCAACTTTCCACTGACCCCAAAACATGTCGGCCCACTCAGGAATTTGTTCGAAAGGACCATGCGATTGCGATCCCCTCGAAAAACTGATCATTTTTCATATATAGCACTCCCCCAAATTCCTTCGTCTTGGCCCCCAAACGGGAGCTGCGCGGTCCACCCCCCAGGCGCCGTCAGCTCGGGGTCCCGATGGGTCCGGCCGACCATGCCATCCTGAACCTTGCACCCTGCTCCACGAGATCGGTAAAGGTCACGAACGGGCAAATTCCGCCGTCTTGAAGCTCAAATCTCAGTTGGCAGTTTTGTGCCGTTTTTCGGCTCGTGGCCGTCACATAGGCTCGACTCGCCGTTTCGTCGTTTTTCGGCCTTTTTGCCGTTTTCGACGTTTCCGCCGTTTCTGACGGTCCCGCCGTTTTTGCATTCTTTAGCCCATGTTGGCTCTGATACCAAGTGTGATGGCCGTACGGACGCGAGCCCTGTACGAGCGGACGTCCGGCACGAAACACCACGTCTTTGCCGCACGCGACCACTTGATGGCTCATGACGGCTCCACCGGCCCGTCGAGCGCGTTGCGCGCGTTTGCCTTGCGGGTCTCACCGATCACTTGCCCTTCATGCCCGGCTCGGCTCCAGGGGCCTCACTTGGGACTTGCCTTCCATCCATGCCCTGCCGGCCTAGGGTCCATCACGGCCCGTCGGCCCGGCCCGGTGCGCCGTCGACGGCGGCGGTCGTTTTTCCACCGTTCTCGGTCCCGTCGGCTCATTCGGTCCCGACTCCGTCAAGGTTGGGAGGGCGTCCCCCGGGCACACTCGGCTCCATAAACCCCCACCGCAACACGGGAGGCCTAACGTGCCTACCCGGTGCGTGAGTGCGTCTACGTGCCTACCATGGGTCCATGCTTTGCCCCTCCAAGCACTTCCTCCCCATATAGATGCATTATATTCGGGGCGGTCTAGCATACCCCTCGGGCACCATGTCCCTCCGGATAGAAATCCCGCGACGCGTCACGAAAAACGGCCGAAACGGCCGTTTTTAGCCGAAACGGCCGAAAACGACGAAACGCGTCACAGAACCAAAAAGTAATCCTCGCTATAAGAGGAGGATCACTCGTCTAATGGCGGCATAGTATAAATTTGAGATTTTCATAAAATTACCACTGGTAACATATACCAAATTTTGAGTTACAATTTGGTAATTTTCTAGATCTTAAAGTTTCCAAAGATCTCTTCATTTCTTTCATACATGCTAGATGTTGTATGAGTTTCAAAAAATTAAAGCTATTTCTATTAGTTATTGAGAGAACTGAGAGAACTTGGAAAAAATAGCAAGATATTATAGTGATTTCTACTTGGTGAACCTCAAGTTATTAATTTGAGCCTTGTTAAGCATGCATCATATAGGCTTATAGAAAAACCCTAATGGTAATTTTTCTTAAAAGGTGAGTTATCATTTGGTAATTTTTTACTAGTGCAAAGTTACCAAATGGTAATCATCAATCTAAATTAGATTACAATTTGTAACTTTTTAGTCGTTTGGTTCCAAGGTGGTTACCAAATTTATACTGTGAATGGCAGACACCCCCCGTACGGTGTTGTGCCGTCATAATACCCTTCTCATTTTTTATAATGCCCTATTATCATGGATCCTTAGGAGTAGGCATCATCGACACCATATAAAGAAGATATCTTTAAATAAATACTAATCAAATACATAAGCCTAGCCTATGCTTAAATGTATGTATAGGCTATGCTTAAGCTTATGCATAGGCTATACTTATGCATATGCATAGCATTAGTCTATGCGAATGCTTATGCAAATGCATGTCTATGCATATTCATATGAACAAGCCTATCCATAGACATAAGCATATGTATATGAACAAGCCTATCCATAGACATAAGCATATGTATATGCACAAGCCTAGCCTATGCTGAAATATATGCACAGGCTATGCAAAAACATAGGCATTATCATAGGGTGTGCCTAAGCTCTATGCAAGAAGCTATGCATATAGGTAAATGCAAGACGTTATGAATAAAGAGATGCATAAAGAGATAATAATGCCATATGCATAGGGCTCTTTAAGCATGCCATATGCATATACAAAAGAAGAGTCCTGAGGGTGCACTTGTTGAGGGTGCCTGCATCCACCATGACTTGTAAAAAAACTCCGGACCAAGGCTTATATTTTTTAGGCTGCTTTAAAAACATGTGTGGGCCTTTCCTCTATATCTAGATCCATAAAATGAGCAATGTGCTCTTCTCCCTTATGGAGATAAGGGTTTTTTTATTTTACACTAAAAGTGCCCATGTGTGCATGTGCTTGTGCATGCATGTACCTCTACCAAAGGTTCTCTTTATTTGTCATCTTAATGGAAGTAAGATTGGTTAGCACTAACCCTAACCCTAACCCTAATACAAACGATAATGTATGAGATATTTGATAGTCATTTATTTAAGACTTCCTATCAAGTTATTCTCTCTCTCTCTCTCTCTCTCTCTCTCTCTCTCTCTCTCTCTCTCTCTCTCTCTCTCTCTCTCTCTCTCTCACACACACACACACACACACACACACACACACACACACACACACACATGAACACATCCCTCTCATCTGTCTCTCTCACACACATCTTTCTCTCTATCTCTATTATGGAGGCCAACATTATTTTCCCCAATAGTGAAATAGGTGAGATGAGGGTGCCTTTGAGCAATGGTGAAGTCTTTGTGAACAAGGAATTTCTTATTCGAAAATGTTTACAATCACAGATCAAGGGTTTAGAGACGATTATAATCAATCACAGCAAATAAAGAGACACGTGTTACCCTTGTTCCACTACAAGATATAGAAGGTAAGGACATCTACCTCCTTGATGACCTCATATCTCTTACATATGAGGTATCTATAAGCTCAAAATCCAATACATCAATTGGTACCTATAATTATGTGAATATTGAAAGTTTAACAAATTTTGATGATAATCTGCTCTATAGAAGACACCTGTATTAGATGCTGTGCCTCTATACACCCAATTACCCGACCATGAAGTACTTTCACCCTTGAAATCAAAAAGCATTGTAGAGTTCTTATTGAACATGAGGAAGGAGAACACTTTGACAAAACTAGTGAGACGTTTACCATGGTTGTTTCAGGTGAATGAGCTTCCTAGATTCTATGATGGGGATGTAATATTTGAGTTTCCTGCCACCGTGGGTTTTCAAGCAGGCATGGATGGCATGGATCATAAGTAAGATGGTCACATGTGGACAAAGGAAGCTACATCGAATGTCAACTTTCCCAGGGTGTGTAGGATAAGCCATTGCATTGTAGGATAAGTCATTACATTGATGATAAGCCATTTCCTAAAGAAGACATAAACACATTCAGAAATGATATGTCACGAGATGGCCGTCACACAAGATACAGAACATGCATTTCAAAAGAAGCTACAGAAAGGATCAAGAAACTAGATATTAATGCACAAGTTACATAATTGCAGGTGTTTCAATCTGCCAAACTTGGTGTTTCAAGTACATGAGAGTATGGGATTGAGCCAAAATGAAAATATGTTTATTCACCAACCAATTTTGACAGAAAGGGAGATAACCAAATATTTACGCCAAGAACGAACTTACCCTGATTTGGTTTAGTAGACAACTCATGTTCATAATTTAACTTTAGAGATGTATGGGATGTGCAAAAATGTTATGGGGTATTATTTTATTGGAACAACTTTCATGGAGAAATTTTATTTTCAGAGATTGTATCATTTTATTGGAGTAATTTTATTATGCTATTGAGAGAGATAGATAAGAGAGACATAAATAGAGAGAGAGAGAGAGAGAGAGAGAGAGAGAGAGAGAGAGAGAGAGAGAGAGAGAGAGAGAATGATGTACTGCTCGCCATATTTGGGAAATTGCTTGCCGAATGTGCTCGCCAAAAAAAAACCCCCAAACGTGCCCGAAACGCATTTTCAGCCCAAAAAAAATTCCATCCAATGAACAATATAGTTGCCGTGTAGCTCTACTCCCTCGAAGAAAGCTCCTCAATAAGAGGTCATTTGTCGGTGCCTCCCAAAGAGCTCCCGAACAAGGGTGTAGTAGCCAACACAAAGGGGAAAAGTAGATGAAGCTCTTACCCTCATACCGCTTCATGTGCTTCTCTTGCTTGCCACTCAGCCCTTAGCATGAACCAGGCTCTAATACCATAAAAAGATGCAGGGGAGAAGAGAGCTTTGGTAGAGGGTCGACTAAGTGATGAAGGGTGGCCTCTGTTAAGTTTCGGTGCCTTGCAAAATCCGCGGTGGTGCAGGCGGCGGTGGTGTGCACGAGAGATCCCTTTGCTATTTGGGCGCTCGGCTCATGGCCTCCTGATGCAGTCCTTTGATGACTGTAAGCTCTTTTTTGGCTATCGCAGCTGTTGCATGGGCTTGGTTAACCTGTTGTCG
Organism: Cibotium barometz; assembly: GCF_041138505.1. Lineage (NCBI taxonomy): Eukaryota > Viridiplantae > Streptophyta > Polypodiopsida > Cyatheales > Cibotiaceae > Cibotium > Cibotium barometz. Next base: position 48,343,360 of record NC_141076.1, read on the forward strand.
CTGGAGCTCCGTAATCCTAGAAATGGCCATGCCTAGTTGCTCTATCGCTCCATGAACTGGACATTTGTCTGGTATAACTTCTCAGACACTGCTCTCTCCTGGGCTTTGGGCTAATAACATTCTCTTTGTGAAATTTGTGCCACTTCCTGATGTCGAGAGATGCAGTCTGTCATCTATTGGATGAGCTCTCGGGCCATATTAGCAAAACCCTGGGCAAAATTGGGCACGTCTCCTCGGGCCACATGGATGCTTTCTGTGTAATTTTGGCTAGAGCTGAAACTGCCTGCGCGGGCCCAACGGAGAGTGTTGACAGTATTTTGGGTGTCAATGGGGGATGAGGGCCTAGCCTGATCATGAGGTGGCATGTCTGCAAACTTCTCAGGGGGTGGAGTCTCATAAAGACTTCTGTGAAGGAATTCTTACTGCTGGCGATCCTCTTCCTCTTTTGTAGCCTTCTTGGCAGCTTCTACAACTGCAGCAATCTCTTCCTGTGTGGGCCTAGGGCTTGCGGGTAGTTGTGCCTATTCTGTAGGTGTGAGTTCATGGTGGGGCCTCTTGACTGGTGGGGAAATGGGAGAGGTGGATGGATGGTATAAAGAAGCAACTGTGGCATCATGTCCGCTTAACTATATGGCTGGTGGTAGCTCTTCCCATCCCACTACGATAAATTTAATTTTTAAATAAAATATCCATTATTTTAGTATTCTAAATTTTTCTCTGTCCTCATTGGAATACATGGATCTCTATTGTCATGGGAATTTCTCTTTTATCATAAAAATGAATTACTAGAAATTTCCCTTTTCCTAATTAACTATTTATGCATAAACATTAAAATCAATTTTTCCATGGTTATGATGAGAATTATTCAATTAACCTAGGATGATTAATCCTAGAATATGGTAGGAAGTCCTCTTTTCATATTATGCATGAAATTAATTTATGTGTTAATTTTTTAGAAATTTTGCCATGGCTCCGCTATTATTGATAATTTTCAATAATTTTGTAAGCATAAAGTTTTAGTAATACAATATGATAGAATAACTATCATTTGGATCAATATCCAATTATGGACTTGATTCCTAAGTTTTTCATAATTTAAATAGCATAAAAACATTAAAAAGCCACTTCTTTGGCCTCTAATTTGACAAGCATAGAAATTACTTTTAGATTTGAGAATTTCTTCATGAGAAGCATCATTTGAATATAGAATTGGTCATAGGAATGACCATTCTTTGGGGGAGAGAGAGATATGCTCAAAAAATATTTTAATTTAAGCATAAATGTAAACTTTATGTGTTTAGTTACTAAAATTCATTAGAGAGCTTCAATTGCATTAAAGAGCCATTCAATTGAATACTTCTCAAGCTTGAGAGGGGTTGAGAAGTGAGAAAAATTTAGAGATTAAGAAAAAGACCATAAAATCACACTTTACCTCTTGTTTTGCTTGATTCTTTAGTCATTGGAGAGGCCCCCAACCAATCAATTGGTTAGTATGTTGAGGAAGGCTCCAAAGAAGGTTGAAGAGAGAGAGAAACTCCAATCTCTCCAAATTGTAGAGGATTTTTTGAGAATAATAGAAAATATCATTATTTTAGTATAATATTGGCATGGTATAGTTCACATATTTTTTTACAAAGGACTAAGGATCTATTTATAGGTGAGGGAGGCCTCTAACCAAGTCCAACTAGGTTCTAGAATTTTCCAGGTTCAGTTTGGCTGAATTTGGACAAGATTTGGACCTAGTTTGGCTCCCTTTTGATTTGGTTTGATCCAGGAGAGAGGAGAGATAAAAATATCACAATATTTTTGAGTTAAAAACTCCACCACATGTGTGAAATAGGTGCCTCCTTGAAGTGCCCCCTTCTCCTTACCAAGGTGTCAAAAATGTATCATTATACCCAAAATATCTCATTTTTTTAGTAATATTCATAGTTTTTTACTAATAAACCTTGTACTTAGTCAACTCTTCATCTTATGTGGGCATTTACTCATTTTTGGATATTTTTCTTTTATAAATTGGATTTATCTCCTCCCCACACTTGGATTGATCCTATTGGCCCATAGGAACCTTAATTAGACCATAATCCATTTTTTTTTGAAAATCTAGACCCTTAGGCTAAGGTCCTTTATACCTATTTTCAATTAATTCTAATTATACATTGAAAAGTTCTTTTTGAATTTCTGTTCCAAGGGAAACCATTTTAGACACTAGGAGGTTTTTATATCCAAAAATCTCAATTCTGGACTACCTCCCTCTAGACATTTTCTCTCTCCAGGCCAAAACAGGATCTTTCTTTTATTCAGAGGGAAATAATTATAAGATCAGAAGGCGAGGTTCGTACTCCTTTACACCTCAAAAGCTGGAGGGAGGAATCTTACAGTGAAAGCCCAAGATTTACCTCATGGTTTTTGGTTAGAGGCAACTATGTGCGCAAACTATGTGTTGAACAAATGCCCTACCAAGGCCTTGCAGTCTAAAACTCCTTATAAAGCTTGGCATAGCAGGAAGCCTTCCGTGGCTCATTTACGTGTTTTTGGTTATCTTGCTTATGCTCTTGTACTACCTGAGCAACAATGTAGTAAGCCTGATGATAAGGTACTTAAATGCATATTTGTGGGATACAGTTCAGAAAGCAAGGGATATAAACTCTACCATCCGGTCTCAAAGCGGATTCTGGTAAGTAGAGATGTTGTTTTTGTCAAAAACTCAGTTCAGCCCATGCTTTCATGCAAAAAACATTAGAATATATGCTCACAGGACATGTTTGATTCGCTCCTACCTTTGTTTAATGGAGGGCAGGCATATGTAGAGCAATTGAATGCTCAACCAAGTGCTGAAATTCAGCCTTTACAGGTGCAAAATCAGCCTTTTGATGAGGTAATTATTGAGGATGTAGTGGATGAGGAGAGAGCAGTCATAGAAGAATCTAGGCGTATGCCAAAATGGCTTGTGCAGACATTGAGGGATAGCAAGTTGGCACCTCCTTTACCTAGCAGAACTTGTGCAAGTTCTCATCATGCAGATTATTCTCATATGGATCATGTTATCATTTCTACTTTATGTAATGAGGAGGAACCTATTTCCTTTGAGGAAGCACAGGATGATGATCATTGGATGCATGCTATATGCAAGATGAGTATGCAAGACGAGTATAACTCTATACTCAAGAATGCCACCTGGTATTTAACAAATCTACCTCATGGCAAGAAGGCCATTGGTACTAAGTGGGTTTACAAGTTAAAATGCAAAACAGATGGTAGCATTGATCGCTACAAGGCCAGACTTGTTGCAAAGGGGTATGCCCAACAAAATGGCATTAATTATGATGAGACCTTTGCACCCACATCTCGTATGACTACCATTAGGTGTCTCATTGCTTTGGCAGCACATCATGGGTGGAATGTACATTAATTGGACATTAAGACTGCATTCTTGAATGGTGATTTACATGAGGAGGTGTATGTATCGTTGTCTCCTGGTTTTGATGTGAAAGGAGAAGAGTCTAAAGTATGCATGTTGAAAAAGGCTCTTTATGGGCCTTAAGCAGGGTCCTAGAGCATGGTATGAGAAGATTCATGCATACTTGGTTGCAAATGATTTTTGCAACAGTCCAACAGAGAGTACCCTCTATGTGAAGAGGAGTAAGGACACATTTTTGGTCATCGTTATATACATTTTTGTCAGGGAAAGACTCTCTACAGATCAGCTTGGTCTATGTGCCTACACATGATAACATGGCAGATTAGGCTGGATGTTATGACACACAAGTGTCCACTAGTGGTGTTTGCTTTCACCTTGGTGATTCTTGTATATCATGGCTCATCAAGAAGCAGCCTACAGTGGCCACTTCCAGTTGTGAAGCTGAGTACAGGGCAGCTTTTATAGCAGCTACAGCTGAGTGTGTGGCTCAGACGTCCTATGGCTAATTTAGGTGTTGGACAGTCGTCTAGCACTACGATTTTCGCTGACAGCCAGAGCGCATTAGCAGTTGCGAGAAACCCAGTGTTTCATGCTCGCACTAAGCACATTGAGGTGCATTACCACTTTGTCAGGGAAAGACTCTCTACAGATCAGCTTGGTCTATGTGCCTACACATGATAACATGGTAAATTTATTCACGAAGGCTCTTCCTCGTGAAAAGTTTGAAGCTTTTTGTAAAGCTTTGGGCTTACTGCCTTTTCAGGATTGATCGGCCATACCTTGTACATGTTCACATTATCACTCCATGGAGGATTTGTAGCATTATATGGTAGTGATGTGTGTGAATACACTTAGGACCGCCGAGGCACTTTTTCCCTCACTAGGAGGTTTTTTCCCCCCGTGCGTATGTACACCCTCTTATCTACTCATTTTGGGGTGTGTACTTATCTTTTGTATCGAGCACACATTTGTTCATTCTAATCTAGTGAGTTTGTGTGCTCTCAAGCTTTTCTATCTTGTGTGTGTGCATTGTTGCGACCCTAACCTTAATTCCAACACTAACTAAGGATCCTAAGGTGAAAGGAAGAGAGATTATGAGGTTTTACTTAATTTAATGCTAATGTTACCCTAAAAAGAATAAACAATCACTCTAATCACTTGCTAATTATCCTAGCTCCTAGAAGAGAAAAAATAAGCTTTAACCCTTCCCTAATCACTCTAATAATTCTCCTAAACCCTAAGCTTTGATACAAACTTAAAATTTGGATCTAAGAATGGGGTACTTACGCATACAAAATCATGCCTTTTGGATTGACCAATGCCCCTGGAACCTTCCAACGCTTAATGTGTATGGCTTACAAGGAATCTCTCTAGAAATTCGTAGAAGTCTTCATGGACAACCTATGTGTCAATTCTTCTTGGAAGGAGCACCTCATATGTTTGCGTAAGGTGTTAGAGCAATGTAGACTATATCGCATCTCGTCGCGTTGAACCCTCTTAAATATGGGGTTCAACACGGAGTGATCCTGGGACACATCGTCTCCAGGCAAGGAATATAGACTGACGACAGCAAAGTGCGGCTCATTCTCGAGCTGTCGCCACCTACCAACTTCAAGGGTGTCCAGCGCTTCATGGAGCATGTCGGCTATTATCGACAATTCATTTTTATGTATGCTGATATTGCTAGACCCCTTTATGGACTCCTTATAGTTTTCAAGTGGACAGAAGAATACCATAGAGCTTACACTATAGTCAAAAAAGCCTTGGCAAGTGCTCCAATCCTTAGATCCCCTAACTCCTGGGATCTCATCTTCCATGTCCATATTGACACCCCAGCATTTGCTATAGGGTACGTGCTGGCCCAACTCGGCGAACACAAGATGGACTTCCCCATTAGTTTTGCCAACCCCGCCAACTCAACAAAGCTAAGAGGAATTACACCACAACTGAGAGAGAAGGATTAGCTATGGTATACATGGTTAAGAAGTTCCGCCTTTTGGCGACTAAGTTTATCTTCTTCGTAGACCATCAAGTCCTCTTGTACCTGGTTAGTAAGCCCTGTATGATAGGCAGAATCACCAGGTGGCTGCTTATCTTGATAGAGTTTGATTTGAATGTTATTGGTGAGAAAAGGCTCTCAGCATATTCTAGTAGACCACATGTCAAGGATCCCCAATTGTGAACCACCAGTGGGAGTAGACGATGATTTACCAGATGTAGCCCTGTTCCAACTTGGCCTAGTTTCCTGAGTGGGGTGAAGAAGTGGCTCACTTTTTAGCCACTGGCTTACCAGTTGATCCTCTCCTCAACAAGGATTGCACCTGTCGCTTAATCAAAAAAGCAGCCCCATACCAACTAATCGCGGGTCAACTTTACAAGCAGGGCAAGGACAAAATCCTAAGACGTATGCGGGAAGACAAATATGAACACTCTCACTCTACCTGTTGCTGGCGGGCACTTTGCTACAGGCATCACTGCTTGTAAGGTTATCACAACAGTTGGGTTATGGTGGCCCACTTTAATGGCTAACGTTGTTGAGTATGTCAAACGATGTGATGAATGCCAACGTGTATCAATCCCTCATTTTCAAGGATCATATGCCCCTGAACCCCATCGTGTCCTTACAACCATTTGAAAAATGGGGCATAGACTTCATAAGACCCATCAGACCAGTACACTAAAGCCAGATATATAGTTGCCACCCCACGACTACTGCACCCCAAGTGGGTAGAAGCTTGCACAATCCGAAAACTGATGCTCGATCAACGACCAAATTTCTCTATGAGTCTGTAATCACATGCTTCGGGTGTCCTCTCAAGCTTGTTAGTGACAATGGAACACATTTCATCAACGAAGTAATCAAATTCCTTTTACAAGAGTTCCTTGTCACCCACAGGAAGCCCTCCCCTTACTATCCTCAAGCGAATGGCCAAGCCGAAAGTACAAACAAAATCTTGTGTGCCATTCTGACCAAAACAGTGGAGGCTAGTCCCAACGATTGGGAACAAAAATTGCCAGCTGCACTTTGGGCTTATAGAACTTCATATAAGGCAGCAACAACTAATGCTACCCTCTTCAGTTTAACCTATGGCACCGAAGCAGTCATGCCCATGGAGTGATGGATATGAATGAATGTGATGTGATGGATGTAAATGGATGTGATTTAAATGAATGTGATGTGATGGATGTAAATGGATGTGATGTAAATGAATGTGATGTACGTGAATAGATGTGATGTAAATGAATGTGACGTACGTGAATAGATGTGATGTGATGTGAATCCGGATGTGAATGGATGAGATGTGATGTCATGTGAATCGGGATGTGAATGAATGATATGGGATATGAATGGATGAGATAAGATGTGATGTGAATCGAGATGTCAATGAATGAGATGTGATGTGAAATGGATGTGATGAGATATGATGTAAATTGGGATAGATGTGAATGGATGATATGTGATGTGAATGGATGTGATGCGAATCAGGATAGATGTGAATGAATGAGATGTGATGTGAATTGATGAGATGTGATGGGATGTGAATCAGGATAGATGTGAATGAATGAGATGTGAGGTAAAATGGATGTGATGTGATGTGAATCAGGATGTGAATGAATGAGATGTGGTGTGAAATGTATGTGATGAGATATGATGTAAATTGGGATAGATGTGAATGGATGATATGTGATGTGATGTGATGTGATAGATGTGAATGAATGAGATGTGATGTGAATTGATGAGATGTGAATCGGGATAGATATGAATGAATGAGATGTGAAGTAAAATGGATGTGAGGTGATGTGATGTGATGTGGATCGAGGTAGATATGAATGGATGAGATGTGAATGAATGTGATGTGATGAGATGTGGATATGGGTAGATGCGAGTGGATGAGATGTGGATATGGGTAGATGCGAGTGGATGAGATATGATGAGGATAAATAAGAAAAGATGTGATGAGATGGAAAATGATGTGATTGGATGAGAATGGGAATACATAAGACTTGGATGTGGATAAAGTAATGTGGATTGATGTGGAACAATGTGGAAAGACGAGAGTTCGTTATAGAAACTGGATTTATGACCTGTTTTTAAATGACTGTTTTATGTCAATAATGCTGGGGAAGCATTTTGACCGCCTTGTGAATGAGGTCGTGGAGACCTAACTGCTGATAAAGTTACAATGGGTCAACAGAGGACGTCTCGCGTAGCAAGGTCTGGCGGAGGTCTTGACTAGCCTCGGTTCGGCTCGATTTAAATGGTGAGCTTCCGGTACGGTGGATAAGGAACCAAGGAAGCGGCCTATGAGTGAAGTGCCAAGTGACTTGCGAAGGATCCTAGAGGGTGCTGACCATACGACGGTGCTCGGGCTTTGGGTCGCCGAAGATACCCACACGTGCATCGGGGAAGATATTAGAACAAGGAGTAAGAGTTGTTTTCCTGAAACCGGGCATGGATCTGGTTGATTGACCTTGCTGGTCCTCAACGGATAAGTCCATGGCTCTTTTATATGGATCTATTGGTTGATAACGGAGATTCCATCTGGATTTTTATAAGTGAATATATTGTCGGGTACGATGAGCTAGGAACTATCGAAAAGGCCCCTGAGTGAGCATTCTAGTTACCAATAATGCCATAGGTACACCGATGAAGGAATGATTGGAAATGAGAATTCAACTGGATATTTTGGAGGATTATGATCAGTGATATTATGGTTTCATTAAAAGATTATTTTAAAGGCGGTTGAATATGTGAAACAAGCAATTTCATACTGGGTGTGTAAGTGGTGTGACTATCTTGAAGTTTGCATGAAGCGCCAGCTAGGGGGCCTTGGAACTCTTTTCCCTGGTACGTGGGACAAAACCTAACCAAATTCCTAATTGGATCCCATCACTACAGTGATTGGGCAGTTGGCTAACCCATGGGACTCGATGGGGTTAGGCTGGACTGATGGATCCCTAAAATGAGACTCAATTCTGTTATGGTGGTACGATAGATGAAGTAAATCCCAGACAGTCCTTGTTCTATGGAAAAGAATCAACGGCTGTGCCTCTCGATGAGGAAAAAAGCATTGGTCTCTATGATCCAAGTGCAAGTCTTTTCCTTGATCTGACCATGGGACTTACGGGTTCGGTCAGATCAGTTCAGTTAGTTAAGGCTCTTGACTACGTTAGAGTAAAAATATCATGGAGGAATTGCACGTGCTTTCCGGGTAGGGGGGTTTTTCCGGGTTCGGTGGATTAGTCTCTTGTCTGGATAGCTGCGGGCGAGGCCTCGAGTGAGGGACCCTGCCCCACGCAAGAAGTGCTACTTCCGTTGCTAGCACCCCCGAATTCGTTGCAGGGTGGGGGCAGGGATCTTTCAGCTGGTATCAGAGCGAATTGGCTAAAGTGGATCAACCGAGGAGCCAGAAATGTCAAAAATTTATGAAGCAGCAGTATAAAAGTTGGAATTGCATGATGAAATTCATACAAGTTGATATTCAGAATGAAGATTCATAAATACTTCAGATGGAAGTACCGTAATTGTATAGAAATCCTGACTTGCTTGAGGCCCAGACGTGATGGTATTCACCTTATAATTCCAAGGACCGTAACTACCTGCATATACCGAGGGTATAACTGCAGCTCTTTACTGGCAGTACACTTATGGTCCATTAGACCGGAAATTTTATCTGAACATTCCTCCACGGGAATTTTAGTCATGTAGATTCTCAATTTGTCATCCCTTAACTTGATCCACTAGGTCAAGTGTTAACAGTAGCAATCTATCAGCACAATCCACTAATCTCATAGTGATTTGCTGAAGTCACAATCATCATTCTAGTTATTATCATCATCACTGGGATTCGTCCCATTCATCCTCATTGTGGCTTTATTAAACTTATCTTCTTTCAACTAGAATTCAGGAATCATTATCTTTCAATCAGAATCCAAATCAACTCATCAATTCTCAACCAGAATTCTAAAGTCATATCAACCAACATTCGAATTCATCATCAAGATAGCATTTTTGCTTATAATTTCAAGGTCTTGATATGATCTGAATGAATTGTTATCTGATAATGAGTTCTATATAAGGGATCTTTATCCCAGGATTCTGTTGGGTTGACCAGACTATAAGGAACCCCATAATCAGTTGGATCTTAAGGGAAAGAGTTGTCCTCCATTGTGAGATGAGGACATCTCGCATTTTTTAAAGTGGGGTAGCATGTAAGATTCCTCCCTCCAGCTTTTGAGGTGTAAAGGAGTAAGAACCTCCCCTTCTGATATTATATTTATTCCCCTCTGAAATAAAAGAAAGATCATGTTTTACCCTGTTTTGGCATGGAGAGAGAAAATGTCTAGAGGGGGGTAGTCCAGAATTGAGATATTTTTGGATATAAGAATCTTCCTAGTGTCTAAAATGGTTTTCCCTGAAACAGAAATTAAAAAAGAACTTTCCAATGTGTAATTAGAATTAATTGAAAATAGGTATTAAGGACCTTAGCCTAAGGGTCTAGATTTTCAGAAATTTTTGGATTATGGTCCAATTAAGGTTCTTATCGGCCAATAAGACCATCCAAGTGTGGGGAGGAGATAAATCCAATTTATAAAAGAAAATACCCAAAAATGAGTAAATGCCCACATAAGATGAAGAGTTGACTAAGTACAAGGTTTATTAGTAAAAAACTATGAATATTACTAAAAAAAAGAGATATTTTGGGTATAATGATACATTTTTGACACCTTGGTAAGGAGAAGGGGGCACTTCAAGGAGGTGCCTATTTCACATATGTGGTGGAGTTTTTAACTCAAAAATATTGTGATATTTTATCTCTCCTCTCTCCTGGATCAAACCAAATCAAAAGGAAGCCAACAAACTAGGTCCAAATCTTGTCCAAATTCAGCCAAACTGAACCTGGAAAATTCTAGAACCTAGTTGGACTTGGTTAGAGGCCTCCCTCACCTATAAATAGATCCTTAGTCCTTTGTAAAAAAATATGTGAACTATACCATGCCAATATTATACTAAAATAATGATATTTTCTATTATCCTCTAAAAATCTCCACAATTTGGAGAGATTGGAGTTTCTCTCTCTCTTCAACCTTCTTTGGAGCCTTCCTCAACATACTAACCAATTGATTGGTTGGGGGCCTCTCCAATGACTAAAGAATCAAGCAAAACAAGAGGTAAAGTGTGATTTTATGGTCTTTTTCTTAATCTCTAAATGTTTCTCGCTTCTCAACCCCTCTCAAGCTTGAGAAGTATTCAATTGAATGGCTCTTTAATGCAATTGAAGCTCTCTAATGAATTTTAGTATAACTAAACACATAAAGTTTACATTTATGCTTAAATCAAAATGTTTTTAAGCATATCTCTCCCCCCCCCAAAGAATGGTCATTTCTATGACCAATTCTATATTCAAATGATGCTTCTCATGTGAAGAAATTCTCAAATCTAAAAGTAATTTCTATCTATGCTTGTCAAATTAGAGGCCAACGAAGTGGCTTTTTAATGCTTTTATGATATTTAAATTATGGAAAACTTAGGAATCAAGTCCATAATTGGATATTGATCCAAATGAGAGTTATTCTCTTATATTGTATCACTAAAACTTTATGCTTTCAAAGTTATTGAAAATTATCAGTATAATAGCAGACAGCAGAGCTATGGCAAAATTTTTGAAAAATTAACACATAAATCAATTTCATGCATAATATGAAAAGAGGACTTCCTACCATATTCTAGGATTAATCATCCTAGGTTAATTGAATAATTCTCATCATAACCATGGAAAATTTGATTTTAATGTTTATGCATAAATAGTTAATTAGGAAAAAGGAGAAATTTCTAGTAATTCATTTTTATGATAAAAGAGAAATTCCCATGACAATAGAAATCCATGTATTCCTATGAGGAAAGAGAAAAATTTAGAATACTAAAATAATGGATATTTTATTTAAAAATTAAAGAAGAATTTTAGTTAAATTTATCTTTTTGCATAGATAAATTTAAATGATAAAAGAGGAATTCCCACCATATTTGGAATTCAATCATTTAAATGGGAAAAGAGAAATTCCTAGCATATTGGAATTAATGGATATTTTATTTAAATTCAAAGATGAATTTTAGATAAATTTATTTTTATATATGATAAATATTTAAATGATAAAAGAGGAATTCCTATGACATTTGAAATTCAATCATTTAGATGGAAAAAGAGAAATTCCTAGCATATTGGAATTAATGGATATTTTATTCAAAGATAAATTTTAGATAAATTTATTTTATCTATGAGAAATATTTGACGATAAGAGAGGAATTCCCATGATATTGGAATGCAAATAATCAAATGCAAAAAGAGGAATTCCCATGATATTTAAGGTCCAAGAAATTAAATGAGAAAAAGAGAAATTTTTAGTATAATTCAATTTATGATTATTTTATCAAAAGTGGAAATATGGGTAGAATTGATTTTTGTAAATCCCATGAATTCTTCTATTTCAAAAGAGGAATATTGAATATAAATCATTTGAGGAATTGAGAAAGAATATGGAAATAGTCATCGAGAAAAAGAACCTTTATCTAGGCCAAGCAATTGGCAAAAATTTAGAAAAAGTCCCATGATTGGTATCAAAGTAGTAAAAACTACTAAATGGGAATAAGATGTGGAACGGATGTGATAAGATGTAAATGGGATATGATAAGATATAAATGAGAGGTGATATGATGTGAATGGATGTGATAAGATGTAAATGGGATGTGATAAGATGTGAATGGATGTGATAAGATGAAAATGGGATGTGATAAGATGTGAATGGATGTGATAGGATGTGAATGGATGTGATAAGATGTAAATAGGATGTGATGTAATGAAAATGGATGTGGATGTGGATGATGAGATGAGAAGATATGTGAAAGGGTAAGATAAGAAGTACATGGATGTGGATGTGGATGTGTATGTGAAAGAATGTGATGTAAATGGATGTGGATGTGTATGTGAAAGAATGTGATGTGATGTGATATGAATATATGTGGATGTGAAGTGATAGATATGAATGTATGGATAGATGTGGGTAGTCGTACATGTGAACGATTGGATGGATGTGGATGAATGAGATGAGATGTGTATGAATGAGACATGATGTGGATGTGATGTAATGTGGATGTGATGAATGAGATATGATGTGGATAGATGTGATGTGTTGTAATGTGGATAGAATGTATGTGATGGATGGTGATGAGAATGAATATGATGGATATGAATGAATGTGATGTGATGGATGTAAATGGATGTGATGTAAATGAATGTGATGTGATGGATGTAAATGGATGTGATGTAAATGAATGTGATGTACGTGAATAGATGTGATGTGATGTGAATCAGGATGTGAATGGATGAGATGTGATGTCATGTGAATCGGGATGTGAATGAATGATATGGGATATGAATGGATGAGATGGGATGTGATGTGAATGAATGAGATGTGATGTGAAATGGATGTGATGAGATATGATGTAAATTGGGATAGATATGAATGGATGATATGCGATGTGAATCGCGATAGACGTGAATGAATGAGATCTGATGTGAATTGATGAGATGTGATGGGATGTGAATCGGGATAGATGTGAATGAATGAGATGTGAGGTAAAATGGATGTGATGTGATGTGAATCGGGATGTGAATGAATGAGATGTGATGTGAAATGGATGTGATGAGATATGATGTAAATTGGGATAGATGTGAATGGATGATATGTGATGTGAATCGGGATAGATGTGAATGAATGAGATGTGATGTGAATTGATGAGATGTGAATCGGGATGGATATGAATGAATGAGATATGAAGTAAAATGGATGTGAGGTGATGTGATGTGATGTGGATCGGGGTAGCTATGAATGGATGAGATGAAAATGAATGTGATGTGATGAGATGTGGATATGGGTAGATGCGAGTGGATGAGATGTGATGAGGATAAATGAGGAAAGATGTGATGAGATGGAAAATGATGTGATTGGATGAGAATGGGAATACATATGAATTGGATGTGGATTAAGTAATGTGGATTGATGTGGAACAATGTGGAAAGATGAGAGTTTGTTATAGAAACTATATTTATGACCTATTTCTAAATGACTGTTTTATGTCAATAATGTTGGGGAAGCATTTTGATCGTCTTGTGAATGAGGTCGTGGAGACCTAACTGATAAAGTTGCAACGGCTAAGGGAGAGTCAACAGAGGATGTCTCGCGTAGCAAGGTCGGCCGAGGTCTTGACCAGCCTCGATTTAAATGGTGAGCTTCCGGTACGGTGGATAAGGGACCAAGGAAGCGGCCTATGAGTGAAGCGCTAGGTGACTGCGAAGGATCCTAGAGGGTGCTGACCATACGGTGCTCGGGATCTGGGTCGCCGAAGATACCCACACGTGCGTCGGGGAAGATATTGGAACAAGGAGTAAGAGTTGTTTTCCTGAAACCAGGCATGGATCTGGTTGATTGACCTTGCTGGTCCTCAATGGATGAGTCCATGGCTCTTTTATATGGATCTGTTGGTTGATCTTGCTGATCTTCACAACGGAGATTCCATCTGGATTTTTATAAGTAAATATATTGCCAGGTACGATGAGCTAGGAACTATCGAAAAGGCCCTTGAGTGGACAGGTGGTGAGCGTTCTAGTTACCAATGATGCCATAGGTACACCGATGAAGGAATGATTGGAAATGAGAATTCAACTGGATATTTTGAAGGATTATGATTAGTGATATTATGGTTTCATTAAAAGATTGTTTTAAAGGCAGTTGAATATGTGAAACATGCAATTTTATACTAGGTGTGTAAGTGGTGTGACTATCTTGAAGTTTGCATGAAGCGCCAGCCTCTAGGGGGCCTGGGAACTCTTTTTCCTAGTACCCAGGACAACATAACCAAATTCCTAATTGGATCCCATCACTACAGTGGTTGGGGTTAGGCTGGACTGATGGATCCCTAAAATGAGACTCAATTCTGTTATGGTACGATACTTGAAGTAAATCCTGGACAGTCCTTGTTCTATGGAAAAGAATCAATGGTTGTGCCTCTCGATGAGGAAAAAAGCGTTGGTGTCCATGATCCAACTGCAAGTGTTTTCCTTGATCTGACCATGGGACTTACGGGTTCGGTCGGATCAGTTCAGTTAGTTAAGGCTCTTGACTACGTTAGGGCACTTCAAGGAGGCGCCTATTTCACACATGTGGTAGAGTTTTTAACTCAAAAATATTGTGATATTTTTATCTCTCCTTTCTCCTGGATCAAACCAAATCAAAAGGAAGCCAAACTAGGTCCAAATCTTGTCCAAATTCAGCCAAATTGAACCTGGAAAATTCTAGAACCTAGTTGGACTTGGTTAAAGGCCTCCCTTACCTATAAATAGATCCTTAGTCCTTTGTAAAAAAAATATGTGAACTATACCATGCCAGTATTATACTAAAATAATGATATTTTCTATTATCCTTCAAAAATCATCTACAATTTGGAGAGATTGGAGTTTCTCTCTCTCTTCAACCTTCTTTGGAGCCTTCCTCAACATACTAACCAATTGATTGGTTGGGGGCCTCTCCACAATGACTAAAGAATCAAGCAAAACAAGAGGTAAAGTGTGATTTTATGGTCTTTTTCTTAATCTCTAAATGTTTCTCACTTCTCAACCCCTCTCAAGCTTGAGAAGTATTCAATTGAATGGCTCTTTAATGCAATTGAAGCTCTCTAATGAATTTTAGTATAACTAAACACATAAAGTTTACATTTATGCTTAAATCAAAATGTTTTTAAGCATATCTCTCCCCCCCCCCAAAGAATGGTCATTTCTATGACCAATTCTATATTCAAATGATGCTTCTCATGTGAAGAAATTCTCAAATCTAAAAGTAATTTCTATCTATGCTTGTCAAATTAGAGGCCAACGAAGTGGCTTTTTAATGCTTTTATGATATTTAAATTATGGAAAACTTAGGAATCAAGTCCATAATTGGATATTGATCCAAATGATAGTTATTCTCTTATATTGTATCACTAAAACTTTATGCTTTCAAAGTTATTGAAAATTATCAGTATAATAGCAGACAGCAGAGCTATGGCAAAATTTTTGAAAAATTAACACATAAATCAATTTCATGCATAATATGAAAAGAGGACTTCCTACCATATTCTAGGATTAATCATCCTAGGTTAATTGAATAATTCTCATCATAACCATGAAAAAATTGATTTTAATGTTTATGCATAAATAGTTAATTAAGAAAAAGAGAAATTTCTAGTAATTTATTTTTATGATAAAAGAGAAATTTCCATGACAATAGAGATCCACGTATTCCAATGAGAAAATTAAAAAATTTGGAATACTAAAATAATGGATATTTTATTTAAAAATTAAAGAAGAATTTTAGTTAAATTTATCTTTTTGCATAGAAAAATTTAAATGATGAAAGAGAAATTTCCACCATATTTGGAATTAAATCATTTTAATGGAAAAATAAAAATTTCTAGCATATTGAAATTAATTGATATTTTATTTAAATTCAAAGATAAATTTTAGATAAATTTATTTTATCTATGAGAAATATTTAAATGATAAAAGAGGAATTCCTATGACATTTGGAATTCAATCATTTAGATGGGAAAAGAGAAATTCCTAGCATATTGGAATTAATGGATATTTTATTCAAAGATGAATTTTAGATATATATTTTTTTAATCTATGAGAAATATTTGATAATAAAAGAGAAACTCCCATGATATTGGAATGCAAATAATCAAATGAAAAAGAGGAATTCCCATGATATTTGAGGTCCAAGAAATTAAATGAGAAAAATAGAAATTTTTAGTATAATTCAATTTATGATTATTTATCAAAAGTGAAAATATGGGTATAATTGATTTCTGTAAATCCCATGAATTCTTCTATTCCAAAAGAGGGATATTGAATATAAATCATTTGAGGAATTGAGAAAGAATATGGAAATAGTCGTCGAGAAAAAGAACCTTTATTTAGGCCAAGCAATTGTTGGCAGAAATTTAGAAAAGGTCCCCTTATCGGTATCAAAGTAGTAAAAACTACTTTGATACCCTTATCGATATTTAGTAGTAAAAACTACTAAATGGAAATAGGATGTGGAACGGATGTGATAAGATGTAAATGGGATGTGGATGTGATAAGATGTAAATGGGATGTGATAAGATATAAATGAGACGTGATAGGATGTGAATGGATGTGAATGGATGTGAATGGATGTAAATGAGATGTGATAAGATGTGAAAAGATGAAAATGGGATACGATAGGATGTGAATGGATGTGATAAGATGTAAATAGGATGTGACAAGATGTGATGTAATGAAAATGGATGTGGATGTGAATGATGAGATGAGAAGATATGTGAAAGGGTGAGATGAGAAGTACATGGATGTGGATGTGGATGTGTATATGAAAGAATGTGATGTAAATGGATGTGGATGTGTATGTGAAAGAATGGATATGGATGTGTATGTGAAAGAATGTGATGTGATGTAAAGGGATGTGGATGTGTATGTGAAAGAATGGATGTGGATGTGTATGTGAAAGAATGTGATGTGATGTGAATCGGGATGTGAATGAATGAGATGTGATGTGATGTGATGTGATTGGATGTGAAATGGATGTGAATGAATGAGATGTGATGTGAATGAATGAGATGTGATGAGATATGATGTAAATTGGGATAGATGTGAATGGATGATATGTGATGTGAATGGATGTGATGTGATGTGATGTGAATCGAGATAGATGTGAATGAATGAGATGTGATGTGAATTGATGAGATGTGATGGGATGTGAATTGGGATAGATGTGAATGAATGAGATGTGAGGTAAAATGGATGTGATGTGATGTGAATCAGGATGTGAATGAATGAGATGTGATGTGAAATGGATGTGATGAGATATGATGTAAATTGGGATAGATGTGAATGGATGATATGTGATGTGATGTGATGTGATGTGATGTGAATCGGGATAGATGTGAATGAATGAGATGTGATGTGAATTGATGAGATGTGAATGAATGAATGTGATGTGAATTGATGAGATGTGAATCAGGATAGATGTGAATGAATGAGATGTGAAGTAAAATGGATGTGAGGTGATGTGATGTGGGTAGATATGAATGGATGAAATGAATGTGATGAGATATGATGTAAATTGGGATAGATGTGAATGGATGATATGTGATGTGATGTGAATCGGGATAGATGTGAATGAATGAGATGTGATGTGAATTGATGAGATGTGAATGAATGAATGTGATGTGAATTGATGAGATGTGAATCAGGATAGATGTGAATGAATGAGATGTG
Source organism: Cibotium barometz (assembly GCF_041138505.1). Classification (NCBI taxonomy): domain Eukaryota; kingdom Viridiplantae; phylum Streptophyta; class Polypodiopsida; order Cyatheales; family Cibotiaceae; genus Cibotium; species Cibotium barometz. The sequence goes on from NC_141076.1 coordinate 48,361,135, forward strand.
AAGTAAAATGGATGTGAGGTGATGTGATGTGGGTAGATATGAATGGATGAGATGTGAATGAATGTGATGTGATGAGATGTGGATATGGGTAGATGCGAGTGGATGAGATGTGATGAGGATAAATGAGGAAAGATGTAATGAGATGGAAAATGATGTGATTGGATGAGAATGGGAATACATATGAATTAGATGTGGATAAAGTAATGTGAATTGATGTGGAACAATGTGGAAAGACGAGAGTTTGTTATAGAAACTGTATTTATGACCTCTTTTTAAATGATTGTTTTATGTCAATATGCTAGGGAAGCATTTTGACCGTGTGAATGAGGTCATGGAGACCTAACTGATAAAGTTGCAACGGCTGACGGAGAGTCAACGAAGGACATCTCATGTAGCAAGGTCGGCCGAGGTCTTGACCATCCTCGGTTCGATTTAAATGGTGAGCTTCTGGTACGGTGGATGAGGGACCAAGGAAGCGGCCTATGAGTGAAGCGCTAGAGGCTGCGAAGGATCCTAGAGGGTGCTCACCATATGGTGCTCAGGCAACTTCTCAAATACATCCATCTTGTATAGGCCATGAAACTAGGTACCTGAGGCAATGATAGAATAACCATCATTTCTATAATGAGCTTTACATCTGTTATTCACAAATTTTATCGTCAAGCCTAACAAGGATAAGGCTAAAACTGACAGCAAGTTCTTCTTAATGCTTGGCATATATAAAACTTTAGAAAGAGTAAATGCGCCCCCTCCATTTGCAGTAGTGAGCACAACTCTACCAACTCCTTTGATAGGATATGAGGAACCATTTGCACATGTGACGATTTGTACACTTGGGACAGATTCCAGAGATGAGAACACATTTTTTTGTGAAGTAATGTGCTTACTAGCACCACTGTCATAGTACCAAGCATCCAATTCTGCCACTGACATGCATACATCATGAATAGAAGGGTCATAACTGCAATGTACAGTCCATGCCCAATCATCTTGAGCAAAACTTGCAGATTCCTTCTTCTGTGCACTTGGTGTGCAGATGCATCAGCCATAACTATGCCTGATTCTTTCTTTTTCTCCTTCTATAGCCTTTTCTTGCACTCATGTATGTAGTGCCCTGGTTTCCTGTAATAGTGACACTTGCCCTTCTTTTTGGGCTTTTCACGTTCTTTCTCTGAATCCTTACCTTAGGATTCTGATTTTGGCTTATAGCCACCATGCGAAGAAGCTTTACCTTTGCCTTTCTGATTGGTAAAAAAAGCTTGGTCACCAACTCGCATATTAGATCTGTTTTGCTTAGACAGCTCTTCTTTGCAAGAGTACTGAAACTAGCTCATCAAATGTAAGGGCATTAGGATTTCCCTTCATCATGAGTCTAAGGGTAGAGGCAAAACTCTGATAATAATCCGACAATGCATTGAGAAATGTGGGCACCAATGTACTATCAGGATATATCTCATCCACACTAGCAAGCTGCTCCTTAAAATCTTTGATCTTGGTCAAGAAGTTGTCCATTGAGTCTCCCTCATTCATGTGCTCAGACTCTGCGTAGATATGCAACACGTGCTTCATTTCACACTTGGTATAATGGAGCAAATGCATCCTGTGAGGTCCCCGCCCGCCCACTCCAGGGTTCTTGCCGGCGGCCGCAGAAGCGGCATCGGCCTCCCGTGCGGGGCGGGGTTCCTGCACACTCGGGGCCTCGCCCGCTGCCGCGAATGTACGGGGGACGAGAGGCTAGCCCGGGGGGCGGTCCCTCCGAGACCGGGCCTAGAAGACTCCCCTCGCTCGGAAGGCACGAGTGATTCCTCCAGGAAGGTGAAAAATCTTCTAACTAGGAGATTACTCTAGCGAGTCAAGTCTTGACTAAATTAAACTGATCTGACCGAACCTGAAGTCACATGGTCAGATCAAGAAGAGACTTGCACTTGCACTTGGTCCATGGAATCACCGCTTTATTCCTCATTTCTGAGGCACAGCCGATGATCCCTTCCCACAAAACAAGGTCTTCTGAGGATTTAAACTGATTAACGTAACTAATCGTATCTAGTTGTTTCTCAGGAATCCTTCGATCCAGCCTATAGCCAACCACCCGACCCCACTGAATTGGTGGGATTCCTTTATAAAGATTTGATTGGGTTTTTGCCCGGGTACTGAGGAAAAGAGTTCCCAAGCCCCCTAGCCGGCGATTCATGCAAAAATCAAATAAGCATACCACGTACACACCCAATATGAAATTGCCATTTATAATAGATTCGACTGGCTTTAAGACAGTCCTTGAATAAAATCATAATATTTCCGATCATCATTTTCCAAAATTCCAAGTCCATTGTATTATAAAAATGCATCCTCTGAACTCTCCGTTGAAGACCAGTTGGCCAACCAACGAGATCCAGTATCAAATTTTTGGTCCCAAAACCTTTCCTTTTTGTCCATCAGATATCTTCCTCGATGTACGCCTGGGTGTCCTAGCAACCGCGAGCCCCTGCATCGCCTCGTCAGAACCCTCTAGGATCCTCCTTAGGTGTCCTAGCACTTCACTCAGGGACCGCTTCATCGGTCCTCGCCCATTGTAATGGAAGCGCACCATTTTAACCGTACCGAGGCTGGTCAAGACCTCGACAGGCTTTGCCGCGGGCGGCGTCCCTTGACGACTCCCCACCAGCTGTTCCAACAAACCTCCTCTTAGAAAAATATAAGCCAAATTCTTCCTCCAGCATTCTGGCGTAAAACAGTCCTTTGAATGAAAAATAGAGTTTCCAATGCAAGTGAGATTCCAGTTTGAGATTGGTTTCAAAGACCCTTTTTCCAATAATTCCCAGTTTCATAATGAGGATCCTTGATCTCTCATGAGGGTAATCTACCCGTCATTTTATCCATTTATCCTGCTAGATTCTTGGTGAGATTGGTCGGGGAAAAACTAGATTAGTTCCGATAGTCTATTCTTTGGATTTAGTAACTGGAATTGGTCATGAATTTTTTGTAAGGACAATTAGGTTTACTGTCCGACCTCACGTAGTCTAACTAAATTCATTCAGTTTAGTTCTACCAGGATTCCTTTCAACTAAACATCTAGATTTTGGGTAAATATCCATTTAGTGATTTTACCAATTCAAATATCCAAGATATTCTTTTTCCCACATAAATTCTCAACCTTAATTCATTAGGTAGAATTATGATGGAAATTCATCTTTTGACATTAGAATTTAATTCAAATCCATCTTTTCTCAAATATCATGGAAATTCATCTTTTAACTAAAATATCAATACCTATTTTTTTGAATAAACTTGAAATCCTTCTTTTTCTCATTTCAATGAGTGCAATCCAATTATCATGGGGATTTAAATCTATTAAAATTCTTCTTAAAATTACATAAAAATAACCATTAATTCTTTTAAGCTAAAAATTTCACTTTTCTCATCTAAACATTTGAATTCCAATATAGTGGGAATTCCTCTTTTATCATTTAAACTTATCTATGCAAAAAGATAAATTTAACTACATTTTTCTCTTAAAATTTAAATAAAAATCTCCATTAATTCCTTTGCACTAGGAATTATACTTTTTTCATTTAATTAATTGGATTCCAATATGGTGGGAATTTCTCTTTCATCATAAAAATTTATCTATACAAAAAGGTAAATTTAACTATATTTTCTCTTAAAAATTAAATAAAAATCTTCATTAATTCCTTTGCACTAGGAATTATACTTTCCTTATTTAAATATTTAAATTTCAATATGGTGGGAATTCCTCTTTCATCATAAAAATTTATCTATACAAAAAGATAAATTTAACTAAAATCTTTCATAAAATATACATTATTTTAGCATTCCAATTTTTTTTCTCTAAATCATTGGAATACATGGATTTCCAATGTCATGGGGATTACTCTTTTAACATAGAATTAAATTACTAGAAATTTCTCTTTTTTCTAATTTACTAATTATGCATAAACATAAAAATCAATTTCTCCATGATTACAATGAGAATCATTCAATTAATCTAGGATGATAATTCCTAGAATATGGTAGGAAGTCCTCTTTTCATATTATGAATGAAAATGTTTTATGTGTTTAATTTTACAACAATTTTGCCATAGCTCCGCTTGCTGCTATTACTGATAATTCTCAATTCAATTGAAAGAATGAAGTTTAATATTATTGATATGATTAGAATGACCACTAATTGGATCATTATCCAATTATGGATTGATTCATAATTTCTCTATGAAATAAATATCATAAAAGCATTAAAAAGCCATTATTTTGGCCTCCAATTAGACAAGCATAGAAATTACTTTTGGATTAGAGAAATGCTTCATGAGAAGCTTCATTTGGATTGAGAATAGGTCATAGGAATGACCTTTCTTTGGGGGGAGAGAGAGAAATGCTTAAAAACCATTAAAATTAAGCATAAATGAAAATTTATGTGTTTCTTTATTACAATTCATAAGTTTGGCTGAATTTGGACAAGATTTGGACTAGTTTGGCTCCCTTTTTTATTTGGTTTGATTTAGGAGAGAGGAGAGATAAAAATATCCTATTATTTTTGAGTTTTAAACTCATCCAAGCATGTGAAGTAGGCGCCTCCTTGAAGGTCTCCCTTTTCCTTACACATGTGTCAAAAATAAATGATTACTCCAAAATATCTCGTTTTTTAATTAATACTTCATAATTTTTAACTAATAAACCTAGTACTTGGTCAACTCTTCATCTTATGTGGGCATTTACTCATTTTTGGATATTTTCTTTTATTCTTTGGATTTATCTTGTCCCAACACTTGGATTAATCTTATTGGTCCATAGGAATCTTAATTGGACCATAATAAAAAAAATTTCAAAAATCTGGACCCTTAGGCTAAGGTCTTTTGAATCAATTTTAATTAATTCCAATTGCACCTTGGAAAATCTATTTTGATTTTCTGTTTCAAGGAAATATTTTTTTGATATTTGAAGAAAGTATTTATCCAAAAATATCTCAATTTTGATTTACCACTCTCTAGAATTTTTTTATCTCACTAGGCAAAACAAGGAAAAATGATATTTTCTTGTATTTAGAAACATAGAATGATTACAAGGGATTGAAGTAGAGGCTTAATTGCTATTCAGGCCGAGGAGGAATCTTACACATCCCATGCCTGTTTTGAAGTCTTACATGACCGTATATGAGGAATAATGCTTCGCTTCACAGAAAGTGCAAGCAATGCATGTGCCTTCCGTTCCATCTCGTTTGAGCAGCAGTGGGAGGTACTGGTGGTGCATGTGGAGAAGCCACATCTGTATCAGATTCTACTTCAGATATACTTGCAGCACCTGGTTGCAATTGCAGTCGTGAAACAGGACGAGTTTCACTACCACTGACCACATTCCAAAGGCCTTTAGCAACCAATACATGCCTCATCATATAAGACCACAATGGGTAGTTAGTCCCATCAAGTTTGTCCTTAGCAGACAACATGTTGAATACATCACTACTGCCAGCCATGACTTTCTACCAAATGCAAAATCTTTCAACACATTGCAAGTACTCACAGTATTGACTGAATGCAACCTTGGATGGCTGCCAAACTGACTGAATCACATGTAAAGTGTATGAAAATTGACATAGAGTAGAGAATAGAGTGTTACCGGGGATGAAAGTATGATGGTCGATGTTTTTGAAGACACTGTAGATGGTGTTGCACACCAAATATTTGCCGCTACATAGCCCAAACACCCAAAATCGAGCAGAACCAATCCAAAATGATGCCTCTCCAGAACATCAGCAAAAACCTTGCGCTGCCCAAAACGCGCCCGAATTACGCCGCGAACCCCGAAAATTTTGTATACTTTATATACAGAACACTACAGTATACACCTTCTTCTTCTAGGAGGGTATCTCAATCGGAGACAGAAAAATAGGGTCGTGAGAGGAGGGAGGCAGACTACTAGATCAAGTGTCAAGGAATCTAGCTCTGATACTAATTATTAGAATTAGGGTTAGGGTTATAACAATGCACACACACAAGATAGAGAAGCTTGAGAGCACACAAACTCACTAGATTAGAATGAACAAATGTGTGCCAGATACAAAAGATAAGTACACACCCCAAAATGAGTAGATAAGAGGGTGTATATACGCACAGGGGGAAAAACCTCCTAGTGAGGGAAAAAGTGTACCGACGATCTTAAGTGTGTTCACATACATCACTACCATATAATGCTACAGTTAGTACGTTAAAAAAAAAGGTGATGTAAAGGAGCATTAAATAAGAGATGGTTCACATGGAAAACCAAAGAATACTTGAGTATGGGCTTTCATGCATATAACCTTTAAGTTTTCATCTACAAAATCTTCATCAACATGGGCATTGTGGGTTTTTGCCTCATCAATATGTGTCTCATCATCAAATTCTTCATCAATTTTTCCTTTGTAAACATTGTAGCCTATGAGGCACATGCAATAGACCACTTGAGAAAATGAGCGAGAGTGTAGATCCAATAATTTCTAGCATGCACATGAGTATTGGTCAATTCAAGTGCTGGTTGACAAACGGGACACCTATGTTATAGTAAAATATTATTCCTATCTATTTATGAGTGTTCTTCACCTTTCTAATTGGTGGAAGGTTTAGCTGAACCTTTCCAAATTCTATCGAATTGGAAGGTTTAGCTGAACTTTGATAGCTAGCGTTCCCAATGAGGCATTCTCACTTACACTTAAGACATTGAGTGGCACAACTAGGTAATATATTTATGGATTGAATCCACAAAGTGATGAGTGGCACAACTAAGTAATATCTTTATGGCTTGAATCCACAAAGTGATGAGTGCTATTTCTTAGCACTTATGTTGATTGAAGTTGTTGGCATACCCTTTTTCCTTTTTGATTAACCTTGAAAATTTGGCCATCCTTGTGATAGCAAGCTAGATGAATCCCTTGTGAATGTACTTCATGCTTGTATCTTGTATTATGAGAATAAATATTATATAAGCAATAGGCCACTTATGAGTTGGGCACCCAATCCCAACGACCATAGTTTAAGTACACTTATGGCCTTGTATATAAGTTAGTTTCTCTCACAATGGAACACACTCTCCAATCGTGAAATTGGGTCTTCTCTTACTTCTCTACTCAATTCTTCTTCTTATGTAGCTACCATAGGTGAGAGAGAAGACTATGTGGCTACCTAGGGATGATACTGAGCCGATGTGACAATGGATCAAGAAGAGTACAATGATGTAAAGCTCTCTAAAAGAAGAAAGGGTTGCATTCATCATCACAACACATTGGTAAGTTCCTCGTGATATGTTGAGTTTCGTTCTTGTTTTCTCTTATGAATGTGTTTCTAGGAGATACTAGAATGACCATAATATTTTTAGCATCAATATAGGGGATCACCATATTGTGTTTCTTTAGTTATATGTCTTGTTATTCTCTGAAGCATTACATAGGCCATTATGGTGAGTGATGTGTTCACTTCCTGTATACATTTAGAAAGGTGTGAAGAAGAAGAAGAAGAAGAAGAAGAAGAAGAAGAAGAAGAAGAAGAAGAAGAGAGGAAAATAAAATTAATTTTTTATGTTTTGTCTTTTTTGCCTCAGATTGTTGTGACTCTTATTTATTTACTTATTCCTTGTTCTCAGAGCACTTCACTTCCTCTATATACAGTTAGAAAGGAAGAAGAAGAGAAAGGAAAAGAAATTTATTTTTATGTGTTTTCTCTTTTTTGCCTTGGATTGTTGTGACTCTATTTATTTAGTTATTCTTTGTTCTCAAAGCATGCTAGAAACTAGCTCTATGCATTTAAAATGAATAGTTGCAAATCTAAGAGATTTTTACATTTCTGCAAAAAAAAGTTTTAGATAAGCCTAGAGCTTGGATCCACTTTTTGTTTGTATAACTTTTCTTACAATAGAGTATATAGGTAGGTTATAAAGGAATTAGGAAAGCCTAATTAGAAAAAAAGGATAAAACTTTTGTTTTTTTTTAAATTTTCACTCATCCATCAATTTTCATGCTTAATAGAGTCAATAGATGAAAAATAAAAAAAATTCATGTAATTGGGTATCATTGGAGTCGCCAAGGGTGTGAACCTTGGTGGCACACTTAGAGACACATAGCATGCCCAATGCATGGCTGATGCGATTGGGAATTGTAATAGAGGCATGTACCTCAAAGTTGATAGACTTTAAGATTTGGTTTTATCAAGGGCATGTCTATTCCCCTTGAGTTATTAGCCATGGCTTGCATTGCGTATGCTCTTGGTGCATAATCCTTAAGTAGACACTACTTTTTGGTTTTTACATTTTTGACTTATTTTATTTGTTAGAATTTTGTAATTTATTTGGATTTTCTTTGGGTTTTGTAATTTGTTTGGATTTTTTGAGGTTCTAGATATTTTTTGGTATTTTTGGGTGTGCTCACTTAACCAGACACAAGAGAGACTAATTTGCACATAAATAGCCTCTTAAGTGAAGTGCAAATGTTTATCCCAATCTAATTTAGGTCTCAAAGATGTCGAAACGTAAGCACAAATGCTTAAGAATGCACATAGTTTAAATTTGTGAAAATTCGGATTCTTCTCCTTCTCTGAATTTCCCCCTTCTTGTACTAACTTCACCATCCTTTGATAATCTAGATCATGAGATGAGACTTCTTTCACCTTGACCAGTATGGGATCATTTGGCATCGAAATTGCACTTAATAAAGATTTGCAGCTAAGTGCATCTGCTACCACATTATCTTTCCCAGGGCGGAATTTGATGTTGAAGTCATATTCTTGTAGGATTTCAATCCATATCCTCTGTCGCATGTTGAGGTTAGGCTTAATTTGCCCCCCAAGAGATAATGTCTCCATAATTTGAGGCAATGAACAACTGCCAAGAGCTCCAAATCATGGGTGGCATAATTTGCTTCAGCTTGCGGGAGTATAAGCGACTAGTCTTCCTTCTTGGCCTAAGACACCACCAAGTGCTAGACTATTGGCATCAGTAACCACTTCAAATTCCTTCGTGAAATCAAGAACGTGAAATCAAGAAGAAGTAGTAATGGCCTTGAGCTGATCCAAATTGTTTTGATGGATTGGCAGCCACACTATTTTGCAATCCTTCTTAAGAAGATCCGTCAAGGGTGAAGCTACAGGGCATAATCTTTGATGAAAATCCTATACCATCTCATGATTCCCCAAAACCCACGAACTTCATGAACTGATTTAGGAGGTGGCCACTCCTATATATCTTTGACCTTGGCGGGATCTACTAAGATACCAGCTTCAGAGACAATGAATCTAAGATACTCAATTTGATGAGTAAAGAAGGTACATTTTCTCTTCTCAGCATAGAGTTTATGTCTGTGTAGTAATTGCAGAACCCTACGCACATGCTCCTCATGCTCTTCCACTGACTTGGAGTAGACTAAGATGTAATAAAAAAAGACAAGCATAAATTCATCCAAGTAAGGACGGAATATATCTTGCATTAGGCGGTTGAAGGTTGCACAAGCATTGGTTAACTCGAATGACAGCTATCAAGAAGCTCGTCGATGCAAGGGATAGGATACTTATTCTTGACAGTGACTTGATTTAGCCCTCGATAATCTATGCAGAGGCAAAGAGTGTCGTCCTTCTTCTTTTGGAAAAGAAAAGGTGCTCCCTAAGGAGAGCTATGGGGGTGTACAAATCCTTGCTCAATGAGTTGGGAAAGTTGCTCCTTAAGTTCAATGGCTTCAAGGAGGGACATTTTATAGGGCATGTTTGAGATGGGTTGAGCTCCAAGGATCACCTTGATTTTATTCGACTTCTTGAGGAGGCGGTAGCCCTATAAGCTCATCAGGAAAGATGCCAGAGAACTCTTGGAGCCAAGAGGGTTCTGTCTCCTTACTAGGTTCACCGGTTTTGTTGAGCTTGGCTAGGAAAACCGGCTGTCCTTCACATGCTCCCTTGAGAAGATGTTTTGCCTTGAATACCCTAGATTTAGGTTTACCTGTTTTCCCTTGAACGGATACTACTTGGCCATGATCATTTTCAAAAGTGATACTCCCCTGGTTACAGTGAATACTAGCTTTGTTTGCAATTAGCCAGTCCATCCCAAGGATTCCATGATAAATCCTAATGGCAGGACTCTAAAGTGGCCATGAGTTTGCTCATTACCCACCTCAAAATCAAGGTTTCCTACAGAGTGGCGAGATACTACATCTTTTCCACTAGCTAACTCTACAATCATTCTTCTAGCTGTTTTTTCACCCAAGTTTAATTTTTGCAAACACCTAGGAGAAAGACATGAATGGGTACTTCCACAATCAATCAAAAGGTGGAATGGCTTACCGTGATGAGTGACTGGGGTTTGGATTACACCAAATTGTTGATTTGGACCTTGATGTTCTACCGTTGCATGGACGATGGCGCGCTCTTCTTTAGCCATTCCCAAGGTCGGTTCTTCACTTATAGCACATGCAGTTCTAGCAATTGCTCCTCCGCGGCCTCTACCATGTCCACTGCCTCTTGTACCTTGGTGGATAGGGGTTCCACGGCTTTGATTTGCTTTGCCACCTTGGGGAAAAGATGTTGCTAACTTGGGACAGTTGGCCCTAAAGTGTCCTGGCTCATTGTATTCAAAACACAGAGGGCCTTCTCTGGAAGAAGCAGCATATGAGCGGGGAACAAAAGAGTTGGTTTGCCGCCCTCGGTTGTAGTAGGGGAAATTCTATTGGGGTTTCTTGTAGGGCTGATCTTTAGGGTTTGCCTCAAGGTAAGATCTCTTTTGAGGCTTAGCTTTGTCAGTCCTTAGTTCTTTCACAAGAGGCTTTGCTCGTATGAAAGCATCCTGTAATGTGCTTGGCCTCATTGCTTCGAGGCCGGAATATAAGGGCTCATTTAAACCTTGGCAGAAATGAGCCAAGGTTTAAGGGCTCATTTAAACCTTGGCCGGAATATAAGGGCTCATTTAAACCTTGGCAGAAATGAGCCAATTGCTGGAAAGTAGTCATAGCTGAGGCATAGTTTCGGAGAGTGATAAATTTGGAATAGTATCTTCGAGAGTTAAGATGTACTGCCTAAGATTAAAAAACTCATTCATCTTTATGGATTCATGGGATGGGGAAGATATCTTTCCTTCACGGCTTGCTTGATGTCTTCCCATGTTTGAGAATGCTCGGTGACTCACTTGTCACAGCACCATTGTTTCCACCAGAGTTTAGCATCTTCGGTGAGGCAAAACCGTGCAAGCATAGACTGGTTTGCTGCTCCAGTACACCGGCAGCTAAGAAATAATCGTCCATCGCTTCAATCCAGACTTCATTATCCTTCTCAATTTTTGAACCTTCTCCCTTAAAAGAAGGAGGTTGCATTTGCTTGAGCAGGAGCTGCTTCTCCTGGACATCAGTGTATAGTGCATTGGGAAGTAGAGGCTGATCGTCCTGGCCACCATTGTAAGATTAAATTTTTAAGATTACAAGATTCATACTTTGCACAACGCTTAAGCTTTTTTAAAAGTAAAACATTGAAATCATTTTAATTCAGTCCCTTCACATGGGGGGGAGGGGAGAAGAGTTAAGGACACCCTCTCCTTCACAAGGGTGGGGTGACTGAAAAAAGGGCTTGAGAGATGGCTGATTAGGGGGTGCTGTGAGGAAGGTGGTGAGGGCCGCAAGTGCAGTAAGTACAATCAGGCACGGTTATAGGTACAACAAGTACAATCGGGCAATAGCTTCTACACAGTATGTAGGCTAATGTTAGGGTTGCAGCTACTGTACAGTCTTGCACAGAGTGGCGGCACGGCCTTGTGCTGGGTGAGTGTACTCTACGCAATGTGCTGCTGGCCATGGAGTACACGAGGGTTTATATAGGTGTAGAGTACGGTTGCGGGTACATAGCAAAGTACAGGTGAAGGGACGGTGTACCATCAAAGTGCATTGGTCATTGGTCTGCATAAGCCTGGGGAAAGGTACGGTGGCGGTGCACAGGCAAAGGTGTGGTACGCATGTACCCTTTTGGCCAGAGGCAGCATGGGCATCTAAATGGTGGTACGTGTTAATGGGTGGTTGGCCTTTGGCCCTTATGCAGCCATTGTATGGGTGCCTTGGTGAGTGTGTATGGTCTTTTTGGGCGGGTCCCCAAATTTGGGGCATTGGCCTTGATTTGCGTGTCGGAGCACCCAGGGGGCGATTTTTTTTTCTACGAAAATGTCCAGGATATTCCCCTGGTCATTGGGGTGCAGACCATCCGTCAATTGGATGCGCAGTTGTGCATTTATTAAGGTTTAAAGGTCATCGTTTTTTAAACTAAAAATAACTAAAATTTACGTATAAGTTTGATCCGGTGTCCATTTTGGATGCTGTAAAATCCCATATTAGGGCAAAATCGCACGCAGATTCCAAATTTGGACTCAAAATTTGAATATTCTAAGTGGAAATGGCTCGTTTAATAAAATCATTTATTTTTACACGGACATTTTTTTAATTAATGAAGATGGGCATGTTACACTTCTTTACTTTATCATGAGATTAAGCATTGTATAAGCAATGCGCCACTTATGAGCCTTGGGTGCCCAATTGGCCACAGTTCAAGTGTGTGTAAATACTTATAGCCTCGTATATATGTGAGTTTCCCAATGCGTAATTGAGTCTTGCTCTTGTCTCTCTACTCTATCTTTATGCTTATGTAGATGCACCGTAGGTGTGAGAAATAACCAATATCTTGGAGATCCATTCATAAGAGAAACCACTATCATTAAAAAAACCTCCTCTTCAAACAGAATAACCAATCTCTAACACTGACATGTTTAATCTACCAAAATCACTTACATTGCCAAAGATATCTCCCAAAATAACCTCTCAACTCATGAAGATAGCTTATGCATGTATGTTAGGAAGATGAATGAGCAAAGGATAGCACATGAAGCCCATCTAAAATTATGTAATAAAAGAAATGAACTACACCAAAAATCCTTGGTGGAAAGAGATGTTGAACTAAACCAAAAGGCCCATCTAATATTTTTTATTCAAAGAAATGAACTACACCAAAAAGCCCCCATCTAAAGTCATGTAGTCAAAGAAAGGACTACACCAAAAAGCCGATCTAAAATTATGTAGTCAAAGAAATGAACTACACCAAATGTTTTGGTGCAAAGATATGCTGACATAAAGAAACCACATGAAGAGCCAGGCAAAGCTAGAGTGGCTCCATCAACAACAAAGGCTATCCCCTAGGGAACAAAGTGTTGGACATGGCTCTAGGTATTGAATCAAGCAACAAAGATTGGTGAGTGCCCCTCCTCTCTAAGGTTCATAGCACTTCACACACATAGTGGTTGAGCACACAAAAGCTACACATAGCCCTTAGTGGCCATGGCCCTTTTCCATGGTACCACTAAGGAAACTCCAAGGAACATATTCGAGATACATTAGAAACTCCAAGGAACATATTCGAGATACCACTTGATCTAGTGGTGCTCAATAATTACCACTCGATCCAATGGTGCTCAATAATAGCTTGGGGTTCTCAATAATAGCTTAGGTGGCATCATGCAAGATGCTACAATGCTAGCCTTGATGAAGTAGAGAGCAATAACTATGGTTCCATAATGAAGGCTGGGCACAACAACAACAGGCAAGGAGCGCATGACAACATCAAGTCAATTACAAAAGTGAAGCTTGCAATCAAAGGCGTATAATCCTACTCTCACGCTCCCTACCCTAATGACAAGGAAACCTTACAAGAAAGGCATACACCTTTGAAGCCTCTCATGCTCCCTGCCCCAATGACAATGAAGATGAAAGCTTATTTAATGATGTTGAACAATTTTCTGAAAGCATTAAGCTAGCAAGCTAGGAAAGGAAAAATGATTCGACAACCAAGAAGGCCTCCGTTGACTAAGGACCTTGGCCAAGCCTTTTCGGCTGACCCCCTGGTGTGGCTCCGCGAAGAACATTGGTACCTACTTAAGTATACCTACTTAGACACTGAGATAGAAGGTGTATTTATTAACATGTTTAGGAAAATACTGCAACAACCACAATAGCCTCCACCACAAAATGAAGACCAAGGAGAGTCAATAACAACTATGAAGCCCACCACATAGGCTTTTGAGGACAAAACCTACATTAACATGGGCGGCATGTTAACACTTTTTTTGAGCCCATAACATTGTAACATTCTCTATGATATATTTTGATGTATTGAGCCAAATGCTTTAGTCAAGTGTCGTACCATTTGGATTCCATGTAAAAAGGCTAAAGTTATTAAGATTTAGTTTTTGAAATACTTAATGAGATACCCAGCTGTGTAAACTCAAAGGGGCCATGTATTGTATGGACACACATTCTTACACATAATAGAAGTGTTCCTACATTCATATTGAAATAGAACATCTTGGTATGGATTGTAGCACCTATGGTACTAGCTTTCTTGTGAATACCTAAGCAAGATATGCTTTTTAATTCTAGGGGTAAATTTGCTTGAGGATACGCAAGAAAGATATGCTTTTTAATTCTAGGATTAAATTTTTAGTCCTATCTCATTTGGAATGTGTACATAGTATATTTACCCAAAAACCTTTAAGTGTGACACATATGACTTGTGCACACTATATGCTTGCCCCAGGGTCATGCTCTATAATATTGTAGTAGGGTTCATTATACACAAAGCATGCATGTATGTATTTTAGCACCCATATTGCATCCAACTTAATCATTTAGGATATGCCTTGTATCGTAGCACCCATATTGCATCCAACTTAATCATTTAGGATATGCCTTGTATCGTAGCACCCATATTGCATCCAACTTAATTATCTAGGATATTCCATTTGCTAACTCATCAAACACTACATCCATATTGAAATAGAACATCTTGGTATGGATTGTAGCACATATAGTGTGACACATATGACTTGTGCGCACTATATGCTTGCCCCAGGGTCATGCTCTACAATATTGTAGTAGGGTTCATTATACACAAAGCATGCATGTATTTTAGCACCCATATTGCATCCAACTTAATCATTTAGGATATGCCTTGTATCATAGCACCCATATTGCATCCAACTCAATTATTTAGGATATGCCATATTGCATCCAACTTAATTATTTAGGATATGCCATTTGCTAACTCATCAAACACTACATCCATATTGAAATAGAACATCTTGGTATGGCTTGTAGCACCTATGGTCCTAGCTTTCTTGTGAATACCTAAGCAAGATATGTTTTTTAATTCTAGGTGTAAATTTGCTTGACCCAAGGAAGATATGCTTTTTAATTCTAGGTCTAAATTTAATCCTATCTCATTTGGAATGTGTACATAGTATATTTACCCAAAAACCTTTAAGTGTGACACATATGAATTGTGCACACTATATGCTTGCCCCAAGGTCATGCTATGCAATATTGGTAGAAGGTTTCATTATACACAAAGCATGCATGTAATTTTGACTGGTAGAATCAAGGTAGAATTTGGTAGAATTGAGGCATATTCTTCTCATTCAACAACATTCTTTCCACTTATCTATTAACCATATGATTCCTCTTTACCATTCCATTCTATTGAAGAGTGTACATGTATGTGGTATACCTCTAGATGTTGTGCTCACTCAAGTAGGCATCAAAAGCTTCTTATGTATTCACCACCCCCTTTAGATTTCAAAATTTGGAGATGTATGCACGAAAAGCATTTCCTTTTTCTTCTTAACACATGGATTTGAAGCGCTTAGGCTTTTACAATACCTCTAACTTTGCCTTTGAGAAGTAAACCCATATCTTTTTGGATAAGTCATGTAGATTAGTCATCTTTGAAACACCCATAAACACCCTAGTAATGGCGTCCTACCCGATATGTTCCCTATGTCGGTGGGCCACATACATTTGTTTGTATAAGATACAATGGTTTCTCAAACCTCCTAGCACCCTTGTAGCTTCCTTTGGTGGAAAGCCTTGGCTTGCTTACTTGCCTAGTTCTCAAGTGAGTAGGGTTTAACTCCTACTAGATGCATCCTTTGTTGGTGGAAAGGATTTGGTTGCTTGCTTGCCTAATTCCCAAGTGAGTAGGGTTTAATTCTTGCTAGATGCATCCTTGCCTTACCTTGCCTTGCTTGCCTAGTTCTCAAGTGAGTAGGGTTTAATTCATCCTAGATGCATTGGTAAGCCTCCTAAGTGGAGAGTAAAGATTCTCCAACTCACCCCAAGAAAGCATGAGATAAAAAGTAACAAGTTTTGGTCCATGGCTAGCAATTATTTCAAAGGAAATTATCTATACCTTTCTCAAACATGAGAAAAATAATCACAACATGCAACACATTTAACTCCACTTATAGTAACGAAAGCCATATCTTTACATTATGCCTGCATGTAATTGTGATGTGGTGATTTTTTTAAAAAAAATCAACTTTAGAGGTCACATGGGTTTGTAAGGGGAATAACTAATGAATTGAAAATTTGAGGGAGATATGCAAGATTTAAGATGCTTAAATAAAAAAAATCAATGGAAAAGGCCACTAAAGTATCATGTAAGAAGGGAAAAGGTGATCTTTTAACTGTATAGATTATGAAACTAATGTGTACAATAGAATCTCATTGAAAGGAAAAGATTGTGATATCTTGCTATAGTTTAGAAAAATATATATATGTCAAGTGAGATTCCACGATAGGTGCGTGAACTTAGGTAAGCATATCATGAAAAGGAGTTTTCAAGAAAAAGAGGATGTTATGAAATACACTTGGATGGGTGAGGAGAATGTGGACATGTATGCTTTGATGGGTGGGGAGAATGTGGGTAAGTGGAGGAAGGCCTTGAGAGATCCATGATCTCGAAGTGAGTGACGGGATAAACAAGTTGTCATAGTGGTCTAGGGGAGCATTGTTGGAAGTGGGGAATGGGTTGCATGCACTGAGGTTGGCACAAGATCAGGAGCCTTGATCTCCGGCATCTTGTGAACTTGGCAAATGGGAGAAGGTAGTCCACTTTTCGCATCTAACATGGTTTACTTGTCTTTGTTGAACATGATGTATAAGTGGTCTAAATAGTACTCTACAATTATCAAATTAAAGATATGTGGGGGAGGCTTACCTATTTCTAACTTTAAAAAAAAGTGTGTATAATATGAGTCTACGTGCTTCATCATTTAGGTTGGCTTCATAGATAAAAACTTTTCCAATTCTTGAGCTAACCTGGGATTGCTCGCCCATACAGAAATGAGGAGGACCAATTTTTGACGAAGACATTTTTTGGTGTATCTGGATGCCTAAATAGCCCTAGGTACCATAATGGGCCAAAGCTAACTTGGTGTCTAATAGTGGATCTATCCAATTTTAAAGGTGGAAATTTGTTTTGGGCCACTTGAGACAATCTGTCGTGCCTAGGCTTGTTGGATTGTTCGCCCACATAAGTTAGTGTGTTTGAGGTTCCATGCCACCTAGAAGCATGGTGGGGAGATAGCCTTCTCCTTTCTTAGTGCAAGTAGCAAATAGAGTCACATGGCAAGTTGGAAATTTGAAAAGTTCCTAGAAGGTTTTGGAATCCGATAAATGTTAATTAATGCTTAAAGGGTGCAAAAACCTTTAAGATCTCTAAGCTCTAACAATTAAATGAATGGATTTTCTTGCGAATAAATTTTATATGAAGTTTTTTGGGATCAATAGTATATATTTATATTTATATTAAGTTTTTAAAATGGTGCCATTTTTTTAAAATAAGCGCGAAGTTATATTCAAAAGGATAAACCATTTTGGTGCCGTTTTTAGAGTGGACAACTCAAAAAAAAGCCTAAATTTTTGGGAAAAGGCAAAATTATTAATCAAGATAATCTGGAAGATACGGAGGCGATTCGACTAAATCTGACGGTTTATATATTAGTTAGTAGTGGGAGGGTGCCAAATTAACGCCGCAAAATAAGTTATTTCAGCAGCCCGTTTAATGATCGCGATCCCACGTATCTCTGTTAATTTTTAAAACCGCTGCAAATCTCGGATTAAAAGCGGCCGCCCGGCGGGGGACCGTTTTTGGCAGCAAACGCCGCCAAAGGGGCGGCGGCGCGGCCAGAGTTGGCCGGCTCTCCCCAAATGTAGCGGCTCGCTGGATCCCGGCAAGCCTGATACGCGGGCCCCATGCGCAGATCTTAAGACCGGCTGCGCCGGTTGGTGCCCATGCACATTGCAAGTGTAGACCGGTCGTTGTCGCCCGCTGCTGCGGCACGAATTACCGGCTGGAGCACGTTGACTGGGAAAAAAAAAAGAAAACTGACACACACACGCCCCGCAGTGGCCACCCCCGTCGGCGGTCGCCATGGCCAGAGACCTTCAAAGAGGAACCTTTTATATGCAGATACAATAAAAATAACAGAAATTTAACACTCGCTGTGGCGCTTCTTCTCTCTTTGCTCCCGCCCCCCCCTCTCTCTCTCACTTCGGCTTATCCTCTCTCTCTCTCCCCCCCCAACCCTTCCGAGAGAGCTTCGGTACGGCCATTCACTCTTTGCCCCCCCGCATCGAGTGCAGCAGAATCGCATGCGCGGATACAGGTCGCCACACCTTTGGTGCCCGTTCGCCCACCACCACCATCCCAAGCTCGCATAAATAGAGCCCCTTTTACCCTCTTGGGTTCCATAGCTACTAGGCTTCTGGGGTACCCAACTTCTCTGCTGCTTTGCCCCCCGTTGCTTTCTTACGGTGCTTATTTGCCCTCCTCCCACCGCTTTTTAGCCTCTTCGCACAGCAAGCTTCTCTCTTGGGTAGCGCTTATTGCCACTGTACGATAAGCAACAAAGCCCTCACTGTATGATAATCAAGAAAGCCCTCAGTCTTGGCCACCACTGGTTCATCAACTAAGCCCTCAATATCTTGGCCACCTCTGGTTCATCAACAAATTGAGGCGGGTCTTTAACTCAGGTCTCTATTTTATTGGGCTGTAATCCATATTTATCTCATATTTCTGTAATAAAGCTTTATTTGTCTGCAATTAAAGCACACAAGGGAGCTATCATCTTGGTGGGCAAATCCTGTGTCTGTATTACTACCCTTCTTCTTTGGGCACTTCAAATCCAGCATCAATTCTTCGCATTGGAAGGTGGGCAGCTAACCCCCCGTTGAGCACTTCATATTCAGCCTCAAAACTGTTGATTGGAAGTGTTGAGAACCTTAGATTCAGCAAAGTTTGATCGCAAGCTCTTTTTCTACAAGGTGATCTTCCTTGGGGTTTCCTTCACAGTGGCTCTGTTCAGTGTGTCTCGGAAGATGGCAAGGGATGCATTCGATGAGCATAAGTCAGAGAGTGATTCTGGGTCAATGCCAGAAAGCTCCAATTGTGAGGTGTCAGAGGTCCATGTGCTTGCTGTTGATGACAGTCTGATTGACAGGAAAGTGATCGAAAAGTTACTCAAAAACTCAGCTTACAAAGGTAAGGTTTACCTCAATCCAGTAGCTCATTTCATCATCATTAAGACATGATTTTGAGTGTGTGTGTGTGTGCGCATCCTTGTATGAGTCTGCCTTTCAGCTCCAGAGAATTGATAGAAAGTCAGATGGTTTATCTATGAAACTTTGTCCACTTAGATTTATGCAAAAACCTGCGCCTACTTTTGAGGGTGCTGATGACGGATGCCATAGCACATAGCCCACGCTATACCTGATGGAGTTTATGATCTGAAGGTTTGTGAGTAAGCCCTCGTGGAGTCAAGGTTGCACCTTTGATTTTTGTCCAGTAACCTGAACTTTCCACTCGCTCATGAACTATGGCGAATTATGCCAAGCATGTGTTGTGTAATCATCAGCTTTGTTTACTGTAGCCTTGGCTGCTGTTGAAATGATGATTTACTATGTGAAGCATGGCAACCAATGTATATGTATGTATCCCATCACAGCTTGGTTTACCACAGCATGATTGTGCTGCAAATATGATAAAGTTGCAAGCATATTTAGGGTCTTTAATTACACCAGCTTTGTGTACTGTAGCCTTGGCTGCTGTTGAAATGATGATTTACTATGTGAAGCATGGCAACCAATGTATGTATGTATCCCATCACAGCTTGGTTTACCACAGCAGGTGCTGCAAATATGATAAAGTTGCAAGCATATTTAGGGTCTTTACACAATCATCCCTTGCCCATCAAAAATGACAAATCTTACGAGACAAGGGCAGGCAGGTGATGGTTAGAGCGTTTCTCCATCCTTTTGGATTGCCAGCCCAAGAATCTATTTTCTTTATAGATCTTTAAATATTCTGGTGTGGTAACACTGTGGTATGACTCGGGTCTGACCATGATCTCATGATACATGCAGTAACAACTGTTGATAGTGGAAGAAGAGCCTTGGAAATCTTAGGACTTGGTGGAGAGGCCTTTGGATCTGTCAGCTTAAATGTAAGTCATGATTATCGCCCTTCTTAACATCTATCATCAAGCATTTTCATATCTGCACTCAATCGGCCATTAACTTTACCATGCTCTTTTGTGTTTTCAGGCTTATGAGATCAACCTCATCATCACCGACTATTGCATGCCTGGCATGTCCGGCTATGACCTTCTGAAGAGAATTAAAGTGAGTTTCTTGAAACATGTGGGTTTATTGCAGATAAGTTTAGGTATAATCATGTTATATCCTCAAATTGGATGATTGTCTTTGAGTTCAGGAGTCTTCTGTGTTGAAGGAGATACCGGTTGTCATCATGTCCTCTGAAAATGTGCCCAACCGCATTAGCAGGTCAGCATTTTTTCGGTTTGGTGGTTGTGATTGGTCGTCTTCATTTTATGGGGAACCATGCATACAGTGTCTCATACCCTTGGCCTTACATCTTCCAACATCGATTTTTGTATGTTTTTCCAGGTGCCTAGAAGAGGGTGCAGAAGAGTTTCTCCTCAAGCCTGTGAAGGCTGCTGATGTGAAACGGCTTCGAGGTCATATTCGCCAGCAGTCTGGAAGTGTCTCTGTCGAAGAACAACCTGAGGTAGCTTCCTCCAAGAGAAAAGTTCCTTCGGAGGGTTTGCAGATACAGAGTTCAGAAAGGCGGCCTCGCCTCAGCAGGGTCTTCATTTCTTGAAGATGAGATTTGAGTGTGCAGTGTAATGCGGCGGGTACCACCCACTGTTGTGTGGGGCAGGTGCACAGGTGCACTTCGCCAACTGAGCAATGTCAGAGATGTGGCAGTTGTGCTAAGGAGGCTATCTTCTTTTTTCTGTGCTAGAGGCCTGACTGTACATTATATTGTATATTCATGGTTGACATAGTTAGCCACTTCTGCTCAGTGCTAGCAACCCTGTTGTTGAAAAGTGACCCAACAAGTGGATGGTCTGTGCTTACAGGAGGCCTGATCCCCCAAACTCAGTACCTAATTTTCCAGGTGGCCTTTCAACTCATGGTTCTGAAGTCATGTATAATTCTTTATTCAATTTGAAGGTCTGCTATATGATTTGAGGATGGATGTTTTTGTTTTTCCCATCGAGAGGACAAGGCTCCTGTGTAGTGAAGCAATTCATGACCCCTTGCAATTCATGACCCCTTTACATCTTGCATTATGCTAGTTTGCACAAATTTTCCCCTCAAAAGACTTTTGTAGTATGGATGTGTTACTTGACGCAAGCAATCTGCCTGAATTTAGCTGGTCTGAGGTGGTGCTTTGCGGTTTTCTTTCACTGCACTTGTTATTAGTAGACGTGCATAGTTTTGCTTGTTTAAGGCCTCCACAATTGTCAGTGGAAAACTGGGGTGTCTGGCCATTTTCCTTGCCCAGGTTATGCATGTCATGCAACACAGATGCACCACAGCACGTGTGTATGGAAGCCCTTGTTCCCATGCTCTTTCATGGCAAAGCAATACGGGAAAGTCCATCATGCTTTGTTAAGCTGGTACGAGCCTGGGAATTCAGTACTTGTGCTTGCACATCGAGCTAAATTTTAAAGGGAGGCTTAAGAATGGTCATGGGGGAGCTCGGTATGCTTAGAGTGTGTTATAGAAGCTAAAGAAGGGTAATGGGGATAGGTAAGCTTAGCACTAGTCATGAAAAATTCCTGTGTTATGGAAGTACTGTTTTGTCATGTCCTCGACAAGCAAATACGTGTGCTAGTTTCTTTTAAAATATTCATCCTAAACATTTCTAGGAAATGATGTTGTGTTAGCTCCTTGTAGCATTCACAAAAGGCAATGATGTTGTGTTAGGTCCTTGTACCATGAAAGGGAATGTGTGTTAGTTTGTAGGTGTGTAGAAAGATGACTCCCCATTATGGTATGTCTCATCTACCTCTACAAACTTGCATTTGGAGGCACATTCCTAGATTTGCAAGAGAGGTCAAGGGGGTAGGTAAGCTCAAATATAGTTACAAGGAATTCCTAAAAGGAAGTTTCAATTTACCCTGAAGCGTTCCTTTCCATTAACTATCTTAGGAATCATTCCTACCATTCCTATGAAAATGATTTCGCAAAGGTAGTTGCATTCGTATGAATTCTTAATATGAGTTTTTGGTAGATTAAAAATGTTTTGGAAGTGGTATATGTGTTGATGAGGATTGTCGCGAAAATGTTCCATCATGAGTTTTCATTAGTAGCTTAGGTATTTTGAAGCTATTAAGTTACCTATTCGCTCATGAAGAGGAGTTTAGGAGCTTAGGAATGCTCATCCACCCATGACAAAGGCTGAGTTGTTCTTGCTAGGGCAAAAGGAATACATCAAAAGTAGTAGACCATGTGCAAGCAAAGAGAGAGAGAGAGAGAGAGAGAGAGAGAGAGAGAGAGAGAGAGAGAGAGTTACATGAGATGCATCACTTGAAACCAAAGGTGGCTATCATGCATGATGTGGACGTGTTTTGGTGAACACTTGCATGTAAGGTGGTCCGGTGTCTAGAAGCCTTATGCTCAATCCATAGTGCTCCACATTTAGCTACTTGCACACCCATACCTACACACCCACTCGCTCATAAAAGCCCTTGGCACTATTAATAACCTTGCTTTTAATTGTCGAATTGTAACCCAAGTCACACCTTAGATGATGCAAAAAGTAAGAACCATACCACCACATAGCTACTTCTTGTTAAGGATGCATGTCCTTGGCACTATTAATAATCTCGATTTATAAAAACTTCCCAGATAAGCCAATTTGCTAAACCATGCTATACCTTACATGTCAATAGAGTAGTAAGCATACCCCATATATAATCCGTGCAAAGGATGTAATGTATATCCCCCTTAAGATCTCACCTTTTAAGGGATAGAACCAAGGAATCTTCCGCCCTTGGCAATATGCACTCTTCTAAGAAAGCGAAGTCTTCAACAAACCTTCTTAATAGATTTGAGATTTTAACCACTCCAATTAACCATTGCCCATCACTCTTGTAAGGCGCTCGAACCACCTTTTCTATTACACCCTTATCTTTTGTAACATGGCATTGTCAATTGATTTGAAAATTTTAACCACTCTAGTTAACATTGCTTATACCACCTTTTCGATTACACACTTATCTTTTGTAACATGTGTTGGAAATAGGGTTGTAGGAATGCGCGTGTACGCACACATAGTTGAGAAGCTCAAGGGATCACACAATGAGATGATAGATAGATCATGAATGTGTGCTATACAAAAATGATAAGTATACCCCAAGATGGGTGTATACTAGCACGGGAGAAAAAACCTCCTAAAGAGGAAAAAAGTGGCCCGATTGGTCCTAGTGTGTTCACACACATCACTACCAAATATGGCTAGAAATCTTCCCTAGAGTGATGATGTGAACATGGGGTGAGATGGCACTAGAAGTACAGAGATGTGCTAGGCTCTTTGGACTGTAATAGGGAGCCCATACTAGTCCCCAAAGGGAAGTAAGTTTAAAGTTTTTCGAAAATCTTCTCTCGTGTGTGGGAGAGCCTTTGTGAACAAATATGCCTGTGTTGGCACATAAGCCAAGCTAATTTCCATTGCAAATCGTCTCTCCCTGACATAATGATAGTGCACCTCAATGTACTTTATGCGAGCATGAAAAACTGGATTCTTCATCACTTTGGCTATCAGTGAAGATAGTAGTCCTGACGACTCACCAATATCCAAATTAGCAATAAGACGCCTTACCCAAACACACTCAAATGTAGCTATAATATGCCGCCTTGTACTCAGCTTCACAACTAGTGGCCATAGTGGGTTGCTTCTTGCTCAACCATGATAACCCAAAGTGCTTAGTGCCCCTTAGGTAACGGAACACCCGTTTGACAGTGACTGTGTCAATGCTTTGTGCCTGGGCTATGCATAAATTTGCTCAATATACTGAATGTCAAGCCTGGTGTTACACAAAAAGATAAGGCATTCAATAGCTTCTTGATACAAGCTAGCATCAAAATTTTATGTAGTTCTTCTCCAACATAACAATGCCATCATTACACTACCAAAACTTAATGCCCAAATAATAGTGCAACGGTCCAAGATCTGACATCTCAAAAGACTTCTCTAAATCAGCTATAAAAGTTGAAATATTGTTATCATTAGAGCCTATGAGCAGCATGTCATCAACGTATAACATGATGACCAATAAAACATTGTTATTCCTCTTAATATGGAGGGTACTGTCAGTTGGGCTGTTACAAAAACCGTGTGCAACCAAGTATGCATGTATCTTTTCATACCATACTCTAGGAGCCTACTTAAGACCTTATAAAGCTTTCTTTAATCTGGATACTTTTGATTCCTGACTTTTCTGAACAAAACCATGAGGCTGAGAAACATAGAACTCTTCATGTAAATATCCATGCAAGAAAGCAGTTTTGATATCCAACTGACATACATTCCAACCTTTATGTGCTACTAATGCAATGATACTCTGCATTGGTAGTCATATGACATGTGGGTGCAAAGGTTTCACCATAGTCAATGCCTTTCTCTTGCGCATAATCCTTTGCAACAAGCCTAGCTTTGTATCGCTCAACACTGCTGTCTACTCTACGTTGAAGCTTGTAAACCCATTTCGTACCAGTGGCCTTCCAAAGAGAATGTAGGGAAGAGAGAGAGCTTGAGTTTCTTGCAAGAAAAACACACACACACACAAGAGAGTGCAAGACACAAGAGAGATGGATGGCTGAATTTTCTTCTATCTTCTTCTCTTCTCTACAACCATATAACTAAAAGATAAGAGTACATAAGGGAAAAGTACTCTCCTACAACATACAAAGTGGTCGGTCTATAGTGTGAACCCGACTATATGAGCTGGCGCTATAACTATGCCATAACTCTAGTACTCCAAAGTGGTTGTCACACAGCCTGTCATCCACTGGCGGCATATCAACCGTAATCTCACCAACCATGCCAGTGGCATAAGTGGGGATGTTATCACCCAGGCAGGTCATCAATGCCCGTTGTAGCACTAGTTGAGCTTGATATCGCAACACTCCCTCTCCCTCCTCGAGCTCAACTCCACACACTGCACTCCAAGTAAGCTCCTAATCCTGTGGAGTTTCTCTATGCCCAATGCCTTTGTGAAGATGTTAGCCACCTGATCTACATCACCTGCTACTAGAACCTTCTCCCTCACAAAGTGATAGTGCACCTCAATGTGCTTCGTTCTAGCATGGTATACTGGGTTACTTGCCAACCGTATACTACTCATGTTGTCACAATAAATGACAACTGCCCTGTCCACGGGCTCACCCATATCACCAAGTAGCTTTTGAAACCAAGCTACCTCACAAGCTGCCATAGCAGCACCCCTGTACTCTGCCTTTGTACTCAACAAGGCAACTGTTGGCTGCTTCTTACTCTCTAACTCACAACAGCACTCCCAAATGAGAACATAAAACCACTGGTAGATCTCTTGTCTGAAACACTATCAGCCCAATTAGCATCTGTGTACCCATGTAGCTGTATCTCTATAATAGCCTCATAGAAAAGCCCATAATCAACTGTGGACTTTATGTACCTGAGAATCCGTCTAGCCACATCCAAGTGTGGCTTCCTAGGGGCCTGCATAAACTGACTCATAAGGCCAACAACATAGCTCAAGTTTAGCCTAGTAATGGTCATGTAGATCAAGCTACCCATTATGCGCCTGTATGTAGTGTGGTCCTCCAAAATCTCACCTGTATTTGCAGAAAGCTTTGTGTTATGCTCTAATGGCACTGAAATATGCTTACAGCCTGTCATACCATACTTGGACAACATGTCCAAGCCATATTGCCTCTGCAATAACAAAATGCCATGAGGTGATCTCACCACCTCTATGCCCAAAAAATATCGTAGCTCACCCAAATCCTTCATCTCAAACTTTTTCTTCAAAAGCCTCCTGACAACCTATATGTTAACATCACTATCACCAGTGATAATGAAGTCATCCATATAGATGACTAATAGCATGATCCCTCTATCTGTCTTTTTCACATAAAGTGAAAAATCTGCATTGGATATCTGAAATCCAATGGTAACAAGATACTCCCCGATCTTGTTTGACCATGCTCTGGGTGCTTGCTTCAACCTATACAAGGCTTTGCGTAACCTGCACACAAAATTTGGGTGTGCATCACTCTCATAACTTGGTGGATGCATCATGTAAACTTCTTCTTGCAAATCACCATGCAAGAAGGCATTCTTTACATTCATTTGATGTAAAGACCAACCCTTTGCTGTAGCCATAGCAATGAAAGCTCTCACGGTTGCCATTCTTGCAACCGGGCTGAATGTCTCTTCATAATCAATGCCATAAGTCTACCCATAGCCTTTGGCCACCAATCTTGCCTTATACATGCTCACTAAACCATCAACGTTATGCTTGACTTTATACACCCACTTACATCCAATTGTCTTCTTTTCCTTAGGCAAAGGCAGCACTAACTCCCATGTTGCATTTGTATCCAATGCTGCCATCGCCTCATTCATGGAATCTTCCCATTTCTTATTTCCAAGTGCCTGCTCAGAACAAGTGGGTTCCAATTCCTGTATTGCTTTAACCATGTAAGCAAAATGATGGGCTGTATATCCATCATATCTTAACTTGTCAATAGGGTACCTAACCCTCGTAGACCTGCATACACCTGGATCACTACCAGGTGTCCTCAAAATAGCCCTCGTTCTCCTTACACTAGGAGTAACCACATATGGGATGCCAAGCTCCTCATCATCAAGGCTCTACTCAGAGCTGCTAGATCCACATATGACTCACTTGCTGACAGATTAGGCACAAAAGGTTGATCTACCTTTTCCTTTCCTTTGCGTGATACATGTGTACCAACATCTGTCCTCAACTTGCCTGACCATGGGCTAACATTGGATCCACTACTAGAGAACTCTCTAGGTCCACTAAGCACCTGTGATTGCTTCTCTATATGTGGTGCAGCATCAACACTTCTTACATCTGCATCTTCTGATGCCGTTCACTGCTGGTGCATACCAGCTATTCATCTCGTCAAAGATAACATCTCTGCTTACTCACATCTCACGAGTGGTAGGGTTTTAGTATCTATAACCTTCCTGCTCCATAGCATAACCAATAAAGATGCTTTTCTTTGTCTTTGGATCCAACTTTGTTCTCACTTCATCAAGAACATGCACATATGCAATACACCCAAACACTTTCAAGTGAGACACATCCAGTGTCTTATGGCTGTAAACTTATGTTCAGGTGTCATACCATGAACAACTACAGTGGGTGTCCTGTTCATAATGTACATGACAGTTGCTACTGCTTTTGCCCAAAAATAATGTGACCTATTCTTTTCAGCCTGCTTCCTCAGGAAATCGCTGAAGTCATTGGAGAAATATTCTCTCCTACCATCTGATCTCAAGCATTTTATTTGCGTGCCTTTTTCCTTCTCGACGACCAAGGCTTTAAATCTCTGAAAGTAAGAAAACACCTCACTTTTCTCCTTCATGAAGTAAACCCACACTTTCCTAGTGTGGTCATCAATGAATGTAACATAGTATCTACAACCTACAATTTTTGCAGTCTTGGTTGGTCCCCATACATCTAAATGTATGACATCTAATTGCCTTGCACTGGCATGGCTTTCATGTGGGATTGGCATGCTTACCAAGTTGGCGCGCTTCACATACTTTGTGCATACCATCAACCTTAAACTTTGGCAAACGTGCAACAATATTTTGGTCCTGTATAGACTTCAGTTGGTGTACATTCACATAACCAATGTGCTTGTGCCATATGTAAATATTTACAATGATAGATGTTCCATGCAGAAACACGACTGCCTTTATTTCAAGCATGTCTACATCCAAAGTAAACATCGTGCTGTTTCTGTTACCCTTTTGCAACCAAGCAACACTAATTTTTGAAGTCTTCCACAAAACATCCTTGAGGATTAAACCTCACTTGCAGACCTTGCTTAACCATTTGTCTAACAAAAACCACGTTCTTTGTAATATTTAGAACATGAAGTACATCTGCCAAGTACTTCATTTTGCCATCTTGCATAGCCAATGGCACTTTACCAACTTGCGCAATGGGATGCGTAGTATCATCACCTATTTCTACATAGCTTGGCTTTTCCATTTTTTGCATGTGTCTAAACCACTTAGCATGACTGGTCATAGTTAGAGGCGCTAGAATCCACATACCATGTATCTTGAGATCTTGACACATCTCCTGTTATGGAACTGAGCATGTGCTCCATCACAAACAACTGCTCACTTCTGTCATCACCTCCGTGTTTACTAGATGATGCATAGTTTCCTCGCTACAATTTTTCACTTTTAATAGAAGTCCTTTGCCATGTGCCCTTATGCTATTTTCATTTTGATTTCTTTGCCAACCACCTCGGCCTCTTTGGCTCCCCCTGCCGCTATACTAGCCTCTTCCACCTGTGTATAATTGCTGCTCTGTGAATCGTTGGATTGTTGTCTAGAATTTTGATTTCCTTGTTGGGGCCACCACCTTGGCCTCGACCATGACCTCTACCTCTGCCTCTACTTGAATTGGAGTAGAAGGCCTATTCTGATGTGTTCTTGCTTTGTGAAGAAGAGTCCTCACCTAAAGCCTTTTCTTCTATGATCAGCATAGACACCAAGTCCCGAAAGTTGGGAATATTCTCCCTGACTACAATGGAGGTCTTGAATGGCTTGTACTCTTTGCCAAGCCCATTCAAATAGACACTTACCAAGTCATCATTTTCCACCGAGACATTGACCCATAGAAGCAAAGTGTCTAAAGCACATAAAAACCTCTAATTTTTGTTTCAATGGATATACCCAGATATGTCTAGAATAATCATCAATGAATGTGACAAATAGAGGTAGCTCCCAATAGATGGTGTTCTCATAGGAACACATACATCGCTGTGTATAAGCTGTAATTTTTCAATCATCTCTAATTGAACCATCTTTGGGAAATGATGCCCGGCTGCATTTTTCCAAGAATACTGCCATCACAAACATGTTTGATAGGTGCGTCAAGATGTGGCAACTTAGACACCATGTCATGTTTATGTAAATGTAACAAACTGCTAAAGTTCAAGTGACCAAAGCGTGCATGCCAAACAACTTAGCATCACCCATTGCTTTTGTGGCAAAAGCCATATATATAGCATATGCATTTGTCTTTCATATGCACCTAGCGTGTAAAGGTCATGAGACAAAGTACTAGAACCAACAATTGTATTCCCGTCACCCTACAATCATGAACAATACATCTTTCATCCACAAACTCAATCACTAAGTCAACCTTAATAGAGATAGATAACGAGTTCTTCTTGATCCCTGGTACATATAATACATTTGAAAGCATGATTGTTCCACATTTACAGTAGTGAGAACAATTTTACCAACTCCTTTTACATGATATGAGGAGTTCTTTGCATAGGTAACAGTGTTTCCCTGTGGAGGAGTTGTTTACACAGGTAACAATATTTCCATGTGGAGAAGATTCAAGTGATAAGAATAAACTACAGATGAGAAGTAATGTGCTTACAAGAACAAGAACCACTGTCAAAATACTAGACATGTACATCTGTATAGACATGCATACATCCTTATGCAAAGAGCCAAAACTACACTACACAATGAAAGCCCAATTGTTGGAATTTGAGCATAATGATGAGCTATGGTGGATCAAACACTAGAATCAACATAATTAACAAAGTGATTAGCAAAATATTAAGATGTAATTAGTGAATAATTAGCACATAGATTAATGTAGGCATTGATACTCAAAAACCAGCAAATTCTCATTAGGGCTATGCCTCAATTTATAGAGTTTACATCAAGCATCAAATCCCATTGATTTCTCCATGATTCACTCCCAGAATATCTCCACCTCTTGCCTGATTCTCTCCACCTCTTCTCTTTTCCCTGAATATCTCCCAGAATAACTCCACACTCCTAAATTCCCTCATGCTACCCATTATTCTCTTCCAGTAGATTCTTCTCACCTTTTCACAGGTTCTTTCACAATTACATCTTCTCTTTTACAGCCTCTATCCAAGAGCTTGTTCCCACACACACCCTATTCACTTGTATTTTCAACACCTCCCCTCAAGTGAATAATCCTAGCACACCTGGACCCTGTATCAAGTTTCCCTCTTACTTGATAGCCCGCGACCAGTGCCTCAAGTCCCTAAACTCCATAGTCCTTGACACTCTCTCTCTCTATGTGTCCAAGGCTACTATAAGTGCCCGCGACCTTGACTAAAGTGCTCACACATACATCTACCACTTTGGCCTACATCATCGGTGGCTTAGAGGTGGTTTTACTTTATTGGGGCAGGTTACATTGGGTTGTGGGGTCTCTCTCTCTCTCTCTCTCTCTCTCTCTCTCTCTCTCTCTCTCTCTCTCTCTCTCTCTCTCTCTCAGAAAAGATGATCCGACTCCACTTCCCTTGGAGCCTCCATGAAGTTTGCCGATGTCGTTCCTTCTTCACTGGGTTTGCTGTAGCAGTCTCTCGCCATGTGTCCTGGCTTTCCACATTTGTGGCAAGTGAAGGTCCTCCCTCCTACTCTGCCTCTTCCTCTTCCTCGTCCTCGAGAGAATCCTCCTCGGGTGAAGAATGCTTTTTCCTCTCCTGCTGTTGAGTCGAGCCCTTTCTTCTCTTTGCCTCTGCTCTCTTGCTCTAGTAGAGCTGCTTCTGTCTCGTGTATCTTCAGTTCAGGTACATTCTTTAGTGTTGCTACAATGTTTTCATAATCTCCTTTGTCCACACTCTTCAAAAGTACAGCTAATGCTTCATCATCTTCTACCTTTTTGCCAATCAGCTGTTGCTTAATGCTTTTATATTTGTTCAAGTGTGTGAATAAAGGTTCACTTTCCTTCATGTCCAATTTGTAGAATTGCATTAACAGAATTATCTTTGAATTTTTTGCTTGTGTACCAAATAACTTATTGAGTTCATCCCATGCATCTTTTGCCCACTGTATCCCTGTGATATGATGAATGATTTCATCATTTAAACTGAGTGCAATAAGTCCCAATGCTTTTTCATTCCTACTCTTCCACTCATTTTCTCCTCTCTCTGGGCATTCATCTCTCCCTTCAACTAATCCCCACATATTTTTCCTCATCAGCAAATACATGGTTTTTGTCTGCCATGTATAAAACTGTTCCCCATTAAATTTGGCTATTTTCTGTGCTGAATTCATGGTGATGTGAAGGGGGTCTTACCTCTTGATCCAAATTCAAGATTCAAGGGCAGTGTCTACCCTTTTACAACTCAATCTGGTGTTTAATAGATGATTACAACAATTTTATCAGCATAAAATCACCAGAAATTACATTAAATTGAGGGTAACCAATTTGTACGGGATGGTTGGAGTATCAAACCATTTGAAATCTGAAGTTATAGGGATCTGTATCAGATACCTAATGGTTAATTTGAACCCTCAATTGCACCAAAATACAGTGATTAGCACTGATTAATCACTGATTAGCAAATTAATGCTCTGGTTTGTATGCAGAAAACAGAGTATGCGGGGAGCCCAGATCTGGTGCCTTCCACTTCAAATGAGCTCAAATTCTTTCAAAGGCATCAATAGCAATGAGTCTAGTAGAGGATTAAGCCAAGAAACATAAGATTTGACCAAATAATGAAAGCTTAATCTCTGTTTTATCAAAGTCTGCAGATTTGATGAAGAGCTTGGATCTCACTGTAGACTTGATGAAACTCAATTCTGTCTTCACCAGCTTGTAGAGCATGCTTGATTATACCTTGGGCTAGGAGGAATTGAATCAATTTGACTTGCACAAGGAGAAATCTTCAAAATGCTTCAGAAAAATGGCGCCCAGAAATCAGCGAAAATCGGCTGCTGCCCGTCGGCGGTTTGATGCGTGGGCTTGAAGCCAAATAGGTTAGCTAGCTTGTGTTAGAAGGGCAAGACCTAATGTTGACTGTGCATGGAGAATCCTCCACTGGCTGGGGGTGAAGGGGAAGATGAAAAACTCACTAAAAATTGATTTTTTTGCTAATTACCTACTAATCTTAATTAATTCACTAATGGGCTCATAAATCTGATTGATTCTAGGCATGGCTCTGATACCATGTTGGAATTTGAGCATAATGATGAGCTATGGTGGATCAAACACTAGAATCAACATAATTAACAAAGTGATTAGCAAAAGATTAAGATGTAATTAGTGAATAATTAGCACATAGATTAATGTAGGCATGGATACTCAAAAACCAGCAAATTCTCATTAGGGCTATGCCTCAATTTATAGAGTTTACATCAAGCATCAAATCCCATTGATTTCTCCATGATTCACTCCCAGAATATCTCCACCTCTTGCCTGATTCTCTCCACCTCTTCTCTTTTCCCTGAATATCTCCCAGAATAACTCCACACTCCTAAATTCCCTCATGCTACCCATTATTCTCTTCCAGTAGATTCTTCTCACCTTTTCACAGGTTCTTTCACAATTACATCTTCTCTTTTACAGCCTCTATCCAAGAGCTTGTTCCCACACACACCCTATTCACTTGTATTTTCAACACCAATCATCACGTGCATAGTTTGCAGATTCTTTGTTTTCCACATTAGATCCGAAAGCGTCAGCTAAAGCCATACCTAAGTCTTTATTTTTCTCCTTTTCCAGTCGTTTCCTACACTCATTAATGCAGTGACCAGGTTTTCTACAATAGTTGCATTTTTCCTTTTTCTTTAGCTTGTCACTTTCTTTGTCTGTAGGCTTGCCCAATGACTCTGATTTTGGCTTGTAGATACCTTTAGGAAAGAATTTACCTTTACCTCTTTGTTGATTGGTAGAAGCAAAAGATCGCCTAAATGCATGACAGATCTATTTTCCCTAGATTGCTCTTCTTGTAAGAGCAAAGAAACCAACTTCTCAAACTTCAAGGCATTTGGATTGCCTTTCATCACATGAGTCTGATGGTAGAAGCAAAACCTTGATACGATTCCAACAACGCATTCAAGACAATAGGCACCAATGAATTGTCAAGATATACTTTATCAACACTGGACAATTGCTCCTTAAAATCCTTGATTTTTGTAAGGAAACTTTCCATGGAGTCTCTATATGCTTCTCTAACTCTAATTGCTTGCATATATAAGCAACACGTGCTTCATTACATACCTCGTACAATGACGCAAGTGTATCCCAAGCATGTTTATCATTCTTGCATGACCAAATGTGATGAATGATACTTTTCTTGACTGACAAAGCAAGCAATGCATGTGCCTGCGCATCTCTTCCATCCCACTTTGTTTGTTCTTGCGTAGGAGGTATGCTATGTTGTGATAATGCACCATGTGAAACTGAGCCCGTGTCTACAAATGTGCCGTTTGCATCATGTTCATAAGAAAAACCAAGATATTTCTAAGTACCGAACACAACATTCCATAGCCCTTTGGCTACCAATACATGCCGCATCATATAGAACCATAATGGGTAGTTGGTCTCATCAAGCTTATCCTCAATGGCGTGGCAAGAGCAGGCGGATGACATCCGAAATACATCACTGTCTACCAATTCTGATAATACCCAAGTAAGTAATCACATAACTTACAAAGTGCTCAGTGCTCCTTTAATGCAGCCAAGGTGGCTGCTAATAAGGCTATTGCTAATAATTGAGACCGACAAGGTGTATGAAAGAAATGCAGAGTATAGCGAGTAGAAATTTTACTGGTAAGATGCAAAGATCAATGTCGTTGAAGTGAAGCCCATAGATAAGATCTAGTGTGGTGAGTGTTTGTTGATGCTTTCTCATGTATTTGCACACCCGTCTATAGTAGATATGACAAAACTACTCTAGAATCCGATGAAGAACAGTGCAAATCCCGTTCCTGAAGATGTCTACAGAAAATCAAAACTGCACGAACGGCTCCCAAAATGTGCCTGAAACAAAAATCCAGTGTGGTGAGTGTCTGTTGATGCTTTCTCATGTATTTGCACACCCGTCTATAGTAGATCTGACAAAACTACTCTAGAATCCGATGAAGATCAGTGCAAATCTTGTTCCTGAAGATGTCTACAGAAAATCAAAACTGCACGAACGGCTCCCAAAATGTGTCTGAAACAAAAATCTAATCGAAAAATGTTATTACAAAGTTCTACACACTTCACGGTCCTCTTTCTTCTCCCAAAAGGGCTCCTTAATCCGATTCAGATGACAGGCAACTCGGGGTGAAGAGGCAGCAGTAGCACATGGGCAAGGAGCGTATGCTCTGATACCAAATGTTAGAAATAGGGCTGCAGGAACACACACACACACACACACAGTGGAGAAGCTCAAGGGAGCACACAATGAGACGATAGATATATCATGAATGTGCCTGTACAAAGATGATAAGTATACTCCAAGATGGGTGTATTTTAGCACGGGGGAAAAAACCTCCTAAAGACGGAAAAAGTGCCCCTGCTGGTCCTAGTGTGTTCTGTGTTCATACACATCACTACGAAATATGGCTACAACATGGCATTGTTATTGAGAAAGCGACAAAACAATGAGCTTAAATACTAATGGAAAAGTTGATAGACTTTGTTATATCATTAGAAAGGAGCTAGTCAAGTAAAATCAAGAACTATTTTAAGTTGATAGACTTTGTTATATCATTAGAAAGGAGCTAGTCAAGTAAAATCGAGAACTATTTTAAGTTATGGCCAATCATTATGTGAAAGTAGCTCCTTGTATATGTAAGTCAATTTTTAATACCTTTGGTTGATCCTTGTATTGTTAGCAATCTTAAATCAATACATTCATGATTGAACTAAGATTTATGATTACATTTAGACTTTTAGGGAAGGAATCCATAAAGACGTCCTCCAAAGATGAGTCCATTGAGATGAGTCAGGAGAGGACCAATTTGGTGTGGGCTTGATAATCTTCTAGCTACTACATATCCATTCTTCCATCCAAGTAGTCTCTTTTGTACAATTATTTCCACAAAGAGCATAGTAAGCTTTATGAAGGGAGCATTCAAATACCTAAATTTCAAAAGAATCCAAACTAGTGTGTGTGTTGTAGGCACACCAAGATTTGCATATACTAGAGTAATGCAAACATACTCCATGCCATACACATATCTCTGTCCCAGTTTCATAAAATAGTCCACAATGCAAAGTAGACCTCACATATCTCATTATGCATCTCAATGATCCAAATGCGGCTTCCGATGAGGAACCTGCATAAACTGACTCACCACCCAACAGCATAGCTCAAATCTGGCCTGGTGATCGTCATGTAGATCACGCTTCCTACTATGTGCCTATACATAGTAGGATCCTGCAAAATCTCTCCTGAATCTGCACTCAGCTTACCATTCTGATCCAATGGCACTGAGATAGGCTTACAGCCTGTCATACCATACTTGGACAATATATCCAAGCCATACTGTCTCTGCAGTAATCCAATACCATGTGGTGACCTAATCACCTCAATGCCCAAGAGATATCTGAGCTCCCCCAGATCCTTCATCTCAAACTTCTGTCTAAGCAAGATCTTTACATCAAAGATCTCTGTATCATGGTCCCCCGTAATCAGGTCATCTACATAGATGACAACAACAAGCATAACCCCTCTATCACTATGTCTCACATACAGCGAGAAATCTGCATTGGCTACATGAAAGCCAATAGTGACAAGATATTCAGAAATCTTGTCAGACCATGCTCTTGGTGCTTGTTTTAAGCCATACAAGGATTTCTTCAACTTGCAAACATGCTCGGGGTGACTCACATCCTCATAACCAGGTGGTTGCAACATATACACCTCTTCCTGCAAATCCCCATGCAAGAATGCATTCTTTACATCCATCTGATGTAAAGACCATTGCTTTGAGAAGATGCAGGGGGGAAGAGAGCTTGAGCTCTTGCAAAGCACACACACACTCATAAAACCCTAATAGAGGACACACAAGGTGAGAGGCTGAAAATCTTCTTCTTCTTCACTCAACACTCAACACACCATATACAAGAATAAGAGTACACACGATATGAAAGGTACTCAACCAAATACATACACGGGTTCTCTATAGTGTGAACCCGACTAAATGAGCTGGCGCTATAACTATGCCAGTCTCTAGAATGGCTGTCACACAACCTGTCATCCCACTGGCCGCATATCACCCAAGATCTCACCAACCATGCCAGTGGTGTAAGTGTGGGGCCTATCCACCAGGCGGGTCATCAGTGTTGTCCACCGTCTCACTAGACGAGCTCGATATCTCAACACTCCCCCTCGAGCTCAACTCCATCTCATGTACACCAAGCGAAGCCCTGAATCTACGGAGCTTCTCTGTACCCAATGCTTTGGTGAAGATGTCAGCTACCTGATCCTCTGTGCTGACATAAACAAGGTCAAGGTCTCCTCCCGCCAAGACCTTCTCTCTGACAAAGTGGTAGTGGACCTCTATATGCTTCGTACGAGCATGAAATACTAGGTTCCTGGCCAACTGTATACTGCTAATGTTGTCACAAAAAATGACAACTTGTCTATCCACTGATAGACCCAAATCTGCAAGTAGCTTTCGCAACCAAGCTACCTCTATATGCTCTGTACTCGGCCTCTGTACTGGATAGAGCAACCGTAGGCTGCTTCTTGCTGCTCCAAGTCACAGCAGCACTCCCCAAAGAAAACATGAATCCACTGGTAGATCTTCTATCTGAGATACTACCAGCCCAATCAGCATCTGTGTACCCATGTACACATATCTCTGTCGTCCCAGTCTCATAGAATAGTCCACAATGCAAAGTAGACTTCACATACCTCAGTATGCGTCTCATTGCATCCAAATGCGGTTTCCGTGGAACCTGCATAAACTGACTCACCAACCCAACATCATAGCTCAAATCTGGTCTGGTGATCGTCATGTAGATCAAACTTCCTACTATGCGCCTGTACATAGTAGGATCCTCCAAGATCTCTCCTGAATCTGCACTCAACTTGCCATTCTGATCCAATGGCACAGAAATAGGCTTACAGCCTGTCATACCATACTTGGACAACATGTCCAAGTATGGCTTGGACAACATGTCCAAGCCATACTGTCTCTGCAGTAATCCAATACCATGTGGTGACCTAATCACCTCAATGCCCAAGAAATATCTGAGCTCCCCCAGATCCTTCATCTCGAACTTCTGTCTAAGCAAGATCTTTACATCAAAGATCTCTGCATCATGGTCCCCCGTAATGATCAAGTCATCTACATAGATGACAACAAGCACAACTCCTCTATCACCATGTCTCACATACAACGAGAAATCTGCATTGGCTACATGAAAGCCAATAGTGACAAGATATTCAGAAATCTTGTCAGACCATGCTCTTGGCGCTTGCTTTAAGCCATACAAGGCTTTCTTCAACCTGCAAACATGCTCGGGGTGACCCACATCCTCATAACCAGGTGGCTGCAACATATACACCTCTTCTTGCAAATCCCCATGCAAGAATGCATTCTTTACATCCATCTGATGTAAAGACTATGCCATGGCTGTCACACAGCCTATCATCCCACTGGCCGCATATCACCCATGATCTCACCAACCATGCCAGTGGTGTAAGTGTGGGGCCTATCCCCTAGGCGGGTCATCTCAGTGTCCACCGCCTCACTAGATGAGCTCGATATCTCAACAATATTCAGGACTAGAAGCACTCCAACATCTACCAAAACCAATGGAGAGACCTGCAAAAGGGAAAACTTCTACCCCACACAACAAAAAGGAAACAAACTCTGGAGCTCCCCTACTTGCAAAGAAGACCAGAGTAATAGAGGACCAGAGTTCAAAAGAATGTCTCCACTCCATATGATACTTTGAGGTCCAAATATGCATTGCTAGAGCAAAACCATTTGGGATACGAAAAAGTCTCACTCTCATGTCCAATAGTTGTACAGTATCTAGCAGAGCTAGATAGGCTCGCTTCATAGCTTATGGCCAACTAATCAGTTCTTTTACAAAGAAAGACAAGGCCATGAGCACATTCTGCCCTTGCAGCACTATTAGAACAACAAGTTAAAGGCAATTTCCTTATGTCCAACCATTTGTGAGACACTAATGCACTGCATGCAGTAGAGATCAAAACGAAAAATGCATTGCATGCAGTAGAGATCAAAACGAAAGAAGCATTGCATGCAGTAGAGATCAAAAAGAAAGATGCAACTATCAAAGAGATACAAAAGAGAGCTTGCAAAAAAAGAGAGTGCTCAAGAGCTTGTGGGCCCAAACTCAGCCTCGTCGATCAGTGTTAATGTCAAGAAGGACCAATTGATCCTTAAGGTGGTGGTGCACTTCCCAACTTAGGTGTTGTAGCACCATAGCCCTGCCTACTAGTACCTTGAAGAGCGGTTCTCTCTACCATGCAATATAGTGCTCATAGAGTACTACCGATCAACAAATGTGTTGAGAAACACAATGTCAATCCGAGGACTCGACATGATGAGTGCATGAAGGCTTATCCCTTGTGGGAGAGCTCACATTCACGAACCACCACTTGACGATTCAACCATTCAACACCTCAATCAATCTCTCAATCCCTTAAACCCACTACACTAATCAAGAGAATAAGCAATGCATGGCAATCTCTTAATCCCATTCAAACATTGATTAAATCTTAGCTTTCTCTAATGCCAGCAAACCCATAAGCGTGCATCTACTAACCCACAAGCTTAAGCAAGCATAGAATGTAACATTCACAAACCCACAAGCTCATAGAGAGAGTCTATCCATGAATAACTCATTGCCAATGAAGTGGGCAAGAGCTTGCATCAATGGAGACTACACACACACACACTACAAGCATGCATACACAAGAGAAAGAAAGAAGCATTCAACTAATCATAGATTAATCTACTTCAATGATGCTAAAACAGATTAAGAGAAAGAAGTGGAGCTATACTCATTGGAGCTTAATGCTCATTAGAGTACAATAGAGAGAGTTAGAGAGTTGCCATAGCTTGTGAGCTCAAGAGCTTCACTCAATAGCTCTTATGAGAATGGCCAAAAACGTCCTCTTTCTTTAGCTAACATCTCTTTTATAGAGATGTCACTAACCCTAGACCTCTTTCACACATGGGCGGACAACCCCATAAGTGAGCCTTGCTTAATACACTTAGAACTCTCATTTAGAACCCACATTGGCCTAAAACGATTTACATTGCACTTCGGCATAAAAATATGAAAAAATTATGTGTGTTTTTATGTTCCCATGGCTACAATCCCGCTCTCTTGCATTAATTGCTTCCGGCTTCCTTCCATAATCCGTGTTCCCGTGAGTGAACATTCCCCCCTTCCTAAATCGCGCACGTCCTCGGGCGCGGTAGAAACAAAAGCTGCAAAAAACAATTGAGTGAACTTGTACGACTTCTTCCATGGAAGCACAATCCTGGGACAAGGGTCTTCAAGTGAGAAGTGCTTTGTTTTCAAGATGTCCACATTAGACCAGCTTTAGGGTTAAATTTGGTGAATCGAATGCGACGACAAACCGGGCTTTGGCGAGCTATGGCATACATGGATATAGTTCGACCACACCCAATGAATATCAGATTGGGTGACCATGGCTTGTCATGTGTATGATCCAAGGTAGCACATTACAAATGTAGAGTATAAAAGTAGTCAGAGATGGTCAAGTGTGTTACATCATAAATGACTAGAGTTTTTACGCAGCAGAGTACACCAACTTTTAGAATTTCTAAATGTTGGCTGAAAAACAAACATGTTTTAGATTAAGTGCCCGAGGTTAGATGGAGGGGGAGAATTTTCTCTAATGATTTCAATGCGTAATTAAAAAGCATGGAATTTAGAAATTATTTACATGCAAGTACACTCCAGAGAAAGAACATGCACATTACAAAAGTTTCTCCTGCATTAATGGGTTGAGAAGAGCATGGCTCATCATTATTGGGCTGAAACAATTACCAACTACAATTTACATTATATGAATAGAACCCCCAGAGCAGAAATACATGGTATGACACCAAAGGAGAAGTATAGTAGTAGAAAACCAGATTTGTCACATCTCAAAGTTTTTGGATGCATTGCATATGTACATATTTTTGATGAGCTATATAGTAAGTTGGATCTAAAGGCTAAAAAATATGCTTTCATTGGTTACTCCCTTGAGAAAAATGGGTACAGATGTTACAACCTTGTCACTCGAGAGTTGAGGGTGAGTAGGGATGCTGTATTTGATAAGATGAGTAGCTGACTGCTGGGATGCTGAATTAAAAGACTTGATTGGGGCTGGAGGTGGATGCACAAAATGCAAGTCAACAATCACAATTGTTGGAGAGGACTGGAGCTAGCAGTGGGTCTATTGATAGACCATGGAGTGGCAAGCTATGTTATAATGTGAGTCCTGCGAATTCAGTAGGTGCATCACATGAAGGCAAAGATAAGGTCGATGATCCCCTTGGTATGCTTGACATTTCAGCATGGTATTCATTTATTGATGGAGAGTCTAGTGGCTTAGAGCAGAGCCTTGGCAAGGATTTTGGGATTCGAGCTATCAATGACACCTGGTGTAAGGAAGGCTAAGGCAGCTACCACCAAGGATAGATCTAGGACCACATAGGTCTAATAGGGTGAAAAACCCTATTCAACTATGTAGGTCAAATAGGGTGAAAAACCATGTTCAGAGATTGATGTAGCATAGTTATGTAGCTCACCATTATGCATACATCAACATGGTAAAGGTTGTGTAAGATGTTGAACCCACAAGTTTTACCTCGAGATAAGCATGTAGGAGGATGATTCCTTCACAAGTTGCCTCTTTCTTTTTATGGACATTGATTCCTCCAATGGGAACCTATGGACATTGATCCCTCTAATGGGATTCGTGGCTCAAGAATTGAGCAATGTCATGTCTTCATCTTGGCACACTAGGCTGATTTGGAATAAAGGAGCATCTAGAATATCATCTTCAACTCCCATTGGCAGTTCTCCACTCAATATTCTTAACATATAGCTAGCTCTTACATCATGTGTCAACCCTTTTCTCCCTAAGGTAGTAAAATCAATCTCAATGGATACACGCATTCATCTCCTTCCCTATCTCATCCTACACCACCCCTCCATTTTCACACACGATACATTTTCTCTATGGATGTTGTGCAAGGAGTGTCAGGACTCCTAGGTGTGCATGGTGCACTAGATGTGGAGGAAATGGGTGGGCATACTGATGTGTAGGGGTTAATCCATTTGTGCCACCACTCCCACCATAACAACCCACTGCTACCACATCTACTCATGGACGAGTAGGTGGGGTGCATGTCAGTGTATGCAAGGGAGTGGGGATTGGTGTGACTATAGTGGTAAAGGGATGGGAGGGCCCAACCCCCTCAAAGTAATTCGTTGCCATGGCTCTCTGCTCGAGGGTTGCTTATGAAATGAACTGGTAAAATTTCTCTTCAGGGCTCATGGCTTGTGGACTAGGCATGAAAGTAAACTCTAGAGAATGTTGGGTGGAGGTGTTGGCAAGCGTGTTCAAGGGGATATAACCTTCTCGGGTTTCATCCATGATTCTACACACCTATATAAAGTTAAGCTTTTTCAAATGCATGTGTGCATATTGCTTAACATATGTATGGCAAAGCTTATGCATAGTCAAGCCTAGGCCAAGGAAAAGCAAGGGCATATGCTTGGCTATCACAAATCCAAGCCTATGCCCTTTCTTTGCTTTGGCCTAGGCTTGGCTATGCATAGCCAAGCCTAGGCCAAAGCTAAGCAAGGGAAGGGCATAAGCTTGGCTATGAGACAAATCCAAGCCTACGCCCTTGTTTTGGCCTAGGCTATTCATAGGCATAGCGATGTTGTGTAGGCTTGTCTATGCATAGTCAAGCCTAGGCCAATGAAATGAAGCAAGGGCATATGCATAGCCATGCATAGTGTCAAAGACAAGCCTATACCCTTGCTTTGCTTTAAGCATGGCTGTGCATAACCAAGCCTAGGCCAAAGCAGAGCAACGGCATAAGCCTGGCTTTGACCTAGGCATGGCCATGTATAGCCAAGCCTATGCATGTCCATGTCTATTGATATCCAAGCCCAAGGGTGTAGGCTTGGATAGCTATGACAATGCATGGGCCACATGGCCTTTAACTCTTACAATAAAGAACAAAACCCAAAGCGAGGGTTTAGGGTCCACACCTCAAAGTAAAGGCACTATTGTAGATAACTTTCCCTTCTACAAATACACACAAAAGGAGAAAAAAAACCAATAAGTAAAAATTAGTAGATAAGAGAGCAATTAGGGCAAAGGAAACATGGGCAATTGGCAACATTATCTTGACTTAAGAGAGAAAGGCAAGAAGATATGAGCTTGCAAATACACATTAGAAAATCCATGGTAAAGGTAAGAGAAAGAAGTAGAAAGGGTTGGAGAAAGAAGGGTATACCTCCTCTGTACCTTGTAAGCACAAAAAAAGCTTTGCATAAATAGGTAAGGAAACTCAATTTTGTAATTTTTAAGGGCACTGGTTTAAGCATAATGGTATAGGTGCCAGTATGTGGACTGGCTAATATATATCGGTGCCTATACCGATGAGTATATATTGTAGCCATCTGGACATGGAAGATGCCTCTCTACACTTTATCTTTTTCCTCACCCACAAGCATTGGCTTCTTGTTGAGCTTGTTTCTTCCTCTTGACTTCCTTCTTTCTTGTTTCCTCAGCCATGTGGATGGCTTTAAGTTATTTATAGAGGAGAGAGATCTGTAGAAATTTTTAAGTTTACTCCCATTTTTGAGGAATCCATCCATTTTGGAATCCATATAATATTTCAAAGTAGACACCTCCTCATGAAGTCATTTCATATATCCTGAAATGACCCATTCCTCTAAGTTTGAGTTTTCTTTTGTTTTTCTTGAGGCTATAGAGGAGGACCAAGTCTCGTACCTTGAACCTTTTAGTTTTGATATTCAAATCAAACCATCTTTCCTCCTCTTCTTTTTAGCATCATAGATGCCCATCAAAGAGTGTAACCTAGCCTCATCTAGTTTTTCAACTTTAATGAGTCCTTCCAAACAATTCATGGCCAGTCCATTCCATTTGTTTAGCTACCCTCCAGGTTGGGATCATGAATTCCACATAATGAGAATTGCATCCGGTTTGAAGATCAAATTATAAGGTGCAGTCTCTAATGATGTCTTGTAGGCAGTTCGGTATGCCTATAAAGTTTATGTTCCCAGTCTGTTCTGGAAGCTTCAAGTATTTTCAAGAGAACTGCACATAAGACTTGTTTGTTTAGTATGAGGAAGACATATGGTGGTGGTGGACAACCATAAATTATTCTAAAAGAATCTCCACAATATCATTCAAGAAATGAGTACCTTAGTCACTTATGTATTCTAGGGGACATCCTAACCTTGTGAGATAATGTCGGCCCATTTAGTTCAATAATTCATAGCCACACGATGAGATATCATGCTTCTATGCTTTTAATTGTTGCAGGGTTAAAGGTTCTCACAAAATCCGTTCCCCATTTAGCAAATGGTCTAACAGACATGATGTAAAGGCATCTTATCTCTTCGTTGGGGTATTCTGAAGAAGCACTTGTACTCATCACATCTTTTGATGTATTCCATGGTTGAGGCACAAGAGTGTCGACGAAGACATAGCAAACACTTTGATCAAAGGAATTAAAGGAGTACTCAAAGCTAGACCAAGGGAGTTGGGCAATTCTCATTTAGCTCCTAGATATGAAATAACTTGGTGTGCTATTTGTAGAAGCAAACACATAGCTCATGAATGTCTTAATCCTCATAGCTAAAGTGAACCAATGGTGTGATTATTGCAAGTGATACAAAAATCATGAATCAACTAAATGCTATAATGCCTAGAGAATGATGACAATGACTGGTGTGTAAGCATTTTTGGTACCCCCACAACCATTAGCTTTGCT
Organism: Cibotium barometz; assembly: GCF_041138505.1. Lineage (NCBI taxonomy): Eukaryota > Viridiplantae > Streptophyta > Polypodiopsida > Cyatheales > Cibotiaceae > Cibotium > Cibotium barometz. Next base: position 48,405,345 of record NC_141076.1, read on the forward strand.
AGACCATCTCCTAATGATGCAGAAATAGCTTACTCTACAAGGAACCCAATCATCATTAGGAATCCTTATAGGCACACAACGATTCCACCTCCAGTGCTATCTCCTCAACCCGTCCCATCAGAGGGACCACTCTTATGAGGCTTATTAAGATTGATCCAGTTATTCATGAATCTTCTAATGCACATGCCTTCTATGTCAAATATCCAAACTTGACAGTTGGAAGTCCTCCAAGGGGTGAACATGGCCCGCCGACCAAGACATTTGATGCTAGACATGCACCACAATTGACCATATTAGTTCAAATAGCATTAAGATCTTACCAACTAAGAGATATCAATGTACTAAGGCAAGATCCCTTAGCCTACTTTAGATACCAAGACCTTATCACCAAGACATATTTGATGCTAGACATGCACTAGGCGCGCAGACAACTGACCACATTAATTCAAATATCACCAAGATCTTAGTGACCAAGAGATATCAACATACTAAGGCAAGCTCCTTAGCCTACTTTAGATGCTAAGGCCCTCACAAATTGGTCGAACTGCCCAATAAAAGCTAACCTAGAAATAGTGACTACTAATTCACCACCATTGATAGTGTACAAAGTGTGCAATCCCCCCACATGAATACATCGTCACATACCACCAAAGGGTTGGGGATAGATGACAGAGTATCTTGTCTAAACGACTATAAATAAGTTTAATTGAAGATAGTAACAATGGATCAAGCCAAGAAATTGTAAGATTAGGCAGCCTTATTTGCAACATCTTCTACACCAAAACCCCCTAGGGAAAAAAAGGAAAAAGAAAAAGCAGAGACCGTATTAAGGGGAAGGCACCTGCATTACCAAATGAACCTACAAGAACCACTCACTTGGGACTTCTCAAAGTTCTAAGGTGGTGAATGAGACCAAAGAGAGATACCCGAGGGACCTACTAAGTTATTTTGATATTGAGTATGTTCCAAATTCCTCCATTCAAATTAACTTAGGAGAATAATGGGGAGTGGGAACCCATGAAGAACTTAGAAAAAAATCCCAAAAAGTGTTACAAGCCCATATGGATGACAGGCATAAACAAACCAAGCATTCAAGGGGTGATCTAGAACTATGAGAAAGAAACCTAGGCCTGAAGATGCAGGAGACCTAAGAGAGCTACATGACCGTATCATGAGGGAACATGAGATCCATGAGAGGTAGCATCTTGCACTCGGAGAATCATTACTAGGAGAAAACATAGAGGGAAATGAGTCTGAATGGGTGTAAGTGTCATGACAATCAAAAGGAAACACATTATGAACCATGCCTTCATGCATCAGCTAAGAGAAAGAGTCAATGACCATATCAAACTTGCCTTCAATAAGGCCATAACTTAAAGAAGAAGCAAGAACCTTGAGCAATCCTCTCTGTACCTATGACTATCTCTACTATGACTGAGTATACTTAAAAAGAAAACCAAAAGCCTAAAATAAAGTCCACTAATGAATAAAAAATCAGCTCAATCCATTAGAAGACATGAGTGAGACTGGCTATAGGAAAACAAGAAAAATCCACTAAAAGAATACAAAGATGTGCGTTCAGTGTCGTGGGTAAGTTTTGAAGGTGATAATTAGAATGCCACCATTCCAATTAAATTGGAGGGCATGACCACAATTATGATCCTAGATGTAGGAGAAAGAGTGAGTATAGCCACCAAAGGCATGTGGCAAAGATGGGGGAGCAAGCCCCCAAAACCTTTAAAAAGTTTCCTCAAATTAGTGCCAATGGAAATTTAGGAACACCTATATGATTATGATATAATAGCATGTTTGGAGAGTTTAAACTTATGTTTACACCTATATGATTATGATATAATAGCATGTTTGGAGAGTTTAAACTTATGTCATGTGAATGAGCATAGATGTAAACGTGTGAGCATGATGAGGAAATTTCCATTGCTTCACTACCATACCTTGAAGAGGAGGAAAACTAGATGCCTCTATTGGCTACAATGGACACATGTCCTAGAACCACAAGAACTAACGATGAAGGGCCAATTGAAAACCATAAAAAAACAACTCCTAGGAAATGCAAAGTCATACCACTCAGAAGCTTTAGTGTAAGCTTTGACATAAGCTATGGCTCGAGGCCGATAGAAAAAGATGAAGAAAACAAGGAGGTGTTCTCGTAGGCACTCCTCATAGAATTCCTCAAAAATAGAGAATCTTCTCTATAAAAGTTAAAAAAGTTGATGCATGTTATTAGAACAAGAGAGCCCCCCTAGCCTCAAGAATCAAGAACACTATTTGCACTATGTCGAGGCCTTGAGATCTATTAAGAAGTTTTGTTCTAATTGGAAGGATATAATGAAGATTCTAAGCTTAATGTCTAGAAAATAGATCCTAAAATTGCTAAAACCTTAGCATAAGATAACCGCATGGATTCAGCCTCCTCAGTCAATTCCAAAAATACATCGAAGTCTAGGCGAAGAAGATGAAACAAAGATATACGTGAGGGACGAATCCAGAAAGAATCACAAGGAGTTAGTTCTAGATACTGACCAAAAAGAGGACTAGAGACAAGTCTCTTACCAATTTAGAAACTACAAGATCTAAAATAGGAAGGCAACACCAAAAAGAGAGAGACCAAAAGAGACAGGTGTCTCTTATAAAAGGGACTTAAAGATGCCAAACAAATTGACCTAGCATAACCAAAGGGGAGAGCCCAAAAATTATGGATCTCTATTGACTTGACCCCTAAGGAGGAGACCAAATTACTCGAATCTCAAGGGATTCCCTCTTGCTGAAGTCTACCAGTATACAATGATTCCATTGGTAGATGGTGTAAGGCCAATCAAACAAAATCCTTACACACACAATGAAACCTATTCCATAACCATCAAGGAAGAAGTTGGTAGACTTATTTTGGCAGGTTTCATATATGAAATCGAGCACACTAATTGGGTATCATCGGTGGTCATAGCAAGATCCTCGTATGTGTGAGCTTGAAAAAGGTAAATGCAGCCTTTGGTGAGAGATCATTTCCTCTTGTTGCCTTATATTAAACATGTGCTTGAAAGGGTAGTAAAAAAGAGCTTTATAGCTTCATACATGGATTTTTAGGATACAACAAAGTATCCTAACTACAAAGGATGGGACATTCACATATAAAGTAATGCCATTTGGACTTACAAATGTGCCACTACAAGGGAATGGGGCGATGATAGTACGGCACCGATATAAGTGATGGTATATCATCAAAAAAGACAATCGATATAGGCATTGGTATATATGTGTCAGTGTAAGCACTGGTATACGCGCCAATAAATTGGGAAAAAAATAAAAATTCTTACTTTTTTGCAAACCTAAAAATATTAAAGTATGGTTATATTTATAATTAAAATTACCATATTTAGCCTTTTTGAGCTCATCTATGATATTAAAAATGTGTGAGCCAATGTAGAAAATAAAAATGTCACTAGATCCTAATTTTTCTTGTACTTTGTATGATCAAATTATTGTCAAAAGAAGATGTTATGCAAAACTATGGGATAGTGGTGAAAACTTGTATATGTATACTAAATACTAATTTTTTCCACTTTTACAAAGTTTCAAGGCTAATGGATGTGTTTATAATGTATGGCCACTTAATTATCACTCTAGCTGAAATTACACAATTTTGGGAGTACTCCTTTGGTAGCCTACAACCACTTAATACTTCTCTCTACATATATTGTGTTAATTCTTAGAGCTATTTATCAAGAATATTAAAATTTAATACTTACAAACTCATAGAATCATCATCTATTCTATCATCCTCGACTACATTTATGGCCCCAAAAAGATCAATTTCAAGGAATGCCTTTGCAGCCTCTTCAATCTCACCTGAATCAATTGGTCATGGCTTGCTCTTCTATAGGATCAAGGTCATCTATGTGCTCCCCTTTGTTTGTCAGATGTACTTGGCTCTTCACCATCAGAACTTGATGACCTTTTCCTCAAGCCTAGGTGTGACATAATTGGCTCCTAGATTTCAACATCAACTCTATCATTTGGCTCTTTAGTTTCAACAACATCAACTCTATCATTTGGCTCTTTAGTTTCAACAACATCAACTCCATCATTATGACTCTCTGGTTCTTCTTCTAGTTGCTCACCTTCAAAAATTTGTTAGCTCTACGAGGAGAAATTTGGACTACAAACACCCACCTTGGATTCTTTGGGTCTACTTTAAAGATGACTTGCTCACAATGTTCTAGTAGCACAAAGGTGTCCCTTTTTTGCGTGGTCCAAGACTTCGTGGAGTCAACTTGAACAAAACCACTCTTGTCCTTCCTATGGTTAGAATTTGTCCATTTGTTACTACCTTGGACCACTTCACAGCAAAGATAAACATGTCCAACCTTTTAAAAGCAACCTTGATGATGTTTTGAATGGTTCCATAATCATTGTTCCATAGTAATTAAGCATGCCAACTTCTACATAAAGTCACTTGCACATCGGCTTTCTTACATGAAGTTAGCCTTGAAACCGCTTTATAAAAAGTTGTTCCTTTACAATCTATTCATTCCTCTTAAAAATGATGGCCATGTAACCAAAGTGCACCGTATGATACTGCAAGTAGAACAAGAATTAGCCTGTAAGGTCATACATGATAAATAGACTTTTTTATTTATTAATGAGATAGTAGTCAAGGAGATTAGCCTCACCATCATGTTTGGCTTGTGTTATTATTGCATCAAGCCATCTACTTGAAGGGAAGGTAGGTAGTTGTGTAAGCTCTAGAGGGCATGGTAGGTTTCTTGTTGTTTAATGACTCCTAAAATTTTATCAGGCAATGATACTTTGTGCCTTGAATTTAAGATGCAAAATTTATTGATCTTCTCTTGTAAGGTGTTGTTCATTGTCCTTATTAGCCCATTTCTTTGGGGAACTTCCCTAACTACTCTATCATCTTTTCCATGGCTCCATAGCCGAGGCATCTTTGGGTCAGATGATGTACTAAGGAATTCTATTATGTAAACAAGAGATTCTTGTACAAGGCATACTCTGAGAAGAGATTCTTGTACAAGGCATACTCTGAGAAAGCTCATTGATGAAAAAATCCCTTTAAAGTTTTCATGAATCTCTTTAGAAAATACATCCAAAACATCCAACAACGACTACGGATAGTCCCTAAACTGCAACCTTGTTGATGACATGAACTACAAGGTGTATCTAAAAGGTCAAGATTCTTATTGGTAGAAACTTTTTGACCATGCACATGCCCTCGGAGCCTAGATGTTTTGTGGTCTCTAGGTGATGGCCTCTATACACCACCAGCTGGCACACAAGAAAGAAACATAGTGTGATTAGAAAAGGGGGACACCAAAATCCCAGCTCCAAGGGCACCAACCATACCTACAACTATCCCCGACCCTCTAAGCTGACTCAAGGGGACACTTCTATACCCTCCCAACCTCCCCTTTTGGCCCAACTACCTCCTTGAAATGGCCTCTTTGGTCACCTCTCACCCCAGAAGCTTTGATCAATCTCCTATAAGCTCCTCTAGCCGCTGACATCGAGCTGACCAAAACAACTCTCAACGACGCAATAAAGCCTATTTCTACTTCCAAATGTCTACCTCTTGTCCATAGGTAGAAACATGTCCTCTCGAAACCTTTACTCTCCTTTAAGGTCAGCCTATTTCTACTTCCAAATGTCTACCTCTTGTCCATAGGTAGAAACATGTCCTCTCGAAACCTCTACTCTCCTCTAAGGTCAGCTGACCTTGTATACACAATCCCAAGACCTGTCTGAATCTCATGCCGACTCTCCTCTAACCCCTCAGTAGTAGCAGACTGGACCAGACTAAGTTCTGCTGCCTCAGAATTTTGACTCAAATGTCTTCACAAAAATAAACCTTCTCCTTTGTGTTCGCAGACTCTCTCATGCCTTCAAACTACACTCACCAAGCAAGGATACCACACAATTGACTCTTTGGTGCCTGCAATTGACCCACAGCTACCTCAGAATAGACTATCTTCTTAAGGACTATACAAACAACTCATCTGAGGCATAATCTTTCTCTTTTGGGTCAGTTAGCACTTCTAGACCTTCAGAAAACTTACACCAAACATGTTTCCCACCCTGTGGACTCTCAGCTTTGATACCAACTTGATTTTAGCTACTACAGAAGCTCGTTAGATCACAATGTCTTCTCATTGCTTACAGTTGACATTACAGACTGTCAGACTAGACCCACTAACACCTCTCTCAAGCGCAAACAAGTCAGGGAAATCCTTTTACATCATCAAACTGAAAACTCTGATCAGCTAACACCAAATTAACCATATACCATTTCTCATCAATTGCAGTATCACTCTGGACTCTCCATTGAGACTAGCTGGTCAACCAACGAGATCCAGTAAACAGATTACAATAATCATTTCGTCCATCATCATACATATCTTCCACGACATACGCATGGGTATCCTAGGCACCGCGAGCCCGTGCATCGCCTGGTCAGAACCCTCCAGGATCCTCCTTAGGTGTCTTGGCACTTCACTCAGGGATCGCTTCATCGGCCCTCGTCCATCATATCGAAAGTGCACCATTTTAACCGTACCAAGACCTGGGCAGGCTTTGCCGTGTGAGTTATCCTTTGAACACTCCTCTCGCCAGCTGTTGCAACCGAACTTCCCTTAGAAAAACATATACCAAATGCTCCCTCTAGCATTCTGGCGTAAGACAACCCTTTAAGAAAACAGGGTTTCTATGCAAGTTTTTCGTTTGATTTTCTTTTGAATACAATGAGTATATCTTAAATCAATATCCCCAAAACTTCTTGAATGGAGTTCTGAATTTCATACCAGAATTCCTTGAATTCTGTAACCTTGATCCACAGATTAATTCAAAGGGTCTCAAACTTAGTTTCAAATTTGGCGGGAGTTTTGAGGGTATTTTTCTAAACTGGTCACATCTTCTTTGCTCGAAACTGACGAAAGAGTTTGGTCTTGGTCATAGTCTGATTCAAGGTTCGAGTCTGATAAGATTTTTCCTGAACCATCTTTCTCGAAAAGGTTTGATAATTCAGTTACTATTTTACTGAATTTCTTTCTTTGAATATTCACTTAACTGATTTCTAAACTAGTTACGAATTCCAATGAGGAATAAATTAATCATTTATCTGAATATTTTGATCTCGATAGATTTCTTGAATTTTCTTTTTACAATCTGTGTGAGTATAAAACAATAGAAATTTCTCTCTTATTAATTATTCATTTATCAATTTCTCATAGAATTTAAACATAGAATTTAAGAGAATTCTAATTTTAATATAAAAATTCTTTATGCATCTATTTATGCATAAAAATCAACTACAATGGGAATAACACTTAAAAAATCCTTTTATGCATCTATTTATGCATAAAATCAAATTTAATAGGAATAACACTTTTAAAATAAAAGAATTTCTTTATGCATCTATTTATGCATAAAATCAATTTTAATAGGAATAACACTTTTAAAATAAAAAGAATTTCTTTATGCATCTATTTATGCATAAAAATCAATTTTTACAAGAATAACGCTTTTATAATAAAAATTTTCTTTATGCATCTTTCTATGCATAAAAATCAAATTTAATGAGAATAACACTTTTATAATTATAAAAAAATTTTCCATTATGCATCTTTCTAAGCATAGAAATTAAATTTAATGAGAATAACACTTTTATAACAATAAAAATTTCCATTATGCATCTTTCTATACATAGAAATTAAATTTAATGAGAATAACACTTTTATAATAAAAAAATTCCATTATGCATCTTCCTATGCATAGAAATTAAATTTAATAAAAATATCACTTTTATAATAAAAAAATTCCATTATGCATCTTTCTATGCATAGAAATTAAATTTAATAAAAATAACACTTTTATAATTAAAAAATTTCCATTATGCATCTTTCTATGCATAGAAATTAAATTGAATGAGAATAACACTTTTATAATTTAAAAATTTTCCATTATGCATAGAAATTAAATTTAATGAGAATAACACTTTTATGAAATTTTCATTATGCATCTTTCTAAGCATAGAAATTAAATTTAATGAGAATAACACTTTTATAATAAAAAAATTTCCATTATGCATCTTTCTATGCATAGAAATTAATTTAATGAAAATAACACTTTTATAATAAAAATTTTCCATTATGCATCTTTCTATGCATAGAAATTAAATTTAACGAGAACAACACTTTTATAATGAAAAAATTTCCATTATGCATCTTTCTATGCATAGAAATCAATTTTAATAATTAATGTCAGTGATATTCATGCATATTCATTGGTGAATATATACATGGAGTAATTAGAATATTTCTTTTAGATGCAAAAATGGTGGGAATTACTCTTTTGGAATAACATAAAAACAAACTTTCTTTTCCACAAAATTTTGGAAAATTTTGCCATAACCTCCTTTGTATGGCTGACTATTTCTCATTTTTATCATTCTTTAATTGACTTAAATTGAATGTATAGGACTCTAATCTACACAATTTTCAAAATTCAAGAGAGTAAACAATAAGAAAAGTTCAATTAATCATTTAGTTAATCTTTCTAGGATTAAGAAAGGCTGGAATGTAAAGAAGAGAAGGGAGTGGCCTTTTCCTTGAAGGCATAGCATTTGAATTTAATTCAATCAATAGTAAAACATGAAAATCAAGAAAACCATATTTTTAAAAATCAAACAAGTTAGAAAAATTAGCTTACATGGAACTTGTAAGCTTTCCTTTGGCTTGAGGGATTGAGGGTTCTACTCTTGCTTGAAGCAAGAGTGGCCACCAATTCACTTTGGAGAGGATTAGGCCAAAAACAATTGAATTATCAAGAAATTCAATGTAGCTGGCTCGAGGCAGGAGTAGAGTAACAGTGCATAAACACCATTAAGCTTTTACAAAGGGGGAGGCTTCTATTTATAGGAAAAAGTGAGCCTCAAACCAAGCAAACTGATTCTAGAATTTTCCAGATCAGTTTAGTCAATTTTTGACCATTTTTGGGTCAGCTCAGCTTACTTTTTGGATCTAGTTTTGAAATAGGAGAGAGAAGAGATGAAATATCTCATTTAAGTGATTTAAAATTGGGGGCTAATGATGAGAAAAAAGGTGCCTACTTCATGAGGGGAGATCCCCACTCTGAGGTGTCAAAATTCACTTTTTTAATTGTTTTCTTTGGTCCTTAGTCCACTCTTCATCTTATGTGAGCATTTACTCATTTTTGGAGGGTTTTTCTTTTATTCTTCAATTTATCTCCTCCCTACATTTGGATTAATCTTATTGGTCCATAAGAACCTTAATCCAAAATTTTTAGAAAATCTGGACCCTTAGGCTAAGGTCTTTTGTGCAGATTATAATTTATTTCTAATGCACCTTAGGAATTTATTTTTATACTTCTGTTTCGAGGAAATTTATTTTAATAAGAAAGGATATTTTTCCATCCAAAGATATCTAAAAACTGAATTACCTCTCTTTAGAACATTTTCTCTCTCTAGGACAAAACAGGTAGAAACAAGATCTTGAGCTTATCCCTTATCTTCATGTGGGTATTATAGAAGATTCATATTTATATATACAAAAATTGCTATACCTCTATATGCCATGTTGCTATGTTTTGTATACGAGCAGAGGAATACGAGAAGCATTCCACAAGTTAAAGTAAGCTATGATCTCAACTCCAATTTTGGTATGTTTCCTATAAGTAGAGGAATACGAGAAGCATTCCATGAGCTAAAGTAAGATATACTCTCAACTAAAGATGTGGATTTGATGGTGATTTGTGTGAGATTTGGTGTAGAATAGCTCTCTTTTTTGTTTTGAAAAGAATGCTTTTTACTTAATTTAAGATTAATTTGTGTTTTTGTTGTTGTTTTTGTAGTTTTTCACGTTCTTAGGGCTTGCACATAGTTTGTATTAGGCTTAGTTTGCATCCATTGCATCAAACAATGCAAGAAAATGCATTTCTTAGTGAATGTTAGCTCTCTTTAGTTTAAACATAGATCTAAGATCATTAATTTTAGTTTAATTGTGTGTTTTTTGTTGAAATTGTTTGGATTAGAGTGTTAGCAAGCATTAGGAGTAGCTTAATCTTTCAAAAAATTTCTTAAAACCATCAAAAAACCCTTGAATTTGACTAATTTCTCTTAATGGACTGGTTTTTATCATTAAGGGTGATTAATCTTGTTCAAGAGGCTAAAAATTTAGAAAATATGTTAATTAGGGTCTAAATTGATCATATGAGTAGTCGAACTTGGAGTTCTTGAGTCTTTTGGGAGCATCTAGATGGATCAAAACACCTAATCACATCAATTTTTTGAACAATGGGAGAAATTTGACTCTCTTTGCTTAATTTTGCCTTAGAGAGGAGACTATAATTAAGAGTCTAATTAATCTCCTAATTTAGATTAATTTACACAATTGTTGATGCACAAAGATTAGTTTTTCCTTGCTCTATCCAAATGTGTGCTCAATTGTGTGAATTAATTAGGGATCCTTGATTAGTATAAAAGAGAAAAAGATTAGTGAATGATTAATCTTGGATTAATTCTTAATCACTTTTTTACATAACTCATTAAGGCTAATGAGCATTCAATGAGAAGATGCTCATGAGTTGTCAATTTGTCCATTTTGGGGATCATTTATGAAGGGTGTAAGGTGTGTCATTAAAAGGTTGACTTTTTTTATTCCACTTACCTTTTTTTTGGGAAAATGCCCATATCCCTTTCATTTTAAATTCAAAAAATATTCCCCCCAAAAAAGAAAAATTTGTATTTCCCACTAGACTCCAAAAAAAAACGACGTAAACGAAAAAATGACGTGAACAAAAATCTGACATGAACGAAAATCCGGCGTGAAAAAAAAATTTAAAATTTAATTTCCACGTGAAAACTATTTCACGGCGTGAAACACCAGTTCACGACGCAGGGAAAAAAAACAAATTTAATTTTTCGTAAAGTTCGGCGTAAAGTTCGGCATGAAAATCGTTTCACACGGTGTGAAACACCATAGTTTCACATGGGAGGAGAACCAAATTTAATTTTTCGTGAAGTCTGACGTGAACTGTTTCACAGCATGAAACACCAGAGTTTCTCTGGAAAACACCCCTGTTTGGAGGCCCGTATCTCCTAAATCATAAATTCGATAAAGGCGCTCTAAGGCTCATCGGAAAGCTGACATCGAGCTCTTCGACTTTGGACTTGGTCGTCCGAAGTCAAAATCGATCATTTTGGCCTCCGACCAGTAGCCTCAAAATTCGACCCGAAAATCGAGGCAAAAAACAGCCCAAAAAACCACGAAAAAATCGTAAAAAATAGCACGAAAACGACGAGCCATATTCAGGCTACTTTTTGAGGGTCTAAACGACAAAATCACTGACTCAGGGAAACAAAGTTGTAGAACTCCAAAAATACTACAACTCCCTCATACAAAGTTCTTCAAAATTCTTTTGGAACACCCTAAAAAACGTGTTGCGAAACAGGGGAAAAAGTCTCAAATTTTTTTTTTCGTCTTGAGACAGTGATGGAAAATAGGTTTAATTAGGACCTCCTCTTCCATCTGGGAAGTTCCTAGCATACACTTTTTCTGGAAAAATATCTCTGAGGTCGTTTTCACGTGCGTTTTTCACGTGCGTATAACACCTAAGCTAATTAGGGCAAACGGACCCCCGTTTGATCCAACGAAGAGTACGCCAAGCCTCTTGAAGCTGTAACGGGCTGAGGGAAAGTATAAAAAGTTTTAAAAAAAATTATGATTGCTCATTAAGGAGCATTTAGTACGCACTCTGACATGGCCCCATGATAGAGGGATTGCCAGGGATCACACAAGGACTCAACCCAATGGTTGACATCTTTGAACCATTGAGATCTATGCCACCAATTCACCTCCCAATGCCATTGGCCATGCTTATAAACAAGCATGTCATCGGGTTTTACACCCTCTGTTACTTCGATTCAACCGGGCTTTGGTCCCTTGCCTAGCATTCCCGCAAATCCTATAAGTACCAACCTTTTCTTGGATGCCCACACCTTGGACATACTGAGTAGTCTAGGAGGGGGTGGCCCAAGGACTCAGTGAGTCTCTTCCAACAAGAGCACTCACATACTGTCGTAATAATGACTCATATACAGAAATACGAACGTACAAATTTTTAAAATTATGGGCAAATATGACCGAACAACAAACCTTGTCCAATTCATTCAAATGTTTGAGCAAAGATGTGAAGCCTTTGGAAATCCCAATTGCCCCACTAAGGTACATGCGTTGAACTTATGCTTAGAGGAAAAAGCTAGTCGATGGTTCATCGCATTGATGTTGACGATCAAGACCAACTTCAAAACCTTGAAATCAGCCTTTATACATGGCTTTTCCAGACAAAGTGATAGGTGGAGTGCAATAACAGAACTCTATTCAATTGAGCGTCAACCAAATGAATCCATTAGAGATTTCATCCTTTGGATAAAACTCTTAGACTCATGTTGTGTCATGGGAAAAATTAAACGATGTTCAATTGAGGAGATGTTTCATGATGGACTTGAAGAATAACAGCTTACACAACTTGATCATTGTATCCAATCCGAAAACATTCAATCAATGTTGTAAAGAAGCAATACGTTTAGATGACAACATGCTAGAAGATGATCATGCTACGAGATGTTCCTCATCTAAACCAAGTGAAGCAATGGCAAGAGAAAGATTGATCTTGGAATTGACATTCCCAGAATTTTATGCAGCCTTGTTTAAAACCTTACAGCCAACATCTATAAGAGAGGATGAAAACCTTCAAAACCAAACATCCTTAATGCCTATAAAAGTGACGAGCGAAATGCCTGTGTTGAATGCAATCACTACGACCATCCCAATCCTCATTGTGCATACAAGGCACCTGTCCTTCTATACTACATATATTGTAAAACCTTTGACCATGATACTAAAAAGTGTCCAACTTCATCCACAATGGACTCAAAACCTCCATCTCCCGTGCACCAAATAGAAACAATCCAAAGGGTAGAAACTGCTCAGGAAGCAGTTAATCGGACACTTCAGTGTTTCTATTGTCGTGGATCTCACAAGGTAGCAGACTACACAGTTTGAAATACTTCCATGCCCATAGTCACTGACACCTTGCAACCCATGTGTGAACGATGTGCATTGATCACATGTTCCAAGATTGCCCAAGACGAGTTGCTTCAATGTAACTTGTCTCAAAAAATACAACTCTTAACATCTTAAGTGTACAAAATGGGCAATTATCCACGGTACCCTTGAATGTGCTTACATCTTACAAGCCAAGGCACGACAAACAGTCAAAAAAGAACATAAAAGACAATACCTCAACATGGGTAGAAGAACATATTTTAAAACAGAACCTAAAAGAGAAAACAAAACCTTCTAAAACCAAGAAAAACAAGGGACTACAAAAAACTGTCGAAACCAAGGTCGCGTTAAAAGACAGAGAAAAGGAGAATGTAGAGGACATAAACCCAAAAAGGGACATAAACATAAAAGAGCCAAAAGCTATACATGATGCAGAAGCATCCACCTCAAAGACCACCACGCAAACCACAACACCCATACGTGCGACACAGGACACAAAAACCCAAAAGAAAAATCGATCTCGTTGCATGGGTAAATATAATGAAAATTGACAAACCAAAGAAAGTCAGAGAATGAAACAAGTTCTAGTACATCACTAAGTGAGGATGAAACAAGTTCTTACTCTTCGCTCAGTGTACCACATAGACCAATAAAGAAACTAGAACCCACCCAACCACCCCAAATGGATAATAAGGATAACATGACATATGCAGAACGCAAAAAACAAGCTCATGAGAGCATGCTTAGCTTGGTTGAATGTCTTATAGGGTCATTGGTTGTGATTGAACCTCATAATGCCAAACCTAAAACAGCAACCAAGATACAAACCCTAGAGGAGTACCGCTTTCCCTTTCCAAGAGGAAGACATACTGTCTACAGAAGAGAATTGAAAAAACAGACTGTACGAATTATAGGCTTGAGAAAGCACGTAAGGAATTTGATAATTCCCTTACAAGATTAAAACAGTCTCTCAAAACCTTTATTCGGAGGAATGCTCTTCTCTCATGATAAAGCCAGCATCACATCAACACTTACACCTTTAATGGCTCAACCTGAGTTATACAAGGACATAACGAACTACATAAAATAGGAATGTCATGATTCACAAGTTTCCAAATAGCCCTCATTAAGAATTGTCAGAGGGCCAAATGTGCCATTTTATGCATTGGGTACTCTTGAAAAAGCTGAGACCTAAACAGAGGATGAAAGTGAATGGGAATATAAAACAGACACAGGATCTGAAGCTGAAACAATAACCGAAACACCCATGGTTCCTTTGGAAGATTCTATCATGGTATGGTTGGATTTCCCTATAGGCAATGATGTTCAGCGCAAACGCGCATTGATTAGCCCTCGAGCAAGTCATAACATCATGACAATAGACACCTGGGTGTCATTGGGACAACCTCAACTCATCCCTACAAGCAATAGTCTTGCAAGAGGAGCCAATGGACAAAGCATTGAAGTTCCATGTTCCTTTAGATAAACTACTCAAACAATTGATGGCGATATGGAATTTACATTCCGTGTTACATTAGATTCCCTTGAGTATGATGTCATCCTTGGTGGACCTTGGATAAGTGAATCATTGTATTCACTAGATGAATCCATGCAAACAGTCACCTTGAACACTCCTGCCGGTAATGTACAATTGTTACGGGAGGAAGAAACCTTGGAGCTGGAACTTCCAACATATCTTACTGAAATAATTCCTAGGATTTTGGTTGGATTGGAAATTGCAAATAAAATCACCATAGCATAAGCACAGCTTTATCCAACACGAGAACACATTCTCATGACCCTTGAGCTATAGGATTTGTTAGGTCAACCAACACTCACGGCACATCCTGAAAGGATTACCTTTATACAAGACTTGAACATGCCATGTTTGGGATACTTTGAACATACAATGTATATTGAAACTTTGAACATACATTCAATATACATTGTATGTTCAAAGTACCCCAAACATGCCATGTTTGGGGTACTTTGAACATACAATGTATATTGAAACTAACCCCCTCACTTGTAAGTTTTTTGTGGTTGAGTATGTGTTGGAAGAAGATTTGATCTTGGGGGCATAAATGGACTGTTACTGCCCAAGCACCATTGTGCTTTGCTGGTGGTGGTGATAGAGTCATCATGTCAATCAACGACAAAAAGTTGACAATACCATACTACCAAGAAGATGATCCAACTTTAATGGATATCTATGATGCTGAATGCAAAAGGATACAAGCCTCTTCCACAAAAGCCCCTCAACACAATGACCTACCATCTGTGTCAACAACCAACTCCGATAAAGCATCTACTCCTTCAACCCCATCCTCACCTACAAAGTTTGATGACAAAATCTCGCAATCAGCAGCTATTCCTGAAGAAGTTCCCAGAGCCCCCACCAACCATCTAACTCTAACAAGGAACTCAAAGGAAAGGCCTCGGATCCTATGCATCTTTATCAACGAGCCTCACCAAAGGAGACAACCACATGCTCAAATGCCTCGTCATCGACAACCACTCCACAAGAGACTCTAACCCCATCATCAACAATGCCAATGAGTCCCAAACCTGCACCCTCAGCGTGAACCCAAGTCAAGGGCCCCAAAACTTCCACACCAACCCAAAAGAAAACTCCACTAAGATTCAATTACGATATCTTAATAGTATCAAAATGTGGGTGGAGAAGCAGCTGTTGAGATTCAAGCTCGATGTCAGTGTGTGCTGGCATGTTAGGTAGCAGCATGTGTGAGACATAAATGACCGCATCCAGCTCGTCATCATAGTGTGTGGACATTAGCTAGGGTTAGTAGTGTGTGGGCATAACTCATAGTGTGTCTTGTGTATTATGGATTATGGCTTTATGCATTGTGTGAGAAGGGAGATGGCTTCCCTCTATGGTTAGGGTTTGCAATATACATTAGGGTTTGCTCGTGTGTGTGTGTCTCCTCTCCCTCTACCTATTTTTCAACATGGTATCAGAGCCTGGTGCTCTCTATTAGGGTTTATGAGTGAGTGAGAGAAGAGGGAGAAGAAGCTGTGAAGCTTGGAGCACACCAATTTCTATCAGATCTGAGAGCTTGGCCTACAGGTAAGGTTTACTAAACACCCTTGAGCGGATTGCAGGTGATTCAAGCATAAACAGAGCATATTAGGGTTGCCCAAAGGAAAGGAAAATTCTAGTTTTTTGGAAGCTTTCCATTGAAGCTTGGAAGCGGTGATGTATGGTGAAATAGATGCAAATCTGGCAAAGAAACATGTATGTGACAAGGATGAATGTATTGGCAACTCTTGTACAAGCCCTACAACTGATTTTGGAGCAAATATGATGCATTTGAGTGATTGAAAATCACTGTTTTTGAAGCTCTCATAAAACAGAGAAAAAGAGGTCAATTTTTGATGAAATTAAACCTAGTTTCTTGCAAAAATCAGACATTTGATGGATTGTACACTTGCATTGGAGTGTTAGGCAACATTATATGCCTTTAATTGACACTTCAATCATTCCAAATACCCTCAGCATGTGTGCAGGCGACAGCTTATACAGAGCAATTTTTCATTAATTTTTGATAAGTGGAGGCCAAATTCCACTTGGTTGGTTGATTAACTTCAAAATTGGCTTAGCAATTAGCTAATACACAAACCCAAGGAGGAGGCTACATGATTTGTTAGAGCAATTATGATCTATGGAGCTAGAAATGAGCTGATTAACAGGCTGTCTCTACTGTGTTTAGTGAAACAGAGTGTGATTAATTGACTAATTACTCTCTCATCTTAAACAATTGGTCTAATTCCTTTTACATGGAGTTAGTGGACATCATTGCTAAGCTAATGAATGCCTGGTCTCTCAATTTGGACAAGGATTGAAGAAATTAGAGCCATTTTACTACTGGTTTTATTGGTTTTTCTCAAAACAGAGAAGGGGGTTTGACAAAATTGGTATGTACGCATCTTGGATAGTGTTGATATTCAACATTGAGCTTGTTTAGGTGTCAATGCAAGTTATGCACACTTGATTGAACCACTACATTGCAATTTGGAGCCTTGGAAAGCGTATTAAAACAGGGTATCTTAGACTGCATAAACCAGTTCATCTTGGATGCATACAGTTTGATTTTCTACATCAAAATTGAAGTTTGTTGACTACTTTGGAGTATCTGGAACACTCATTAGAGTGTGGTTGAGCTAAGGAAGGCTCGTTTACAGATTTGGACGTGTGTGGAAGGTGCATTTACATTGAGCAAATATGTCGGATAATCCAGTACAAATTGTCGGTGAAAAATTGGATAGGAAGAACTTCCAGGCATGGAAGTACAGGATCAAAAGCTTTCTGAAGGGAAAAGGTTTTTGGAATCGCATTACAGGTGCTAAGCCAGAGCCGGAACTACCTCGACAACCTACACAGCAGCAAGTTATAGCTCATGAGCAATGGTCAGAAAGAGCATACAAAGTTTTGCATTATCTGTCTATATGTATTTCGGATGCTATGCTCATACATATACATGATGCTGAGAATCCCAAGGATGCATGGGATACATTGGTAAAGCTGTTTGATACAGACACTAGTGCTCGCAAGTCTCAATTTTTGCGACAACAGATTCATAATGTGAAACGGAATAAAAGGAGAATCCATGATTATGTACAAGAGATAAAGAAGTATGCAGATGCATTGGCACATTAGGGAAAAAGGGAGCTCATTTTGGGGCCTTTTAGGATTTGGAAAAATAGTCTCTCAACCAATGAAGAGAGGGCCAACGTAACGTTGAAATTTCACCAAAAACAAGTGAAAATAAGAAAAACAAATAGTACTTTATGTTCGTAGAAGCGTGCCATAGTTAATGTTCAAGATACTATAACGATTTTGAGTCTGACAAGGTCTTTTAAAAAAAAAACTAAAGATACTATCACGATTTTGAGTCTGACATTGATGTCTTTTTCAAAAAAAACTACTTACTGAAACTAGGTTTCCCTCCCAAACTACTCTCCCCTCCCAAACTAGTCTTCCGGCGCCCTTCCTTCTCTCTCTCACCTGCTCTCTTCCAACCTTCATCTTGCACCTAGAGGCATGGCTAGCCCTCCAATTTGAAACATTCAAGGATAAAAGTTTGCGTTCTTTGCCAAAATGATTCTCATGCTTGTATTTCTTTATTTTTATCTATACGGTTTTTAATTATTTTCAATGTTCAATCTTTGAATCAGATCCACTCGCCTGTATACTTTGAGTGCCGACACGATAGTGCAACTGCTGCATATCCTTATACGAAATGAGCACTTTGCTTCGCCAAGATGAGCACTTTCATTTTATAAGCGCTTCCATTTTAAATTGTATTGTTTTGTAAAAGGTACCTGCTTTTGATTTTTCTGATGCTCAGATTTTAGATTGGATTGTATTTGACAGGTTTGGAAGAAGCCTGCTTTTGATTTTTTTAATGCTCGGAATTTAGATTGGATTGTGTTCTTGACAGGCTTGGAAGGAGGTAGTGGTGAGAACAACCCAAAAAGCCACAAATATCTAGGTGTTTTCTTAACTTTTACCTTAGCCCTGTTGCCATGATTGAAAATAAACTTGTTCTGTTAGATCAAGACCTAAACGGGGTTTGCTCCTGACAATGTATCAATTGACATTACTGTGAATGAGAATGGAAACTTGGTGAGTTTTATATCACTCAGACAGAAATGTACACTTGCTCAATTGCGGCACGACATTCATATGGAGGCAAACAGAACAATTTCAGCAGGATTTGCATTCGTGCTCAACAACAAGAAGGTAAACTTACTGTGTTTATTTAATTCATTAATCAACTCTAGTGATTTTTTAACAACCATCTTAACAGGTTCTTCAAAGGAGGGAAAGTATAATTCAATGCGGAGATATCCCCGATGGGATTATTGACATCCAGCTAAATTGATCATTGGAGGTACTAAAGAACATATATTTTGTTCAGTTTTTCTACACTGCTATGAAAGTCAAATAATATATTGATTCTCAAACCTTATCAACCCTTTCTCTCTAGGTTGGTGTGGAGACAACAATTGATGATGTGGACGGTCCTGCGAGGGAAAGCTCTTGCATTGAGTCTACAAATGCTTTTTCTTTTGTGACAGTCAGACACGTTGGACTGCTCAACATTCTTTGTAAGCTCGAATGAAGAGCGAGTACAGGAAAGAGTCAATGACCTTTTGGTCCTCGGCTGGGATCTGTACAATGACATTGTTAATAAAGTGATCAATTTTATTCCAAATGTCTACATGCTTTCAAAGTGTCTCTCTCTCTTCGTACATTTATAAATATCATGTCAAGTCTATGGAGATAGAGGGTATCAGTTGCAAAACATCTTTCATTTGATTAATAGATTATTAGATTCAAAGAAGTCCATACATATAATCATCCCAAATGATCTTGTAGCTGCTCTTGGTTAGGATCTCCACTTGTTAAGATTTACAATGACATTGTTAATATATTGATCAATTTTAAACCAAATTACTACATGCTTTCTCTCTCTCTCTCTCTCTCTCTCTCTCTCTCTCTCTCTCTCTCTCTCTCTCTCTCTCTTTTCATACATTTAAATCTATTTATAAATATCATGACAAGTCTATGGAGATAGAGGGATTCATTTGCAAAGCATCTTCCATTTTCATTTTATACATAGTCATCCCAAATCATATAAGCATAACTAGATTAAAAGAATGTTATACAAATAATCATTCCAAATCATCCCAAATGATCATCAGGTTGTCCTTGGTCAATATCCCCACTAAGATCCGAGGTCTCCACTGCATCTTCAAGGTCTTCAAGGCCTGGGATCTGGAAGCTCTCCACTCCAAGTCCACTTGGTTGTTTGTCCTCCTCATCCTGTTCCTGACCAGCAGCTGCCTCTTCAACTTTTGTTTGCTGCTCCTCCACCTTTTCCTTTACAAAATTTGGTGGGATACCTACATCTCCATGTCCTTGTGTCTTCTCCTCCAAATCATCTGCATCTAGATGAATGACACCACCATGGTCTTTAGAACTCTCACCAACCTCAAATGTATCTTGCACAGCTGGTTTGGAGGAGGGATGGTTCAAGAGCTTCAAAATTGTGTCTGCTCTAAAACTATACACATAGTCAAAGCCAAAGCTGTCTTTCCTCATCTGCAATAAAAGACATGAGCATTTACATATACTTCTAACTACTTTGTGCCACTATAAATTATATTTAAGCTCAAAGAGGAATAAGCTTCTTACAATATCTGGCTGATGAAGCTCAAAGTAGCTTGCAAGCACGTACTTAGCATGGATCAATAGTCTCTAGCCACAACTATTTGGATCAACTTGTTGTGGAGCCTGAAAATTTGAAAAGATAGGTTAGAAATTAAAGATTGAAACAAATCAAAAATAAAACTGAAATAAGGATCCTTATAAGGAAAAGATTTCTACCTCTAAAACTGCTGGTTCAATTGAATCTAAAAGATTCACATTTGGGGGGCAATGGTCAAGAGCATCTAGCAATCTAGTAGTTATTTGCATGAAAACGCGATATGGGCAGTATGGAAATCTAAACGGCCTCTCCTCGCGTTTTCATGCAAATTTAGAACTTCCCTAAATTTAGGACCTTTGCAGCAATCTGGATCTATTGGCATGGCATCACAGGCCAATTGCACCCTTTGGAATGCATCAAAAGTCCCCAAAGTGACACAAAAAAATTTCATACAGACATTTGATTGAAAACGCAATTATGCTACTTCAAAAACATCAAACACTCTCCCTCGCATTTACATGCAAATCTTGAGATTTTATACCTGAGGATGGTGTTGCAAATTATGAAGAGGGTTTATTTCATGCCTACATCAAGGAAATTCTGTCTCAGATTGTGTGAAACAAATATGAGAACTTTTGGCTTTCCTACTGGTCTGTTCTTGTAACTGTATGGAAAGACAAAAAAATTATAGTTGTAGAAACCGAAACTTGGAAGAACAGGTCATGAAATGCTTCAGAAGTCCTCAGTGTGTAAAGGAAAAGGCCAAAATGCAGATTTGCATGAAAACGCGATTATGACACTCAAGGAAGAGCAAACACCAGTCCTCGCGTTTTCATGCAAATTTGTATGATGAGCAGGAAATAACCAAAAGGGCAATCCCTCAGCCCTATTCTTGAGATCTTCTACTTGATCATGTTGTAAAAAATATGTAAAGGGTGTCTTGCATGCCTACAAAAAGGAACTTTGGGCTTTCCTAATGGTTTGTGTTTGTAAGTGTATGGAAAAACGAGGCCATTTCAATGATGCAGATTTTGGCTATTCTCCATTCAGACAGAAACTTGTTTAAATAGTTAAAAGTATGTAGGACAAGAAAGTTTGAGTTGTACTAACCTGCAGGCTATCTCTGGATATGCTAGACGATGAAGGTGCTGCCTCTGTAGTCTGAGTAATGCTTCTCTGTGGTCTTAGTGGTGCCTCTGTAGTCTCAGTGATGCCTCTGTAATCTGAGTGTACTCTGTGATGAAGAGGATGCTGATGATGGAGAGTAGGAAGGGAGACACTCTAATAAATACCATACGTGCGGGGTAAAAGTCGTATCTCACACTGTGGGTGGGACCCACGCACCCTAGGAAATTGAATTCTGACATGTCTGGATGTGACCCTTATTGCCTTGGAATTTGTGCCATTTATAAATGCTTCTTGGATTCCCTCCTGCGCCTCACTCTTCCCTGCTCAGCCAACACTTCCCTGCATACTTTCTTTCTCCTCCTCATCATCCATCCTCATCCTTCCCACTATGCACGAGGGTCCGCAAGACAGCTCTGAAAGCATGGAGAAGAAGAAAACAGGTCAGAGTTGTAGGTTTTTCAATGTTATTCTATATCTATGCATGCTGTTCTAGATCTATGTTCTCTTAACCGAGTTAAATTTCTTGACAGTCCCTTCCTGCAAAGATCGACTCACTCATCTACACATGAATTCCCTGCATGATGCATGATCCAATGACCTGGTGTTTGCTAGGACACAAGAGAATGTCTGGAGGGTTATTCAGATGTCCCTATTTCTTCCTTTGAAAAATTTGCATGAAAATGCGTAGAGAGAGTTTTAGTTTTCCTAAAGATCCCATATCGCGTTTTGTTCCTAATTTTCTGTCTTAGTGCAGTTTGTCAAAATTGTCACCTTAATGTCATGAATTTTGTTGAGAAATAATATATCAAGCTACATTTATGTTAATAGAGGAATTAGCATGAAAACGCGTAGAGACTGTTTTGCTTTTCCCTAAGAACCCGTATCGCATTTTCTTGCTAATTTTAGTTTTTATGCCGCTCTTTCACATGCTTTACATTCAATGTTCATATAAGAGCAATACTTTTTTGTGCAGAATTTGGTGATTCTGACATCGCAGACGCGTCCGGAATGGCCCAAAACCCCAAAAACGGCACTGGAAACGCTGGAATCGGACATCCGGAGGCCCGGAAACGGCCAAAAAAGGCCCCAAAAGTGGATTTGCAGAAAAACGCGATTTGGTACCTTCTCCCGGGGAGAAGGTACCAAATCGCGTTTTTCTGCAAATCCACTTTTGGGGCCTTTTTTGGCCGTTTCCGGGCCTCCGGATGTCCGATTCCAGCGTTTCCAGTGCCGTTTTTGGGGTTTTGGGCCGTTCCGGACGCGTCTGCGATGTCAGAATCACCAAATTTTGCACAAAAAATAATTTTTTTAAAGATTCAAATTGGATCACCTTATTAATGTGACACGCTTCTACGAACATACAATACTATTTCTTTTTCTTATTTTCATCTTCTTTTGTTGAATTTTCAACATAACGTTGGCCCACTCCTGATTGGTTGAGAGCCTATTTTCTCTCTCTTCTAAAAGGCCCCAAAATGAGCTTCCTTTTTTCCTAATTAGTAGTTTCTCAAAATTGACACCTTCCTGACCTGGATTTAGGTGTGAGGTGGTCATGTGACCCTTTGCACACCTTTCATGATGCTGAATACTAAGTTGTCTTGCAGTCGAAGATACTCGAGTTTTATGGTTTAACATTTGAAGAGTGGAAAGGCATTTTGATATTTGTTATCAAATTGGACGAGTGCGAGCTGGTAAAGGAGAAAAAAATGAAAAGGGTTACTATTACATTAATGAATCGAGCACATGATACATCATTGACTGAAGTGAGTTCAAAGTATTTCAGTGTGTGCAATCTGAAAAACACATATGGTGGTTAGGCTCCGTTGAGGTATGCTAACATTTTGGTTTTGTAATCACAGGTAAAGACATAAGACCATGAAACACTAAACTGGGTGTTTATCCACACAGAAATACCAACAATATTCAAAAGGCAAGTGCAAGGAGAGCATCTCCATGTTGCAGGCAAAGGTGACTTTCAAGTGGAGTGGCATATGGCAGGTGATCTGAAAACCCTTAAGTGCATGTATAACATAAGTAAAGGAGGCAACTCAAAGTCTCCTTGTCTTTACTGTAAAAAATCAGCTCAGGTTTTCAGATCACCTGCCATATGTCTTTATGGATTATGTCAAGAAGAGTTTCAAGGATTAATTATGGATTATGGAAGCAAGTCCATAATGCGATCAAAGATCATGAGGCAGATGGGGAAGCACGAAACGTGAAAGCAGAGGTGTGGAGGTCTCTTGATCAACTATTGGCATGTTCTGTGACAATGTGGCATGGAAGAAGAGTGATTGCCAAAACTTTGAAGAGGCAGTTAAACATTTTGGAAAGTCCATGAAAGACGCGTGGACAGCCTGCAGCATAACTCACTACATGGTAGGGTTCTCTCTTTCTTTTTTTTAAATGCTTGTTCCTCTTTTCTTTGTTCACTAACTATGCGTTGTTATGTCTTTGTGAAAACAGCATATTATCCACAACCACCTTCCCTATTTTGTCAAAAAGTATGGATGCCCTGCAATTTGGTCCACCCAAGGCATGGAAAAATCACACTATATGGCACGTAATGCGTTTTTCGGACATACACAACACTACGGAGGGAGTCATAAGGCAAACAGTATGAAAGAAGTCTTCCAATGGTTTTACCGAGGCGGCATACTATAGAGGCTTCATGTTAAAAGAAAAGTTGCCAGCTCCAAAGTCAAGCTTGCTTTCATTCTAGCCTAGAAGCAAAGAAGAAGACAAATTTTAGATAATTCTAGCGCAGCAGGCAGACATATGCAATGGAGGAATTCAAAGATATTTGTAAATCATAAATGGACAAGTATACAATTATAGCAGTTTATAAACCTTGGTGTGTTTTGAGACCCAATCAATGCTTTGGTGTTATGTTTACATGTGATCTATCAATGGGTTAGCAAGCTCATGGTTCTATTGATGCTTGCTAATATGGCAATTGAGGGGTCCCCTTTAGGGGCAAGGGCCCTATTAGCAAGCATCAATAGATTCAATCAATACTACTTAATTTAGAGACTCACCTGTATTGATGATTTCCAATGTCCATTTAGTCTTTTGCTAGAAGACATCATTAAAGATAAATAAATACTTACTGAAATGGAAACAAGTAATTCACAAGGGAGAGCAATAATTTGAAAAGCAATAGCATATTTATACAAATAATACCAGACATCAGAAACTTTATCGAATACACAGTGCTTCCCTTGCCACCATGATAGATGTCTTCCATATGGATATATTGTCCAATATAATCATCTATATTTTCATTCAAAAGGCCTCTTAACTTCCACACAGTTGCTGGGTTTGGTAGTAAAACACATTTAATCCTTTGATCTTTTAAATTTGAGGATATCACATTGAAAATAGAACTATATCCTTTCCGGCTAACTCCACTAACATCAAGAGCCTCTTGAATTGTATTGGCATCAACTTTATTATTGGATATAAAGTTCTCTACAACATTGCGTTTGATTGTTTTGAACTTTTTTCCCTCAATCAAACCTTTTGCAACACCAGTAGAAAGTAATCCTTTCATTTGCTTTACAAGAAGAAGATTGGGATCCATGTTTTCTTTCGCAAGCTCCAATAGTTTCCTACAGTAACAACACAATGATGGCTATATGATTGAATACCTCAGTTCTTGTGTTGCATGAATGGAAGAAATAGACATATTCATTTGAAAGCGCTTTTGATAATACAAAAGAAAAATATTCAAATTAACCTTGCTTTGCTGGTTTCTTCGCTTGCATCCACCAGTGCCAGCCTTCAAATTTGCAATGTTTTTTATTTTCCTACTTCGATTTCTGTCTCCTAGTACTGTCCTCTTTCTTCTTGCTCTTGTCAACTCTTTCTTAGTCTTCGAATGCTCTTCTATTTCATTCTGCAACTGCTTTTCCAAGTTTACACGAATGGCTATCTCCTGTATTTTGGCCACCCTTTCTTGTACATACAATGTTTTATACGTTTCTGCCAAGGCAGACTGTGCCAAAATATAACCATGAAGTCCATTTTGTCCATCGCCCACCACGAACCTTAGTAGTGTAGTTGGATTGACAAACGGAGGTGTAGAGTCTTTCACTGGACATTTTGGGTATATGCCACCATCGCACCATAAGTCAATGTGTTGCAAGACTTCTCTTCTCATGTTTTCCCGTTGTTTTGCTGAGCATTCAACAGTGCACCCTTTCGTTTCTCTGTGCTGGAGCATATTGTTCCTCTAAGTCAATATGAAGATGGTGGAATCGCTTCTTCTGAGATTGTTCTTCACTAGCGTCGGCCATTCCTTGAGCTTCTGAGGTTGCATCTTTGCCAGTTAATCTCATATGCTTTTTGTAACTCGAATTGTTGAAGTGTGGCGGTATCTATCCAAATATTCAAAAAAACAAGCAATCACCAAGTTGAGTGATGGACTCTTTATGAGAGGCTTAAACACGTCGTCAAAAGAGATGCGGAATCTACGGGAAACAAAGAAATCTAAGAATGTATTTAATGCAATATCTTGTTAGTTATGTAAAATATTATCTTATTCTTTTTTAAAGTGACAGATGTGCAGTCCTTACTGACAGTATTGAACCACGTTTCCGTATTTTACTATTTTTCATGTCTTTTGGGAGACAAATAAATGAGAAAATAGCGAATTTCTTACAGGGCCCCAAAATGAGCTCCCTTTTTTCCTAATGACAATCAATGCCCCCATGCCTGATGATGATTTGGTAGACATTACCTTGCATGGTCTTGGCAAGGAGTATAAATATTTTGATACATCCATCTCAGTTTGGAGTACAGGTTTACCAGACTTTGATGAGTTGGTTTCACTCTTGCTTGTTGAGGAAATCAAACTCAGTGATTCCTTTCATGATGCATCTACTAGCCATGATGATAATGGCAGAAATCAGGCTTTCTACTCTCACAAAGAGGATTTAGAGGCAGGGGGAGATTTGCATCACGCGGCCATGGTAATGGTCGTGGATGGCAAGACAGGTCACCACAACAGAATTTTCAGCCTACATATGGTGCTAGAGGTGGTCGTGGATATACACCTCAGAGAGGCAGAGGTAACCCTCGTGGTAGAGGATGTTGGCAAGGCCAATAAACATCTATGCAAATGTGGAATGCCATTACTGTGGAAAATTTGGTCATATGGCACGTGATTATTTCCGCAAACAAAATGATTTGAGAGGAGGTAGAGCACAACATGGTGGACATTATGCACAACATGGTGGAAATTATGCATTAAGCAGCAGTAATGAGCAGTAATGATGGCAGCGCAAATCACTTGTTTGCCATGAAACATGTTGTGGGATCTATGATGTCGAATGGTGAAAATGATGACACTTGTTATATGGACTCTGGAGCATCAAACCATATGACTTGTCATGGTGAATGGTTTGAGCATATGAAACCTATGGATGTGAAAGGCTATGTGGAAGCAGGAGATGATACCCAATATGCTATCACACATGTTGGAAGTGTACCATTGGTTATGCACAATGGTGAAACAAAATCTATGGCAGATGTATTGTATGTGCTTCTATTACAAAAAGTTTGGCCTCAGTTGGTCAAATGGTGGAACAGGGATTACAGGTTCGTTTCAACGAGCATGGTTGCTTCGTTGAGGATTTTAAAAATGGATGTAGAGTCATTGGCCAAAGGAAAGAAAGAAGGCAGGTTGTTTAAGCTGGATGCTGGGATTCCTGAGTTGAAATCAGCCATGTTCTCTAAAAGCCGAAATGTGGTACAGGACATTGACATGTGGCATAAGAGGATTGGACATGTGAATATACAAAGGTTAAAGCAGGCAAGAGGCATTGTTAGTGGGCTGCCTAGATTCAAGTATGATGGGAATATGCATGTTTGTGATGCCTGTCAGTTTGGAAAGCAGGCAAGGTTGCCATTTCCTACTAGAGAAGGCAACATGAGTGTAGCAGGCCACTTGAAATAGTTCATAGTGATGTATGGGGTCCTGCACAAAACCCATCCATTAAAGGTAGCTTATATTATGTGACATTCATTGATGATTTCAGCAGGATGACTTGGATTTACTTTCTCAGAGAGAAAAGTGAAGTGTTGGGAAAGTTTATGGATTTCAAAGCTTTTGCAGAGAAGCAATATGGCTCTTGGATAAAATGTTTGAGGACAGATGGAGGTGGAGAATACACCTCACATGTTTTTGAGCATTTCTTGAGAAAGCATGGCATAAGAAGACAGTTGACTTGCAGGTATACACCTCAGCAAAATGGTGTTGCTGAGAGAAAGAATAGAGTCATTTGTGAAGTGGCTAGGGCAATGCTCAATGAAAAGAGCATGCCAGGCTATTATTGGGCAGAAGCATGTGCCACTGTAGTGTATATACTTAATAAGACACCTACAACAGCCATACATGGAAGTATGCCAGAGATGCAGCTTACAGGTCTTAGGCCAGACATTGGACACCTCAAAGTGTTTGGTTGCATAGCTTATGTACATGTTCCTGGTGACGAGAGGAGGAAGTTGGATCCTAAGGCAGAAAAGTGTGTGTTTGTTGGTTATGCACAGGATCGCAAGGCATATAAATGTTATAATCCACAAACTAGGCAAGTGGTTATCTCACAAGATGTGGTGTTTGATGAACTTGCTAGTTGATACAAAGCAAAGGATGAGGGTGTCATTGATTCTCTTGAAGCTGATGTGCATGTGAACTTGCAACAAGCAAGTTCTAGTTCTACTTCTATGTCTGGGCCAGCAGAGTCAGAGAGTAGCACTGTACATCCATGGTCAGGACGCTTGAGGCATAACAGTGTGAGCACTGGGAGTAGTGCTGTGGATAACAGGACGCTTGAGGCATGACAGTGTGAGCACTGGGAGTAGTGCTGTGGCTAAAGGAAAGAAGAAGGTTGAAGGAATTGGAATTACAGGTTATGAGTCATCAAGTTCAGAGAGTTTGGATGAGGAGCTTGGCATACCCATTTTACGCACACCTGGTGCTAGGCACTGGTGCTAGGCAGGATAGATATGTGCCACCACATGCTAGAGTGACAGGTGTTCAAAGTGATCCGCATGCATTGCGGAGATCCCAAAGGGTCAGATATCCAGTTGATAGGTTGACATATCGTGATTTTGCTATGCATTATGCATATATGACTTCTTTGGTGAAGCATGTGGAACCTACATGCTATACAAAAGCTATTGGAAAGCATGTATGGGAGAAGGCAATGGATGTTGAGATGGACGCATTGGTTCATAATGACACATGGGATTTGGTTGCATTACCACAAGATAAAAATGTTATTGGTTGCAAATGGGTTTACAAAGTGAAATGCAAAGTCAGATGGTTCCATTGAACGACATAAAGTGAGATTGGTAGCTAAGGGTTACGCACAAACCCAAGGCTTGGACTATGATGAAACATTTAGTCCAGTGGCAAAGATGGGAACAATGAGAGCAGTCATTGCTATGGCTGCAGGCAAATGGTTGGGAAATGCATCAAATGGATGTAAAAAATGCATTTCTAAATGGTGATCTACAAGAAGTTTATATGGCACAGCCAGAAGGTTATGTACACCCAAAGTATCCCACTCATGTATGCAGATTAAAGAAAGCTTTATATGGGTTGAAGCAAGCACCTTGTGGTTGGAGTGATAAGATGAGTAGATATCTTATCTCCATTGGATTTCAGGTTTCTACAGCAGATTCTTCACTCTATGTGAAGAAGACAGATCATGGGATTGTCTTACTTGTCATCTATGTGGATGACTTGATTGTCACATAGGGGATCATGCTACAGATGTTCTGCATGTCAAGAAGGCATTGAGTGGGCAGTTCGACATGAAAGACTTGGGTGAGTTGAGATACTTTCTTGGAATTGAAGTGATCAAAGACCATACAGGTACATGGTTAGTGCAACGCCAATATGCATTGGATATGTTGGCAAAATATGGGATGACAGGGTGTAAGCCAATGAGTACACCTTTGGAGCAGAATGTAAAGTTATGGACTGACTTTGGTGAGGAGTTGGATGATCCATCTATGTATAGAAAGATGGTTGGTAGTCTCATTTACATGACTATCACATGCCCGGATTTGAGTTATGCTGTGAGGCTAGTAAGCCAATTTATGTAGAGCCCCAGAAAACCTCATTTGGATGCAGTGAGACGCATTATGCGATATGTAAAGACCACTGCACATTATGGTCTTCTCTATGAGCATGGTAAAGGCTTAGATATACATGGCTACACAGATGCAGATTAGGCAGGTAGTAGCTCGTATGACAGGAGGTCTACTAGTGGTTATGCCTTTACACTTGGAAGTGCTGTGGTGAGTTGGAGTAGCAAGAAGCAACCTACTGTTGCTTTATCTAGTACACAGGCTGAATATAGGGGTGCAGCCATTGCTACATGTGAAGGAGCATGGTTAAAGAATCTCTTGGCTAATTTGGGTGAGCCTATTGATGGCAAAGTTGTCATTCATTGTGACAACATGAGCAGCATACAGTTGGCCAAGAATCCAGTGTTTCATGCACGGACCAAACACATAGAGGTCCATTATCACTTTGTCAGAGAGAAGGTGCTAGATGGTACAGTGGATCCACAGTATGTGAAGACTAACGAGCAGGTGGCTGACATCTTTATAAAGCCACTTAGCAGGGAAAAGTTTGAGTACTTCCGTACTATGTTGGGAGTACGTGGCTGACATCTTTATAAAGCCACTTAGCAGGGAGAAGTTTGAGTACTTCTGTACTATGTTGGGAGTACGTGGGATGAGCTTGAGGGGGACTGTTGAGAGCTTTGATAGCCCAAGCTCATCTACATCTTCATCTATAGCAGTACATCATGAGCTTGAGAGGGGCTGTTGAGATTCAAGCTCGATGTCAGTGTGTGTCAGCTGTGCTATGTGCTGGCATGTTAAGTAGCAGCATGTGTGAGACATAAATGACCGCATCCAGCTGGTCATAGTGTGTGGACATTAGCTAGGGTTAGTAGTGTGTGGACACAACTCATAGTGTGTCTTGTGTATTATGGATTTTGGCTTTATGCATTGTGTGAGAAGGGAGATGGCTTCCCTCTATGGTTAGGGTTTGCAATATACATTAGGGTTTGCTCCTGTGTGTGTGTGTCTCCTCTCCCTCTACCTGTTTTTCAACAGCAGCTACTTGTAGCTCAAGGCTACTATGAAGGTGCCAATCAAATTTGGGTGCCTCGACAGTCAAAAACTCTTCCTCAACGAAGCACTCAAAAGCCAAGGAAGAAGAAGAGTACTCTACAACACCGTCCACCACAAGAGCCTATGCGCGAGTTCCTCTCAAAGAACTCCACCAATGCAACAAGTGTGGATACCAAAAACATTGCTACAAGCACAAGGGTACTACCAAAGAAATACTAAAGCTTGGGTCCCCAAGTGCATCACAAGTCCCCTAAGCTTGCACAAAGAAGAAAGCCTCAACATCAAGCACATCGGTAACCAAATTATAGTGTTCATCAAAGATGGGTGCCTATGCATGTACTTCAACAACAAGGATACTATGATGGTAATTCCATCATATGGTTGCTAAAATTGAACAATGTGAAGAAAACCTTACCACACCAACTTCAACCCCAACAGCTTCACCTATAGTTCGACAAGAATGAATCCCAAGCAACAGCAAGCAAATCCCTCCACCACTCTCGTGCATTCAACTTCAACCCCAACAGCTTCAGCTATAGTTCGACAAGAATGAATCCCAAGCAACAACAAAGCAAATCCCTCCACCACTCTCGTGCATTCGGCACCAACATAAGAGCTTGTCTGTTCAAGCAAACAATCAGCAGTCTTCCCTACTGCCTCGAAATCATTTTAGCAACAAATTCAAGATCAAATACAGAGGCTTAGGAGCACATTAAGAACAAAATAACAATGCTCTTGTCACCCCTCTGGTAGTGAGAAATGAGCGCACAAGAAGATGTTGCTTGCAAGTCATGAGACCTAGAAGACAAAAAAAAAACACCTCCAGGTCAAAACCTGCAAATTTACGGAATTACAATTCACAGAGTTCCATCTCACGGCTTAAGAACCCGCACTTACACGATTTAAGCCTCATCATGGATTAAGCCATATCACACAATAGCCACTATATATTTGTTAAGCTTATTGCTTACTATTCTTTTGTCTAAATTAATGTAGTAGCTGCTCCATGAGTACATATCCATACTCCTGCACTAGAGAACATTTGCAGTAAAGCCTCACCATCGACAACTTCTAGGTACATCTCTGGATGGGGGAGCCATGGTGGGCGAAAGCCTGGTCAATGGTACAACCCATCGCCTGGAATTTTCCTTCAAATTACAAACCTCTCCAAACGATGCCACAATCTTCACAACTCAATGATTTTCAATCCCTAGTGAAGATCTCTATATTAGCCTCGCAAGTCGACGTAATTCTTTCAATCCTCACCAACAAGTGGCTATTTCAACACACATCAGTTCAATAAGAGTCTATATGACTCAACTCTTGTACTTCATGATGTAAATCTGCTTTATAAGAGCACTTAAATATGCATAAAAACATAAAAAGCACATGGGCAGAAAAAGACAGGATCAGGTCCTACTCAACAAAATTTGACAGAATTCCTACCACACAAAGGGACATCATCACAAGAAGCCAAATACTTCAAATGATGAATGTTGCTTCAATGAATCAAATGAGGAACTGAGAATCATCATCTCATTCTGATGATTTAATCTACGTTCCTTCGGATCCTTCTCTCTCTTCTCTCCCATTATTAACATCTCTTAGTATCCCCAAACAAAAATCACATGTAACCTTGCCGATGATTTCCAAAAACAAAGTGAGCCAAAAAAAAAGCTCACAAAATATATAAATGCAATCATTCGCAAAACCCCCCCACCCCGTTAGGAATTCCTAATACACCACTAACCTCTTCATTCATTAACTATCTTTTCTTATTCCTTCCGGAGGAACAAAGACCATTGAACATCATTCAACATCAAAGCCATCGATAAAGCTTGTTCATTCTCCCCACACAAAGGTCTTCAACGCGATTATGCAGACGCGATCGCCATTAGGAAGGGGGGAATGTTAATCCAATTCTAGGATTAACAAGAGCTACCGCCATTACCTTACATTAAGGAGTCACGATAGATACACCAAAAGGTCATACATTCAAGATATGAAGCAATAGTGTCCAAAGGATGGGTGCCCATAATGGTGTGACGGAGTATTTATGGTAATTCCCGCTTCAAGAGCGTGTGGTAGCAAGTTAGGATAAAGTCCTAAGTGCTGTACTTCATGGATATATTATGAGAGTAGCCATTGTAATAGCATTAGGCCTCTTATGAGCCTAAAGTGCCCGACTGGCCATAGTTTAAGTGAGTGTGAACACTTATGGCCATGTATATAAGTGAATTTCTCTCATAATACAACAGACTCTCCCATTGTGCAATTGAGTCTTGCTCTTGCTAATCCTCTTGCTAATCTCTCTCCCTAATGCATGCTAGCGATTGTGTGTGAGTGAAGTGAGGTGAGAGGAGGGACGAGGACCCGTAGTGCAACGCGGTGGTGTGACAACGCTCGCGGGCAGGAGATACGGTGGAATTGCTTCTCAAGGAGTTGTAGAGCTTGGAGACCTCAAGGGTTACGAGCTCGGCCATTGGAAAGATCCTCAGGCCAGTTGCAGTTCACCAGGTAATCTCTTTTTGGATGTGTTTCAAGGAGGGTTAGGGTGAGCTCGGCCATTGGAAAGATCCTCAGGCCAGTTGCGGTTCACTAGGTAATCTCAAGGAGGGTTAGGGTGAGCCATAATACAGATGCTAACTAGTTCTTGATGTTATGTAAAGTTACTTATCAATCATTCTTGTGTATACTAATGTGAAAAAGGAGATTAGTTTTCAGGTCATCCTTAGAAGGTTTGACAAGATCTAGTTATATTGGCACACAACGGATTATTTTGACTCTTGATGTTTACAATGATTTTTTTGGTTAATTGATGTGGATAAGGAGCACACTTCTCAAGCTTTAGTGTCATGGATATGGTTAAAGAAGCTAGTAAGGATTTGGGTGTGAATATGGATTGAGCTTCTTCTTCTCTAGGATAATATGATGTGAAAAACTAAGAAAGCCTACAGATGGCCCCCTCCATGTTCTATGTCTATAGCTATGATGTGTAAATGTAAGAAAGCTTACAAATGGGTCCCTCCATGTTTTATATCTATAGCTATGATGTATATGATGTAAGGAAGCTTACAGATGGCCCCCTTCATGTTTTATGTCTATAGCTATGATGTATATGTAAGGAAGAGAGTCTCCTCTTTTGGTATGTAAAGAGATAATATAATGGAAATATACAACTATTTCAAAAAGAAAAAGAAAATTGTAAGGGTTGTAGTGATAACAAGAGTGGCCTAGTGTTATTTAATGTGACATGTAAATGTGTGACAATTGAGATTGACTGTAACTTAATGTGTGATAATTGAGATCAACTTCAATTTAATATGACATGTTACTATGTGTATTAATTGAGATGGACTTCACAGTATGTTAATGGTCTCAAATGTTGGATGAATTTTACTATTGCTAATTAGTGATAACAATTCTTAATCTTAGAGATTTTTTGTTTTTAACCCCATTTTTAGTTATTAACTAGGTGGACGACTCTGTTGGCACCATAAAAAAATATTCTTATTATGAGAGTTGTGGACAAAGTGACCGAGTTCTAGGAAGTACAAATCTTTAGTGCTTTGTAATAATGTTCAGACAAGGTTGACACTATCCACTTAATGGTTAATGGTGGTTAATGGTGGTTAATGAGGCAGAAAACTTTGACACATTTTCAAAACAAAGCTAGTCATTACAATTGATCTATATTGACAAATCTATTCATTTAAGTCACTTTATAATTTTGGATGCCCGAGTGCTTTTTTAGCACTTCATGTATATCTAATATTTTTTCTGCTCTAATGCACTCATAAAACAATGTAATCAAGGGTTGATCAAGCTAAGATAATGTCAGCATCAAAGGGATGTACACTAGCTACCTTAGGACACACATATGAGCAGTTTAGACTAAGGTCGGTTTTGCCCAAGTCTAGGTGCCCAGGCACTTAGTAAGTTATATAAAAGATAACTTCTCTAATGAGGCACTTAGTAAGTTATATAAAAGATAACTTCTCTAATGAGAATAAACGCTTCCGTTGTATGAGATTAAGAGCACCTACTTATCTACTTTACCTTATCTCTTGATGAGTGTGTCGGTGGTGAGAGAGAGAGTGTGGGAGTGTGAGAGCTTATAGGTTATTGTCTCATACCCCATAGCTTTTTGTTGTGAGGGATTTATCCTTGGAGAGCTACAACAACACAGTACGTGAAAATGGTGGAAGCTGCAACACAAGCTAGCTACTTCAACAAGTGGTTGGAGAGCCTCCCTTAGGAAGCTCTAAATGGGTATCCTTTCTCATCTCCGCGATAAGTAAGTACTCACTGGGTTTGGTTAATAGGCTTCATTGTTGTGGGTATAATGGTTTGGCATATCCCTTAGTCCCTTATGTTTGGCTTAATATTAGTGCCATTTCCATGAATAGAGTGAACTTTTTTCCATCTTAAAAAACCTTGCAAATTTATAAAAACATTATAAAAAGATCTTAAAAACCAATTAAAAACTTTAAAAATCGTAAAATATTCATAAAAAGAACTTGAGCAAGCAATTCTAGCACTTGATCAAGTGTGTATGCATTTCCAATGAGATCAAATCTCGCCCAATCATATTTGACCATTGAATATGAGACTTTGTCCCATACTTCAACATAGGGAGTGATACTAGGCCACACATAGAGTTGACCTCCCTAATTTACACCAAACACTAGTTCAAAGAAGACTAAAATTCCTTCATAACAAAAGAGACTAGTGTTGAAATTTGAGCATAATGATGAGCTATGGTGGATCATACACTAGAATCAACATCATTAACAAAGTGATTAGCAAATGATTAAGATGTAATTAATGAATAATTAGCACATAGATTAATGTAAGCATGGATACTCAAAAACCAGCAAATTCTCATTAGGGCTATGCCTCAATTTATAGAGTTTACATCAAGCATCTAATCCCATTGATTTCTCCATGATTCACTCCCAGAATATCTCCACCTTTTGCCTGATTCTCTCCACCTCTTCTCTTTTCCCTGAATATCTCCCAGAATATCTCCACACTCCTAAATTCCCTCATGCTACCCATTATTCTCTCCCAGTAGATTCTTCTCACCTTTTCACAGGTTCTTTCACAATTACATCTTCTCTTTTACAGCCTCTATCCAAGAGCTTGTTCCCACACACACCCTATTCACTTGTATATTTCAACCCCTCCCCTCAAGTGAATAATCCTAGCACACCTGGACCCTATATCAAGTTTCCCTCTTACTTGATAGTCCGCGACCAGTGCCTCAAGTCCCTAAACTCCATAGTCCTTGACACTCTCTCTCTCTATGTGTCCAAGGCTACTATAAGTGCCCGCAACCTTGACTAAAGTGCTCACACATACATCTACCACGTGGCCTACATCATCGGTGGCTCAGAGGTGGTTTTACTTTATTGGGGCAGGTTACATTGGGTTGTGGGGTCTCTCTCTCTCTCTCTCTCTCTCTCTCAGAAAAGATGATCCGACTCCACTTCCCTTGGAGCCTCCATGAAGTTTGCCGATGTCGTTCCTTCTTCACTAGGTTTGTTGTAGCAGTCTCTCGCCATGTGTCCTGGCTTTCCACATTTGTGGCAAGTGAAGGTCCTCCCTCCTACTCTGCCTCTTCCTCGTCCTCGTCCTCGAGAGAATCCTCCTCGGGTGAAGAATGCTTTTTCCTCTCCTGCTGTTAAGTCGAGCCCTTTCTTCTCTTTGCCTCTGCTCTCTTGCTCTAGTAGAGCTGCTTCTATCTCGTGTATCTTCAGTTCAGGTACATTCTTTAGTGTTGCTACAATGTTTTCATAATCTCCTTTGTCCACACTCTTCAAAAGTACAGCTAATGCTTCATCATCTTCTACCTTTTTGCCAATAGCTGCCAGCTGTTGCTTAATGCTTTTATATTTGTTCAAGTGTGTGATTAAAGGTTCACTTTCCTTCATGTCCAGTTTGTAGAATTGCATTAACAAATTTATCTTGGAATTTTTTGCTTGTGTACCAAATAATTTATTGAGTTCATCCCATGCATCTTTTGCCCACTGTATCCCTGTGATATGATGAATGATTTCATCATTTAAACTGAGTGCAATAAGTCCCAATGCTTTTTCATTCCTGCTCTTCCACTCATTTTCCCCTCTCTCTGGGCATTCATCTCTCCCTTCAACTAATCCCCACAGATTTTTCCTCATCAGCAAATACATGGTTTTTGTCTGCCATGTATAAAACTGTTCCCCATTAAATTTGGCTATTTCCTGTGCTGAATTCATGGTGATGTGAAGGGGGTCTTACCTCTTGATCCAAATTCAAGATTCAAGGGTAGTGTCTACCCTTTTACAACTCAATCTGGTGTTTAATAGATGATTACAACAATTTTATCAGCATAAAATCACCAGAAATTACATTAAATTGAGGGTAACCAATTTGTACGGGATGGTTGGAGTATCAAACCAACTCCGATTTAAAATCTGAAGTTATAGGGATCTGTATCAGATACCTAATGGTTAATTTGAACCCGCAATTGCACCAAAGTACAGTGATTAGCACTGATTAGCAAATTAATGCTCTGTTTTGTGTACAAAAAACAGAGTATGCGGGGAGTCCAGATCTGGTGCCTTCCACTTCAAATGAGCTCAAATGCTTTCAAAGGCATTAATAGCAATGAGTCTAGTAGAGGATTAAGCCAAGAAACACAAGATTTGACCAAATAATTAAAGCTTAATCTCTGTTTTACCAAAGTCACCTGCAGATTTGATGAAGAGCTTTGATCTCAATGTAGACTTGATAAAACTGAATTCTGTCTTCACCAGCTTGTAGAGCATGCTTGAAAACCCCCGGGGCTAAGAGGAATTAGCTCAATTTGATTTGATGAGCTCAAGATCTGCAGATTACTCCCAAAAACAGGCGCCTGCAAAAATGACGATTTCTCCCTCGTTTCTACGCGGTTTGATGCGCCGTCTTGCTGAGCATGAAGCTAAGAGTGTTAGCTAGCTTGTGTTAAAAGCTCAAGACCTAATGTTGACTGTGCAAGAAGAATGGAGTCCTCCACTTGCTGGGGGTGAAGGGGAGAAGTGAAAACTCACTAAAAAACTTGATTTTTTGCTACTAATCCTGATTAATTAACTAATGGGGTCATAAACCTAGTTGATCTAGACATGGCTCTGATACCATGTTGGAATTTGAGTATAATGATGAGCTATGGTGGATCATACACTAGAATCAACATCATTAATAAAGTGATTAGCAAATGATTAAGACGTAATTAGTGAATAATTAGCACATAGATTAATGTAGGCATGGATACTCAAAAACCAGCAAATTCTCATTAGGGCTATGCCTCAATTTATAGAGTTTACATCAAGCATCTAATCCCATTGATTTCTCCATGATTCACTCCCAGAATATCTCCACCTTTTGCCTGATTCTCTCCACCTCTTCTCTTTTCCCTGAATATCTCCCAGAATATCTCCACCTTTTGCCTGATTCTCTCCACCTCTTCTCTTTTTCTTGAATATCTCCCAGAATATCTCCACACTCTTAAATTCCCTCATGCTACCCATTATTCTCTCCCAGTAGATTCTTCTCACCTTTTCACAGGTTCTTTCACAATTACATCTCTTTTACAGCCTCTATCCAAGAGCTTGTTCCCACACACACCCTATTCACTTGTATATTTCAACAACTAGATCAATATTGTGGGGCATAAACCCACAACTTTTGCAAGTGAGAATGGAGCCTAATAAGCATCACAGGTATTCATGGGTGAATCATCAATGAAGGGATGAAAGAGCTCAAGTAGCTCATCAAAAAGGAGAGCGATGAGTTATTAGTGATAAGGGTTTGGAACAAGTTTAAAATAAAATGGCAAGTGAAACCTATGTTCTAGAGTGCTATGAGGTTATCATGAAACTATGAACATTCCAATCTACCATTGACCATAATAACTGGGTACTCTTAGAGTGATTTCAACTTTCGAGGCAATGCCAAGGCATAAAATAGAGATCCTTTGTGCAAATGGACATGAATTCTATGTAGAACTAGAGGGATATATATATATATATATATATATATATATATATATATATATATATATATATATATATATATATATCCCAATGCAAGACTCCTCCAATGTTTGATAGTTTAGTATGCCAATAGGGGCACTACTGTTGAGATATTGAGCTCAACTACTGCTACAAACATTGATGACCTGCCTAGGTGATAGCTTCTGCACCTAGGCCACTAGGATGGTTTGTGAGATTATGGTTGATATGCCACTAGTGGATGACAAGCTATGTGACAACCACTTTGGAGTACTAGAGTTATGGCATAGTTATAGCCCTAGCTCATATAGTCAAGTTCACACTATGAACCAACCATTGTATGTTATTGAGAGTAATTTCCCTTATAGTATGTACTCTTATCTTTTTAGTTGTATGTTTGTAGATAAGAGAAGAAGATAGAAGAAAATTCAACCATCCATATCTCTCTTGTGTCTTTCTCTCTCTGTCGTATCGGTGGAAGATGATGATTTAGTGAGCGTCTATCTGAATGGGCTTAGCAAAGATTACAAGACATTTAAGACCACCATTGCAGTCAGGAAGAACGTTCCCAACTTTTTGGGGCTAAGTGTCTATGGTGATCATAGAAGAAAAGTCTCTAGGTGAGGACTCTTCTTCACAAAGCAAGAACACATCAGAATAGGCCTTCTACTTGAATTCATTTAGAGGTAGAGGTAGAGGTAGAGGTAGAGGTCGAGGTAGAGAGGTTATAGTCAAGGCCAAGGTGGTGGCTGTTAGTCTAGAGACAGGGGGAGTTAGAGGGGTTGAGGTGGTTAGAAAAGAAATCAAAGTGCAAATAGCATAGAGTGCTATTATTGTGGAAAACTAGGGAAAATGGCAAAGAACTACTTTAAAAAGTAGAATGACATTGCACAAGACAACTATGCATCATCTAGTAAACATGGTGGTGATAACAGAAGTGAGGAGTTTATGATACAACACATACTTAGTTCTATAACAGGAGAAGTTTCAGGATCTAAAGATATATGGTATGTGGATTCTAGTTCCTCTAACCACATGACCAGTCATGGTGAGTGGTTTAGAGACATGTAGAAACACACGATGATACTATGTATCCCATTGTACATGTTGGTAAAGTGCCATTGTCTATGTAGGATGGCAAAATGAAGTACTTGGTAGATGTACTTCATGTTTTAAATATTACAAAGAACTTGGTGTCTGTTGGACAGATGGTTGAGCAGGGTCTGAAAATGAGGTTTAATACTCAAGGATGTCTTGTGGAAGATTTCAAAAATCAGTGTTGCTTGGTTGTAAAGGGTAATAGAAATGGCAAAATGTTAACTT
The DNA here is from genome assembly GCF_041138505.1 of Cibotium barometz. Taxonomy (NCBI): domain Eukaryota; kingdom Viridiplantae; phylum Streptophyta; class Polypodiopsida; order Cyatheales; family Cibotiaceae; genus Cibotium; species Cibotium barometz. The sequence goes on from NC_141076.1 coordinate 48,445,329, forward strand.
TGGATGTGAATATGCCTGAGGTAAAGGAAACCATGTTTGTGTATGGGACATGTGTCATTGCAGATAAAGGAAGACATGTTTGGATGTGAACATGCTTGAGGTAAAGGAAACCATATTTGTGTTGGGACATGTGTCATTGCAGATATTGACATATGGCACAAGTGCATTGGTCATGTGAATATACAATGGCTGAAGTCTATAGAGGCCCAAAATATTACAAGTTCATCAAATTTTAAGGTTGATGGTATACATGAAGTATGCAAAGCATGATAGCTTGTTGGTAAGTAGGCCGAACATGCTTTCTCACATGAAAACATGTTAGTGCAAGGCCATTAGATGTTATACATTCAAATGAGACCAATATTGCAACAGTTGTAGGTTGTAGGTATTATGTTACATTTAATGATCACACTAGGAAAGTGTGGGTTTATTTCATGAAGAATAAAAGTGAGGTGTTTGCTAACTTTTAGAGATTTAAAGTGTTGGTCAATAAGGAAAAAGGCATACAAATAAAATGCCTGAGATCAGATGGTGGGGGAGAGTATTTCTCTAATGAGTTCAGTGATTTCTTGAGAAAGCATCATGTAGGTACACTCCGCAATAGAACGGTTTTGTACAAAGAAAAAATAGGCACATTGCAAAAGTGACACGTGCCTTGACGTCTAAAAATAATATACCACATTATTATTGGGCACGAAAGCAGTAGCAACTGCTATGTACATTATGAACATGACCCCCGTCTATAACTGTTCATGGTATAATGCCTGAATAGAAGTTTATAGAAATAAAAAAGGATGTGTCTCACTTGAAAGTTTTGGGTATATTGCATATATTCATGTTCTCATGAAGTGAGAATAAAGTTGGATCTAAAGGCACAGAAAAATGCATCTTCATTGGTTATGATTTGGAGCAAAAATGTTATAGATGTTATAACCCTACCACTTGTGAGATGCAAGTAAGCAGAGATGTTTGTCTTTGATGAGTAGTTGGTATACACTAGTGAAGGCAACAGAAGATGTAGATATAAGAAGTAATGAATGATGTACCACATGTAGAGTAGCAATCATAGGTACTTAGTGGACTTGGGGAGTCCTCTAATAGTGCATCGATTAGTTGGTATACACTAGTGAAGGCAACAGAAGATGTAGATATAAGAAGTAATGAATGATGTCTTTGATGAGATGAGTAGTTGGTATACACTAGTGAAGGCAACAGAAGATGTAGATATAAGAAGTAATGAATGATGTACCACATGTAGAGTAGCAATCATAGGTCCTTAGTGGACTTGGGGAGTCCTCTAATAGTGGATCGAGTGTTATCCCATGGTCAGGTAGAATGAGGACAGATGTAGATACATATGTATCATGGAAAGGGAAGGAAATGGTTGATCAACCTTTTAATTCTTGATTTGCCAGTAGTTCACTCATATATGGATGCTGCACCTCTCTAGTGGCTCTGAGCAGAGCCTTAGTAAGGAGCTTGGCATTTTGTCTATGGTTACTCTTGGTGTAAGGAGAACTAGGGAGGTTTTGAGGACACTTGGTAGAGTGATCCAAGTATACGTAGGTCTACAAGGGTTACGTACCCTATTGATAGGTTGAGATATGATGGAGATACACCCATCATTATACTTACGTATACTTGGATCACTTGGTAGAGTGATCCAAGTATACGTAGGTCTACAAGGGTTACGTACCCTATTGATAGGTTGAGATATGATGGAGATACACCCATCATTATACTTACATGGTTAAAGTAATAAAGGAGTTGGAGCCCACTTATTTTGAGCATGCACTTGGAAATAAAAAATAGAAAGATGCTATGAATGAGGAGATGGAAGTGTTGGATGTAAAGGCAACATGGGAGTTAGTGTCTTTGCCTAAGAAAACGAAGGCAATTGGATGTAAGTGGGTGTATAAGGTTAAGCATAATGCAAATGAATCAATGAGTAGTTATAAGGCGAGATTGGTTGCCAAGGGCTATGCACAGACATATGGCATTGAGGAGACATTCAGCAGCCCAGCTGAGAATGGAAACCATGAGAGCTATCATTGTTATGGTTGCACAGCAAAGGTTAGGCTTTACATCAGATGGATGTAAAGAATACCTTCTTGCATGGTGATTTTCAAGAAGAAGTATACATGATGCAGCCACCAAGTTATGAGAGTGATGTACACCCAAATTTTGTGTGCAAGTGACGTAAAGCCCTGTATGGCTTGAAGCAGACACCCAAATCATGGTGAAACAAGATCGGGGAGTATCTTGTTACCATTGGATTTAAGATATCCAATGTAGATTTTTCACTTTATATGAAAAAGACACATAGAGGGATCATACTATTAGTCATTTATATGGATGACTTAATTATCACTAGTTATAGTGATGCTGACATACATGATGTCAAGAGACTTTTGAAATAGAAGTTTGAGATGAAGGATTTGGGTGAACTACGATATTTCTTGGGCAAAGAGGTGGTGAGATCACCTCATGGCATTTTGTTATTACAGAAGCAGTATAGCTTGGACATATTGTCCAAATATAGTATGATAGGCTATAAGCCCATTTAAGTGCCATTGGAGTAGAACACAAAGCTTTCCATAGATACAAGTGAGGTTTTGGAGGGCCCCACTATGTGTAAGTGCATAGTGGGTAGCTTGGTCTACAACATGACCATTACTAGGCCAGAGCTATGCTATTGGACTTGTGAGTCAATTTCTATACCCAGGCTCCTAGGAAGCCAACTTGGATGTGGCTAGATGGATTCTCAGGTACATAAAGTCCATAGTTGATTATGGACTTTTCTATGCGGCTAGGAAAGAGATACAACTACATGGGTACATAGATGCTGATTGGGTTGGTAGTTTCATAGATAGGAGGTCTACCAATGGCTTTATGTTTTCATTTGGGAGTGCTGCTATGAGTTGTAACACAATAAGAAATAGCCTTGTTCTTCCTAGTGTGGTTAGTATATTTCCTTGTGTGGTGTTGTTAACCGCGTTCTCAGAGCTTCTGAGAGCCAGTGAAGGTTAGACTCACCAAGGAATTTGGGAGCAAAGCCCATTGGGGAGAACCAGGCCACGTTCCCTCCGCGGTGTACTCCTTGGCTTGCGTTAGTACAGGCGTGCCTGTTGGTGCACGGTCCCGGAAGACCAATGAAAGGTAGGTGTCCACCCACCAGTGAAGGTGGGAATGAGCCTGTGATTTGGGGCTACTCCGATCAACACCTCTGCATCGACTTGAACCAGTTTTATTTGGTTGTTTTCACTCCCTTGTGGAGAAATCTGGCCTGTTCTTGGCGGGCAGTAACTTACGAGACATGTAAGCTACTGAATGACTATTCTATTGCAATACACCTCCAATTGCGATGTTACTCGCATCGGTGATCACTTGAAAAGGGTCGTCCCACGAGGCAAGTGTTAAACAAGGTGCTTCTGATAAAGCCAGCTTGAGGTTCTGGAATGCCTCCAACGCTCATGGAGTCATTCGAGTATCTATGACTCTCTTAAGGTAGCCAAATGCCTCGTCATCTAATTAGTGACATGCATGAATGGATTAACGAGATTCCCACTGTCCCTATCTACTATCTAGCGAAACCACAGCCAAGGGAACGGGCTTGGAAAAATCAGTGAGGAGGAAAGAAGACTCTGTTGAGATTGACTCTAGCTTAGTTTCAAAAGCTACTTGGTGATATGGGTGAGCTCGTGGTTGGATAGGATAATTATCATTTATTGTGACAACATGAGTAGCACACAATTGGCCAATAATGTATACCATGGTGGAACGAAGCACATTGAGGTGCATTATCACTTTGTGAGAGAGAAGGTTCTAGTAGTAGGTGACGTAGATCTGGTATATGTTAGCACAAAGGATCATATGGTTAACATCTTCACAAAGGATCATATGGTTAACATCTTCACAAAGGCATTGGGCATAGAGGAGCTCCACAGGTTTAGGATCTTACTTGGAGTATAGTGCATGGAGTTGAGCTCAAGGGGGAGTGTTGAGATTTCGAGCTCAACTACTAGTGCTGTAGACATTGATGACCCACCTGGGTAATAGCTTCTATACTTATGCCATTGGCATGGTTGTTGAGATTATGGTTGATATGCCGCCCCCTGGATGATAGGCTATGTGGACAGCCACTTTGGAGTACTAGAGTTATGGCATAGTTATAATGCCAGCTCATATAGTTGACCATTGTATGTTATTGTGTAGGAGAGTACTTTCCCTTATAGTATGTACTCTTATCTTTTTAGTTATATGGTTGTAGAAAAGAGAAGAAGATAGAAGAAAATTCAGCCATCCATCTCTCTCTTGTATCTTGCTCTCTCTTGTGTGTATGTTTGCTTATTGGTATGGGAGGAACATTCAGCTTCCACAAGGATGAGAGTATTAGGCAAGAGCCATTAGAAAGAACGAGATCGATAAACCCAATTAAACTAGTAGTGCCAATCTAATTAGGACAAGAAAACCACTGCAAGAGTTGAGATCCATATATAAAGGGCCTCAAGTGTACCAATAGGTCCTAGATACCCAATGACGTATTTAGGATTTGTATCCCCTAAACAACCAAGACAAACATATTTAGGGGTGCCAAACTATGATTATGTGGGATCATCCTATACTTAGGTACCTTTTAATTGGAACCTAGGCACATATGACTGCAATGGCCCCCAAGCTAGTTGTTGCAAAGCTAACATGGAAACCGGGTTCAGAACTCACATACCACATAGGAAATAAGAAGAAACATAGATGTCATTCTGGCACTAAATCAAACCTACCATGGGGTTAAGGGATGAAATGGAGTATGGCCATCATCCTAGGATAAGACCCTCTCTCATAGCAAGTTGGTTTCAAAGTTTGATAGAATGGGAGATCCCCACAACCATTTAGCTACTTTCAAGCAAGTCTTTACTACCTCATGCAAAATATGATGACATATGATTAGCTTGCTAGATGAATTGTATACAAAGTATTGCTAACTTGTTGAATTGTTGGCCCACGTGTGCATTGTTCAATTTTAGGTATATATCACATGATACAATCTAGGATCACAAATAAGGAGATTGTTAATTGAGATGGAGACAAGAAATATAGTGGAATATGAATCATTGCATGTTCCCTCCCTTGAAGGCATCCCTCCTAATTCTCAAGTGCAAGATAAAGTGGTGGAACCAAGCAATGCACTAGGGTTAACACTAAATTCTATGAGCTTGGAAAACAATGATAGATAAGACGACCAAGACCAAGCAACTCTCATTCCTCATGGGCTTAGTACACAGATGTAGCTTGGACTTCTCCAAGACTCCTTATCAAATTTTTTTGTTGAAATGGGGAGAGAGACACCCCTTGTTCCATTGTGTCGCTTAACTATATGAATGAGGTTATGAGGATGGCACAAGTGAGTGTGACTAATCTTGTGGATAGATTTGATAGAGAAAGTTACATCAAGGTAAATGCACCATTTCTTGTTTGTTTGAAAGGCCTAGAGAGGGCTTTATGCCATTATGGGTAGTGGGAAATCAACGCTTCTGCTAGCTCTCAAGAGGCTTTAGGAGCCTCTGGTGTGGCAGACTCCGTCTTCTTCGACAGAGAGACGTAACAAATCTCAATGTTATCTCCTTACATTATAGAGTAGGCATGCTCTTTCAATTATCGACCCTTAGTCACATGCTTAACCTTGTTTTGCATATTGATTATTTGTACTTCTTGGGTTTTGATAAGTCTCTCCATTTTACATATTGATTCTTTGATACTTCTTGGGTTTTGATAATAACTCCAATGTATTAAGACACTCAGGAAGTAGAAGGTGATAGGAAAATTGTGCATTACTAAAGACCCATCTCATGTCGTTAATGTGGAGGGTAACAATTCCCATCATCTTGAGTATAGAGCAAAAAGTAAAAATAAATAACCAAGGGGCCAACCAAGGATAATCTTTTTCATAGAGCAAGATATAACACTTCAACATGACACAACTACAACATATCTCCCATGTATGCTATATGGAAGGCATATTATAGAGCAGGCAATTCATTAAACATCATGGACAATTAGGAGGACACCTTTAAATAGTAAGGTGAAATGCCCGGATTGGAACATTGAATACACAAGGAGAAAAAAGTGCAATAATATCATCCAAAATTTTTCTACATGTGTGCCAGCTCCATGTTTCTTTCTAGATAGAAATCACCCAAGACCAAGAGGCAAGAGGCCATAATTCATGTGGTTTTGCCCCAATGATGTAATGCACTCATGGCACCCAGATAGTAATATCTCACTAGTGCTAGTTTTGCCTTCTATTTGGCCAATTGACGAGGGAACCAAATTGGCTAAAGATAAGGCAAATGCATTGGTCTAGTTTTAGGTTAGCTACTACAGATGGTGCAGTCGAAATGTCACCTAATCACAAGATGAAAACATAAAAAAAACGTACGTGAAGATACAAGGGAGGTATTCTTAGTGCTATATCAAAGACTCCTATGACTGAAATCAGCAAGATGGACATGGACCCAATTGGAAGAAGTGGAGTTTGCAGGAAATGGCAAACATGCATTTCAAGAGAAGCAGAGGAGAATAGATTCTACATTGACAATAATGCTTAAAAAGGTTATGCGTTTCAAGAGAAGCAGAGGAGAATAGATTCTACATTGACAATAATGCTTAAAAAGGTTATGAATCAACATAAGCATGAGATATTTGAGATAGAAGGAGATGAACCAAAGATGAAGTGCATATACAGTCTCAACCTTAGTGTATATGCCCAAATTTTCAAAAACATGTATAAGGAGAAAAAGTCTTATGTGGCATCATGCAAACACGTTTACTACATATTCATATGAGTTTTAGGGCTTCATCAAAATGAAAACATGTTTATACACATACTCATAATGTGAGAGAAGCTGTTACATTATTGACCCTCTATGGTCTATTAAGGGACGCTCATCCAACCATTGTGCCATGCTTGCAATTAGTATCATGAGTGATGTCATATTAAATATTACATTGTAAAGTGCGATTTCCATATGCTTTGTGGGTCTATGCTATGTATGCTGTGATTGGGTGATGCCACGTGTACGCATGCTAGTGTTGTTGATATTGGTGTTTGATTGCCTCACCTAACATGTTGACTTGTTGAGTATAGGTGATGAGTACAAGGATGTCGAATGAGGCATCGTACTTGTGGGAGGGTCACCAAACGAGCTGTCGCACACGCATGAGTGTGCAAGGGTCACCGAACGAGGTGTTGCACGCACAAGGGTCACCGAACGAGATGTCGCGTGGATTTTGTCATGTACATGGACGTTTACATCGCCTCGACATTTATGAGTTATACTTCATTATTTTTGGTTGGTCACGTGCCATTTATTTGTATTCGAATATTTATGTACACCGATGTGCACAGGTGTATTGCGTGTGAACTAGAGCTTCACTATTATTTTTGGTACACTATGTGTGTGAACATTCTCTCTAGAAAGATTGGTCATTTTTGTAAACAGTAAAGAGTCCTATTTTTGGCAAAAGCTTCACGTTGGCTCAAGGGCTATTTTGGTAATACATGATTAAAATACTCATGTCGTGCAAGGAGCCAGCACGCATGAGGGGGAGATTTAACCTAATCCTTTGTTGATGGGGTGATGTCGTCTAAGTTTTGTTTTTAAGTCTATGGTTTTATCTCATGTTTATTTTCATATCCATGCTTAATACGTTTGAATCTTTTATTTGTATGGAGTTGATTACTAATTCTTGATTTATGCGAGCACTTGTGGTACTTTGATTTTCTCGTGTGGCAAAGATCTTGACAGAAGCTCTCTCATATCCATGGACCTATCCATGAAGTTTTTTAAGGACAAGACTCTCTTTTTGCAACAAACATACTCTTGCAACACTCATGCTTATGCTTGGATGATTTTTTACACTCATGACTACATAATGTTTTGGATAATGTAGACCTAACCTTGCGACACTCATGGTTGTATGATTTTTTTGGATAATATAAGCCTTGGAATTATATTTTTGATTATGTAGACCCATATTGCCATTTGCTATTGTTATGTTTTCAATAGGCTCCAACGATGCATTCATTAGTTGAGGGTTGGAATGTAAGGAAGGCATAGTAAACTCAGAAGCCTTTTGCAAAAAAAAACACGAGCGACCATTGCATGAGCGCCACGATCGCACCTGGTGTCGCTCATGCAAACCCCCTCTGCATGCTTCATCCCTCTCCCTAGCCTCGCTTACCCTCTCTGCATCTTCTGTCACACCGCTAAGCACTCTCTCCCCTCCCCTCGATAGGGGGGAACCCGGTGCTGTGATGTCCCTTCAAGACGTCGTCCTCTCTGAGCTTCTACGACCCCCCACTCTGTTCGTGATGGCGCTGGTCCGCCGTCTTCCCTGGTTCTGCATCAAGCACCAATGAGGCCTCTGGGAGTTTCTCATTCCTCTTCCAAGCTAACTGCTCCTCTCCTCCGTCATCAGAACGGCTCGGGAGGCCAACGCGAATCTGAAAGAGCCCAGGGGATTCTTCTTGACGGCCCCCCTAAGGCGCATCTCGAACCTGCATCCATGGGTCACCCGATTTCTTTCGCTGAAGTGGTCCGTCATCCGAAAAGCGCCCGGTTATCAGGTCATGTTCATTCATCTCTCCCCCCCAGGTCTGTTGAGAACCCTCTGATTAACCTTTCGCAGAACCCGGCTTTTGAAGAAAGAACTGGTGATTGTGATGTTGATGTTGATGGTGCTGTCATCTGTGATGACGAGGAGTTGGCTGCGTGGTAGGACCACCTGTCATCCCATTCATTGATAGGTCTCTGTCATGGGGCAAGACCCCCGGTGGATACCTTGAAATATTGGATTAAATCTAACTGGGAGCAAAAGGGGATTAAAGTCGCTTCTGTTCAACATCTTCCAAACTCTTATTATATGTTCCACTTTGAAGACCCGGTAAGCGCCTCCTCTGTAATAAACAGCGGCCAGTGGATAATTAGAAACACCCCCCTTTCCTTTTTATGTTGGTATGATTCTTTCGACCCCAAAGGCCCCAAACCCACCAAAATTCCTGTGTGGGTTGAGTTTACTGATATGCCCGCAAAGTTTTCCATATGGGCCAAGAGGATCGGTGGCTCTGTGTAGGCAAGGTTCTGGGGCAAAAGCCCTTTCAGGTAGTCAATTCACAATGGGCTCACCAAATGCTCATTGAAGTGGATACAGCTCAGCCCCTGAAAAAAAAAGTCCCCTTGAAAAACAGAGAGGGCCAGATTATCTACGAGCAAGTGCTAACCTACAAGAATCTTTCGAACGCCTGTTTTAATTGCAACAAGCAAGGGCATTTGATCAGGGACTGCCCTGATCTCCATCAACCAGTTGTGGGGGAGAAAACCCCCGTCAAAGAGGATGCCTTTGTGTTGCCTCAAGAGAAACATGTGTCCAAGTTTAAAAACACCAAAGCTAATTGGCATATCCCTGCCAATAGATTTGCCCCCCTTTTAGCAGAGGTTCAAGATGGTCTAGGCATGCAATATCAAGCCAAGGAGACTCTTAACTCATCCCTTATAGGTGTTGAGCAACCCTCCTCGGGAAGGGTCCCTCACAAGGACCGAGTACTGTTCAGTTAGGATAGTGACTCCCCTATGGACTCTGATGAGGAGTTCATTGAAAAAACTCAAGGAATGGATGATGTATTCAAGGCTCAACTAGAAGAAGAGGATGCTGCTATGATGAAGAGGATGTCCCTCTCACCTATGAAACAGCACGATGAGGGGGACTTCTCTCCCCTTCTTTTGGGTTCAAAAATGAAGAGGAAAAAGGAAAAAAGTCAAGAGGCCCTAAGAACCTCCATCTCAGCGGGGAAACCATCCAAATCCAGTAAAAAATGAATTCTATCAACATGCTCTCCTTTAATTGTAAAGGACTCACGAACCCTGAAAGGGTAGTGGCCATTAATAGGTGGATTAGGGACTTAGCTTTAGATTTTGACCTTCTCAGTCTGCAAGAGCTTAAAATTGGTGGTTCTCAGCTTCATCTTAACCTTCAAAGAGTCTCCAGGAACGCTCGTTGGTTTTTTACCAACCACCTCTCAGGGAAAGGAGGGGCAGCTATTGGCATCCACATGAAGTGGGAACACTCAATCTTAGATTCGTGGTCTGATGTTAACCATTTGGACAGCAGTTATGGACAGCAGTTAGGCTGGGCAGCCCTTTCAACTTTACTTTGATTTCTGTCTATGCCCCCTGTTTGGCCAGCATGAGAGCTGCTACATGGCATTCTATCATGCAGGTGGTTGGTCCCATCTTGCTTGTTGGAGATTTCAACATGGTTGAGACTCAGGGAGACAGAAGTAGATTTCTTGGTAGAACCATTAGTGGTCATGAAAAGGTTAAATGGGACTTGCTTAAGGTGCGTAAGGATCTGTCTGACCTTTCAATGAATACTGGATTCTCCTGGTCTAATAATCAAAAAGGCTTCTATCACAGAGCAGCTAGACTAGACAGAATGTATGCCTTGGGCAGCCTCATTGATATGTTCTTGAAAGTCAAGTGTAGTGCTGAGTCCTCTCTAACCATCTCTGATCACCTCCCTTTGATTGGTAAGCTTTCTCTTGGGCAGGCCAAAGGAAGGGCTGGATGGCCCCATCTCAAGTGTAGTGCTGAGTCCTCTCTAACCATCTCTGATCACCTCCCTTTGATTGGTAAGCTTTCTCTCGGGCAGGCCAAAGGAAGGGCTGGATGGCCCCATCTCGACCCCTCCCTCTTCAATCTCCCGTGTATCCATCAGAAGATTAAAGGTTTTATCTCTGAAGCCTTTAGTCAGTTCTCCTCCCCCTCCAAGGGTTGGGAAAGTCTGGTCAATAAAGTTCATAACATATGCAGGGAGTATAAGCTTAAAGTTCTGCTATCCGGCTGAATCGTAGAATCCAGATCAGGAACCAGATTCAGGATATCTATCTTTCCAAAAATGGGTTATTAGACCACTCACTGATTGAATTAAAGAATCAACTCAGACTGGAAGAGTTGTTGGCAGCCAAGGCTACAAGGCTGTGGTACAGAGAGGTGTGGGCGGGGAAAATTGATACACCTCACCCTAAGATGTTTTCCCTCCTTAAAAGGAAAAAAGTTAGAGAGCTCATTCCTATGGTCAAGAAACCCAATGGTCATTCAGCTGCTGCAGATGATGTTGAAAATTTGCAGGTTATCAAGAATCACTTTTTTGACTTGTTCTCCACCGCCTTACCTCCCTCTCCGGAAGTTACTGCAGCAAGGGCCAAGATTGCTCTCTCAAGGAAAAAGGTTGTCCATCCCTCTTTAGCTTGTAAGCTAGATTCCCCCTTCTCTAAAAAGGAGGTCAAGGAAGCTATCACTCACCTCAAAAAGGGGAAATCTCCGGGTGAGGATGGGATCCCAAATGAGTTCTTTCTTGCGTTTAAAGACGAGCTTTCCCCTCACATCCTTAACATATGGAAAGAAGCCATGAAGAAGGGGGGGCTGTCTGAGAGGACTAATATGGGGGTTATCAAACTTATTCACAAAAAAGATGAGAAAGAAGATCTTGGGAACTGGAGACCCATTACATGTCTCTCTTCTCTCTACAAAGTTTTTGCTCATATCCTGACTATTAGAATCAACCCCTATATGGATGAATGGATCCTCAAGGAGCAAAAAGGTTTCATTAGGGAAAGGTATATTCTTGATGCAATTATTAGCCTATGGGAGGGCATGGAACATGCTGAAAACTCTGGTCAGAATTACATCTTCCTCAAAATAGATTTTGATAAAGCCTAGGATAGAATTGATTGGTCTTTCCTTTTTCAATCCCTTCATAATATGGGCCTTAATAGGAAATTCATAAAGTATGTTCAAACTCTTCTAGGGAATGCTTCATCTAAGGTGGCAGTGAATGGTTCTCTCACTGATGCCTTTCCTCTTAGGAAATCTATAAGGCAAGGTTGTCCTCTCTCCCCCCTTCTCTTTGCCATTGTTGCGGATGCCCTGGGGTGGCTTGTGAACAAGGAGCTAGCAAACAATAGCATCAAGGGTATTTCGGTTCCGAACAGGACAGAACCTTTATGTCTCCAACTCTTTGCTGATGACACTAATGTTCTTCTTCGTAATGAAGTGCAGACTGCTGCCCACTTCATGGCATGCCTGGACACTTTCTGTCTAGCCAATGGGTCTCAAATAAACCACTCCAAAACCAGCTTCAGAGTGTTCGAAGGAATTCCCCCTCCATCCCTTCTTTCCGCAGGTTGTAAGTCTATCCCGGAAGGTACAGTGTTCAGGCTGCTTGGCATCCCCATGGGTTTTAACATCTCTGCTAAACAGAGATGGGACTATGTGCTTAATAAACTTAAAAACCAGGTCAAGAAATGGAGCCACATTAACACCGGGGTGGCCTCCCGAGCCTTTGTCCTCAACCACTTCATCATCCCCTCGATTGTTTACTTTCTCGCCTATTGGAGGCCCTCCGAGACCCAACTCCAATCCCTAAACTCTATCATGGGTAATTTTCTTTGGGGGGGGGGTCACTTGACAGGAAGAGGATAAGCAAAGTTGCTTTTCAGGTATGTTGCTTGGATAAAGAGCGGGGTGGTCTTGGCATTATTAATATTGGCTTGCTGGCTGAAAAGCTTGCAGCTAAATGGATCCAAAGAGCTACCATGTCAGATGATGTTTGGGAAGACCTGCTCAAAAGGGATGTTGGGAAATTTTGACTCAAAGGTAAAAGGGCTTGGAAGGGGTTCTCGCTCAATGAAGCTCTGTTCTCAAAGGCCTATCTCTCCCCTAAAGGCAGCAAGCTCTGCTGCTGTAGAATGTGGGAATCCTGGATGAACTATAAGAAACTCTTCTCCTTCCAAACTTATACCAAGAGAGGGAGATATGCCTATGCTACGGATTCAGTCTGGTTTGGTCATCTTGTGATCCCGGTTTCCAAGGAACAGGTTCAGATCAGCCTCTCTTGTTTCAAAGCTGGTATAAAGGTTTGGGGTGACCTTTGTGACACATCTGGCATGTTAAACAGGGTGCAAATCAGTAATAAATTTATCTTGCCTCGGGGTGGGGTTGAGTTTGTAATTCAAAGATGTAATGCTCTGAAGGTCTCCATTCCTCCGGGGTGTATTTGTGACAGCAAGTCCTTTTCTAAAGCCCTTCGGTGGGGGTATTCTAGTAATCTTGTCAAGTTGCCTAATGTGCTTCCTGTAGGGAATCTGGTTCTCAAGCTCAACAATAGATGGTCCTTGTCATGGAATAGCCATCAATGGGCCTTCCGCTTCAAGTTAATTTGGGCCTTCGCTCAAGAAAGAAAGCACGCCATTTTAGCCTGGCTTGTCATCCACAAAGCAACCTGGACCCTTGAGAAAGGTATGAAGTTTGGTCATGGGAATGGTCTTTGCCCCCGTTGCAAAACCAAGCTTGAAACTATCCCTCATCTTTTCTTCTCATGCCCTGACATAAAGTAATTCTTGAGTGTGCTGAACGAGGCTTTCATGAAGATAAGGAACTCCCCCCTCAGCTGGAAAGAAGTCCTCTTAGGAGAATGTCTCACCCTAGACCCCTTTACCTGGCAGTCCGTCAGAATGTTGCTTCTATGGCATGTATGGAATCAACGGAATGAAGCTCTTTATGAAGTCCAAACTAATCACCATTTTTATCTCTTTCTTGACAGTGTACGCAAGCTGATCCACCATCTTCAACCAACTGGTGTACTTATGGAGGTGGATCGTTGGCAAGACCTACCATGGAGGAAATGGAAGAGGTTTCACAACTCCTCGCTCTGCAAAAAGAAGGAAACTATGCTCCAAGGATTGGAATTCGAATGTCAAAGAAGGCTCCAGTACTCGGCTTTTCACATCCAGGCCGCGGAAGATCTCCCAAGGGTCCTGTAAGGCCTTCCGGCCTCAGGCTACTGTTCACAAGTCCTTTGGTGCATCTGGTTTTGTCCGGCCAGGGAAGGAGGATGGCAACCATGTCTCAAGGAGTTGTGTTGGAGTGTCAAAAAAGTTTCCAGCACTTGTTTCTCACACCCAAGCTTCTAAAGGTTTTCAAAGGGGCCTGTAATCCCTCCCGGTCCCAGGCTACGGTTCACGAGGTCCTTCAATGGCCTTTCAAGTTGTTCTCAGCCGATTTCATCAGGCTGCTAAACAAGTTTTGTTTCATGTTACTTCTCATCTGGTTAAGTTTTTAAGTTTCAGAATTAAGCCCATTATCTCCAGGGTTTAACAATTCTCAGGGTCTCCCCATGGACTCATGGGACTTGTAACCTCACCTTTTTTCTAATATATTCCTCTGTTTTAACTATTAAAAAAAAGACTTAGTATAATAGCATTTAATTAAGGTGGAGGACCTTAATTATGAGGCAATGCCCAATTAAATACACATGGTAGCATATATTAAATACATAGGGCGGCATACATTAAGTACATGTGCTTTAAAGGGGAATATCAGCTTCAAGGGTTGGTATTCAAGCTTACTAGTTAATTAATTAATGGGGTGTGCGAAACTTAAACATCAGCATATTCTCCTTGTTGCGCATATCAGACTCTCTCTCTCTCTCTCTCTCTCTCTCTCTCTCACACACACACACACACACACAACAGACTCGGCCTCTGTTGTCCTCTGTTGAGGCCAACATCATGTATTTATACATTAAATCTAAGTCAACAAATCTTCTTCCTGAGGGCTTTCTCAAAAGCTCGTGAGATGCTCTCAAAAGCTCGCGAAAAAAATTCCCAGACCGACCATGGTAATGCATACGCATTTCACTATTTTAATAACACATGGTGTCCCACTAATTTTAGTTGGGCATGGCATTCTTTTGTGTAAGTGCGCGCGCGCGTGTAGATATTAATGTATATATCATTGGGATTACTAATATGTATATACATCCATTATCATTGGGAACACTAACATATATCAGTAATGCTAATCATATATATATATATATATCAATAATCCCATATGTATATACATACGAGATTAACATATAGTAGTCCCATATGTATGTATATGTATATATACGTATACATATACATACGAGATTAGCATATAGTAATCCCATATGTATGTACATATATGTACATATACATATGAGATTAGCATATAGAAATCCCATATGTATATATGTGTGTGTACACACATATAATCCTAATGATATTATGGATATGCTATTCCTAAGTTCTGGAATGGCATATTGGAAGGCCTTTTTCTAAAGATACATAATGGGAAGTTGTCAATGATAGTGAAATGTGGCCCAAGCTTAAGGTGTACACACCCAAGCAACTATAGAATTTTAGTTTTTTTCAAAATCATGGCATTCCTTGCAAGGACAAATTTTACTTTTTTAAAGATTGTGGAATTCTTTTGGAAAGTAATTTTGGTGCACGTGACATGCCAAATTGAGAGAGAGAGAGAGAGAGAGAGAGAGGGAGAGAGAGACATGGTTGAACCTTGGCTTGTAGTGCCACTCAATGTACAAACCAATATTCTAGGTATGGAAGCTACTCAATCGTTGATGCTCCTCATGAAGGGAGCCTCATTTGGTACTACTAACTTCCCATTTAAGGCTTGACTTTTGACCTCTTATCTACGATATTCCACTGTGTGTGTGTATATGTATGTATACATACATACATACATACATATATATACACACACACACACACACACACACACACACACACACACACACATATATATATATGTGTGTGTGTGTGTGTGTGTGTGTGTGTGTGTATTAAAGTACTTTTCCAATAGCTTAGGGGATATCTTGGGGGGACCAGAAAAAAAGAAATCATTTGTATAAATTGGGTGGGGAGGGGGTGTGGAGAGGGATAGCCTTGCCGGTCAAGGAATATATTATTGTGGCCATGTATACTTTAAGCCAGACATTATTGCCCTTGTAATTAACTTCACTAACAAAGTAGAAACTATATCATGGCATTATATCATAGAACCGAAGATGCATACCCAAGAAATAAGAGCCCTTGCGAGGCATTTGAAAAGTTGCAAGAGGTGATTAGGCATGAGGTAAAATAACAGCAGTTGTACATCTCTTAATGTAAAATCAAACTTCCACTCACAAACAAAATGGTAGTGCAACAGTTTTGAGAAGGGAAGACTCAAGAGGCAGACAATAACGACAAGAGCTTTATAATAAGTATAAACCATTCAAACCTTACATTCATAGCTAGTAATAATCTCAAGGTGAAGGGCAAAAAGGCAAGTTGCTCCTACCCCTTCTTCTCATCCATTCAAGGGGCAGGCACAGGTAACATGGTGGGATCCATAGAAGTTAAGGGAGTGTAAGTATAAGGAAGTGGCGAGTACAAGATGAGTCCGAGGCAGGAAGCAAAAAATTTGGGAACCTTTTCCACCTTCAAAGACAGTGCAAGCATCATGTATAATATCATGCAAAATGCTTGGGGACCTTTTCCACCTTCAAAAAGGGTACAAAAGCATAATGTATGACATAGTGCTACAGATCACAAGCTAGCGCTCCTTCCAAATTCGCCCTGTTATTCTCAGCTTCAACTCTTTCCTATCTCCACCAGAAAAGAAAAGAGCCATATTCCTGTGGATAAGCAGCCCATCGTTACTGTCACGAACTTTTCTGTGGCTGTCACGGATGCTTCTAGGAATTCCTTGCCATGCTATTTTCCGCCCATGTGCCCCGACTTCAAGGCTGTAAGAGAAATTCTTGGCCTCCGCATCATCACCCATGAAGCGTAAAAATGCCATGTATACAGGTGCCATACCAAGTAGAAAGGCTTCAAAGTGTAGGCAGAAATGCCTTCCAAAGCAGTGAAAGACCTGACACATGAATGTAAAAGCCTAATTTTATTATCTGCAGTTTAAGCATGACACATGCAAACCCGTATGAAAGTGAAGGGCTTTACAGACATCTGCCCCACTCATTGGACAGCAGGCAGGGGTGGATGCGGAGTCTCCCCCCGCCCATGCAGAATGGGAGGGTGACATTTAACCTTTTTCTCAGCACTCACGATGTGCGTAAAGCCCCTCACATATTGATACTTTGGACAACTTGAGTGAAAGAAAGGATGCTTACAGTTAGCATCCATGTTGCATTTTCCACTTCTTCTGGGTTGGTCTTGATGTAGCGGTGGTTGAAAGTGCAACCACTATGCATATCCACATTGTGATCCTCCCCCAGATGAGCCACGAGGGTCGGAATGCTCCCGCTCACTGAGCATTCTGATCCTGCATAGGGACAATTATATGGTCTGAAAGCACATATGCCCTCATGCTTCGGCTTACTGTAATAGGGCAACACAGAGAAGCAGCCATACAAATGGTACTTGCACGGCAGCTCCAGAGCTGCAGCTACTTTTTCTAATGCCAAGCATCTGATATTGCCTAACTCAGTCCTACATGTAGGGCATCGGTTGTGCACTCTTAATTTGCAATCTGAGCATAAAGTGTGACCATTTGGACACTGCAAAACCAGAACTACCATCAAAATGCTATGTGTGTACCAGCACAAACATGTGATGTGTGCACTCATGTGTGGGTGTGGGAAAACAAAAATCAGCTGAGCTAAGCTTATAAAGCTTTAGAAGCAAACCTGATGAATGGGAGGGTACATTGGCTTTGTACAAACAGGACACTCCAGCAGCTCATGGACATCATTTGACTTTCTGTACCCATTTCCCAACTTCAAAACTTGGAACAGCGTCGTCACTTCACTTGCATCATTCACATCAGATTTTTGTACATTAGATGTGCCTTGGCTGGGAGCCCATTTATCCAGAGTAGCAAGGGTAGTCCGTCCACCACCACCAACATCCATTAGAGCATGCTCTACCTGAGCCAATGAGCTTCAAACAAGGGCCTTCATTAAGGCTAGCTGTTAAGCAAGCTTAGGTGGAATACAACCAAACCCTCTGCTCATGTAAGTAACAGCCTGTGGGTGAGTGCTGCCACTCCTTCCAGCTCTGATGTGCGATGGTTTCTGAAGCCTATTGCATACAACAGTTTATATGATCAGTGATCATTTCGCACACACATATTGGTTCTTGTCATAGCAAGAAGTTCCCTTTCCAACTTAAAGCATAAAAACCATCTCCTAGTATGCTATGAAGATTATTTAAAGCATGAAAGCAGCTGTCTATATTGATATGAACATCATTTGTGGCTAAAAACCATCTACAATATAACAAAGAACTTCATTAGCAGCACAAATGCTATGGTGACAATTTCGCAGATGTTAATCCAAGCTAGGACATCATTAGCAGCAGGAGTAAACCAAATTGCAATGGACATTATTAGCGGCAGAAATAACTCTGCTATGGCGACCGTTTCGCAGAGGCTAATCCAAGCTAGGACTTTTTAGGTATAGCTACCTAGCATTGAAACCCATTACCTGATTGCCATGTTCACATTACACAGACATGCAGGCAAACTAGTGGTTATCAGCCATAGCTAAACTTCATGAGGATACAAGCCACTTCACGATCTGCCATGATTCGCACTATAGACCAAGCTGAGGATCTTTTCACAGGGTGGGCAGCGCCCAATCGGTGCATTGAAGAGAAGTCTCCTTTGTTACACAAAACTCCATAGTTATCCTTAAATACCATATACTATATCTCAGTAAACGTGCACAGCACTTGCAGAAAGCTAAAAGCTTCCTTCTTTCTCGAAGCTTAGAACCCAATTCCTGCTTTGCCAGGGCAAGCGACTTACAGACCACCGGTAGAGCATCGTTTCAGATTGTGGGCGGCGTCCAATTGGTACAATCAAGAAGCTACCCAAAGCCTCGTAGCTAAACCCAACCCACAGCATGGAACCCACTTCTTAATCCCACATCCTAGAGACCTTTTAAACCAAACTGCGGGCTGTGGGCATAGGAGGAGTCGCCATAGCTATAGAGAGCCTAGTCATAGAAACCATTTCCTGATTTGTCAAGTTTAGGCGCCCAAAAGTGCGGAACCCACTTTCAAGATGCCATGGTGAGCAGCAAACAGACCTGAATGTTCGTTCAGACGGTGGGCGGTGCCCAAACAGTGCGCTGGAGAAGCGCCTCCATAGCTAGACAGAGAGCTCCATAGCTACCGAAAGCAAAAGCAAATAAAGACTGATAAGCTTTCAGAGGAGATCTCTTCTTTCTTCTTGGAATGGGCTCTTCTGTGCCTCCGTGCGACCCCGCTGAGCAGGTGCAGAGGCTGCCTTTTTCTTGTATCGCCCACGTTTCCGCGCCTAAAAAAATTCAATTGGGTTTGCGATTCTCGAGGGAACGAGAGAAGAAAAGGACGCCACTGCGAGAAAAATTGAACTGAATGGAATTGAATTGAATGCGGAGCTTTTCAATAAAACAAGAATTGCGGCACACGGTTTGTTTTGCATGACCGTCCCCCTTCTGCCCCCAACATGTGGCCTTGAATTTAATTATTTTCCTTCTAATTGAAATAAATCATGTTGTATTTATTGATGTGCTTTAAGTTACCTATATATAATATATCTATATGCACAAAATGATTAAACCACAAAAAATATTTGATATGTATATATAATCTATCTATTTATTTCATCTTTTTATTTATTTACTATGACTAATTATTTGTATACATATCATGTTTATATGTATTCAATTGTTTAATATATCTATTTATTTGATCTTTTTTATTTACTATGATCGTTTACACATGATTAATTATTCATGTTTATATTTATATGATTAAGCCATAAAAATTATTTGGTATGTATCCAATTGTTTAATATATCTATTTATTTGATCTTTTTATTTACTATATGATGATCATGTTTATTTGTATACATGTGATTAATTCTAATTATTTGAATACTTCAATACATGTCCGTAGACACATAATGATGTGGATTTAATTTGCTATTATGCACTATATTGATAATTACAACTAGCCTATATAGTATGATTTTGAGGATGAAATTCTTTCCACCCACCAAAAGGAATACTTTTGCAACAAAAAGTTTGCCATTGGAAGGTTTTGAACTCCAAACATTTAAAATGCAAAGTGCAAGAAACAAGGCTTTATGCCATGAGAATATGCAAGTGCGCTCCCTCCACATTTTCATGCGAGAAATGATAGCTTCCATTGTCCCATAGAATTCAAATTTTCAAACAGTTGTCCATCTCCACGTGCTCCTTATTACTTTTTTGTTGGCTAGCCTTGTCTTTACAAAAGCTACCTAGGGTCTTTACAGACTAAAAACTCATGGGTGGGCATAAAATGACATGGACAAGTCAAATCACCCCCTAGGAACTATATCATACCTTAAACTAGTGGGCAAACCCGTGCTTCGCACGTCTTTTGAGACCTCCAAATTCAAATTCTACCCGAACCTGCTCTTTCCCTTCTCGAACCTCCAAATTCTTGCCACATGGCAGCTTTGTGAAACTCTTCCTTTATATAATATATAGAGATACAGAGAAGCTTGGAAGCTAGATCGTGCAACGTGTATTTTTTCAAATAGATCTACTATCGTTGGCTAATGCCTTTGTAGTGGGAGATCCACAAACGTTCATACGAACTCTTTGCAATGCCTCATTTTTTTTCCAAATTGTTGTCAACGATATTTTTGCCTAGAAGGATTGTTTAAATCTAGAAATTAATTCCTTCATTGGTTGGTAACTTGAAGTTTTGGTCAGTGTTGAAAATCGTTTTTGTGAGCTAATTTTAAAATCCATAGATTAAATTCCCTTCATTACTTGGTAACTTGAATTTTTGGTCAATGTTAAAAAATGGTTTTTTCCCCCATTTTGTGAGCTATCTTTGAGCATGTTAGACAATGAGACTAGAGACGAGTTACATGAGAGAGTTGTATTGTTTCTCAAGTAGAACAACTTCTTCTTTATGTGTCTAATTGATCCCCCCCGCGTGCAGCGGCCCCCAAATGAAGGCCTAAAGTTTCTACATGAAATGTTTTGTGTTTATTTATGTGCCTAGATTTATGTTTTACATTTTCCAGCTGAAATAATGAAATTTAGACTCCGATCATGAGAACATGGCTCCAAGGACCCAAAAAGCGCTTTCAAATATTTGTAGATCGTAATCATTCAAATGCACAATTCACAAGATATATGGCCTCTCAAATAGGATTGTTTTTATTACTTCCCAAAAAAAAGAGGCACTTTTCGCCAGCTTGTTACCCCAAAAGATTACTTTTTGGTTATTTATGGCACTCTATTCGTTAACCACATTTGGTTATTACTTTCGGTGTGCACAGTTGCACGCCATATGCTTCATGATATTATGGGATCTAGTTGAGCCTAGTCAACATTATGGGATCTAGCTAAGCCTACACGACATATGTATTGCCACAACAAAGATGGAATTTCTATATATACAAGCCTAGATATTAGCATAACTAGCTTTCGGGGCCCCATACATGACAGTCAGTTGTAATATATGAGGCCACGTATATAAGGCATTTTCACTAATGAGAAAGCACACAATCCCATTATCACACTTCTAGTTTGAGTCTCTTGAGCTCTTGTGGTAATGGCTTGCATGCTTGCTTCCCTCCTCTTGTTGTGGTGTATGTATTGAGATATATGCTTACTTACTTCTCTTCATCTCCATCTCCATCTCTCTCTCAGTCTCTTTGCACGTATATAAGGCATTTTCACTAATGAGAAAGCACACAATCCCATTATCACACTTCTAGTTTGAGTCTCTTGAGCTCTTGGGGTAATGGCTAGCATGCTTGCTTCCCTCCTCTTGTTGTGGTGTATGTATTGAGATATATGCTTACTTACTTCTCTTCATCTCCATCTCCATCTCTCTCTCATTCTCTTTGCATAGACATAAGCATTGAGGTAGAGGTTGAGCTCTCCATTTCACCTTCTCTGCTCCTCACCTTGTCAAGTGGAGTGATGGCTATTGTAAGGTTGCAACTAGTCGCGTCACTAGTGGAGTGACACAACTAGTTGCAATAAGGTTGAAGTCCCTAGCTTCCTCATATCAAGGGGTTGTTGGTACTTGCTGACTACCACCAAACCCTTGCATTCTTCGCTTCTTCCCATCATGCAAGGCTTAAGAGTTCTCCATTTGGTGAACACCTTTGCCTTCGTTTGTTAAGGATAAAGAACAATGGTATAAAAGCGGCTTTGTTTGTCAGGGGGATAGAGAACAATGGTATAAAAGTGGTGACTGTGAGTCAGAAGTAATGTTAAACCAAATGTGGTTATAACATACCCTCATCCTAATCTCCACCATTTGGCATGATCTTGAGATTGTGTAATTCATGACCTCATATCAAGAAGCCCCATATAATGTCTTTCAAGTTTTTCAAAACCAAACTAAAAAAGGGCAAATAGAGGCCAAATTGCCACACCCACCATAGGCCATGATATTGCATCTTGTTTTGATGAGGCACTTTGGCCTTTTTTAAAGGGATTTAAATCTTTTCAAGCACATGCCAAAAAAATGCCAAAGCACATCACTAAGAGGCCATGGTATCATGACCTCTTGGTGAGGCATTTTGGACTTTTTTTTAGGGCTTTCAAAACCATGTGCTTCGCGGGGAGGGGGGGAGAAGGAGAGACAGAGACAGAGAGAGGATATGCATGTGTGTGTGTGCACATTAGAGAAGGATTAATGACATATATATATATATATATATATATATATATATATATATATATATATATATATACATATATTGAGAGAGAGAGAGAGAAAGAGAGAGAGAGATTGATTGGGATGTATATACAGATTTAATATAATGAAAAATAAAGAATTACGTATGTATATATATATATATATATATATATATATATATATATATATATATGAAATTTTGTATTGATTAAGCTAGCTAGTATAAATGCTAACATGCTAATGTAATCAACTACAACAAAAAACCTAATTAATATGAAAAA
This sequence comes from Cibotium barometz, assembly GCF_041138505.1. Lineage (NCBI taxonomy): Eukaryota > Viridiplantae > Streptophyta > Polypodiopsida > Cyatheales > Cibotiaceae > Cibotium > Cibotium barometz. The sequence continues at coordinate 48,468,201 of NC_141076.1, forward strand.
AATAAAGAATTACGTATGTATATGTATATGTATGTATGTATGTATGTGTATATATATATATATATATATATATATATATATATATATATATATATATATATATATATATATATATATATATAATTATTTTTATGAAATTTTGTATTGATTAAGCTACCTAGTATAAATGCTAACATGCTAATGTAATCAACTACAACAAAAAACCTAATTAATATGAAAAAATTAAGAATTTAGGCTCTATGTTACCACATAAAATAGAGCAAAAAGAAACAAAAAATCACACCATTTTCACATAAATCTCCATCAAATCCCACTCTCGTTCATGGCACTCCATTATTCAAGAGTGTAAGAAATGGGTAAATCTTAGATTAGAGAAAAATAAGTGATAAAGCCAAGGGATTGCTCCTTGATAACGGTGCCAAAAATGTTAAGGATAAGAGATAGCTTCGAGGGAAAAACCACTCACCTCAACGTGTCATGTGGGGATCCTTTCGATGGCCAAGCTTGTCCCAAGCTCAACACCACCATGGGTAGCTTACCATTTGCCTTCTCCCACGAGCATTATCACACTATCATGTGGCACTATGGGCACTACTCCCTCCTCTCACCTCAAATCAGTCACACACACTCATTGGCATGCATTAGAGATAATATTAGAGAGAGGTTTAGCAAGAGGGAAAGCTCAATTGCACAATGGGGGAGTGTCCTTGTATTATGAGAGAAATTACCTTAGATACATAGTCATGAGTGTTCACACACACTTAAACTGTGGCTAGGCAGGCGCCCATAGCTTCTATTTAGCCTTTTGTTGCAGCTTTATCACATAATTAATACATTGATGCATTACAACAATAGGGAACACATCCTATCTCACTACTACCACATGCTCTTAAAGTGATAGAAACACTATTAATTATTCGGGCACCTGTCCAAGTTTGAGATTTGGACACCATTACTTCATGGCTTGTTTGTTTGTACATGAGTTTGGTGTGTCCATCCTTGACATTTAACGTAAATTACTCATGCTTTGGCATATAATTGGTGTGGTAAACCTTGTTAATCCTAAAATGGGTTAATACTTATTCCTTGTAGTATGACCCTTGTAGAGCTTCTTATAGGGTAAATCAAATTGAGAAAAGAGAGATTCAAGCAAAAATTGAGGATCTTTTAGTTAGAAAACCCATTAGACCTAGTAGCTCACCATATGGAGACATCTACTTTTAGTAAAAGAAGAAGAACGGCACCTATCATATGTGCGTAGACTATCGAGCCCTTAACAAGATCATATGTGTGTAGACTACCATGCCCTTAACAAGATCATTGTGAAGAATAGATATCCAATCCCTAGAGTTGATGGCTTGTTAGATAGACTAAGAAGAGGTGCTAAGGTTTTTAGTAAGATTTACTTGAAATCTAGCTACCACCAAGTGAAAATGGTAGAAGAGGATGTATACAAAACTGCTTTCTATACACAGATAGGTCATCAAGTTTTTAGTGATGCCCTTCGGACTCACTAATGCTCTAGCAACATTTATTTATATGATGAACCATATCTTCCTCAAACATTAAAACTTTATGGTTTTTTTCTTTGATGACATTTTAGTTTTTAGCATAGACATAGAAGAACATAAGAAACACTTTTGTGGTTGTGTTCCTTGATGACATTTTAGTTTTTAGCAAAGATGTAGAAGAACAAAAGAAACACCTTGAGATAGTATTGAATCTTTTAAAGAAGAATGGACTCTATCTCAATCTTGAGAGGAGTAGCTTTTTCCAATCAGAGATTGAGTACCCTAGGCACATAGTTTGAAGGAATCCGTGTTAACCCAAAGAAGATCGAAAGCATAGTCACGTGGCCTAGACCTAAAGACATTCATAAATTACGATTATCTAGGATTATGTAGTTACTACAAGAGATTTATAAGGAATTTTTCTTTTAAAGAATATTACCTCATAGAACTCCTAAAGAAAGCTAAAAACTTTCAATGAACTGAAAAACAAGAAAAAGTTTTTTGAAAGAAGCTCTTACACATACACGAGATCTACAACTACCAAATTTTCCTTGATAATTCTTTGTAGCTGTCTGATGCTAAGAATAGGTAATACTTACTCATGATGGTCATCCGATAGCTTATGAAAGTAGAAAACTCAAACTTGCTAAGAATAAGTATAGCACTTATAATAAGAATTGATGGATGTGTCATACATGCTCTTAAGATATGGAAACACTATCTTATGGGGTCAAATTTTAACATTAATACTGATTAACAAAGCATAAAGCATTTGCTTACGCAACCTTTGATCTTCGACAAGTATACTTAATGAGAAGCCCTTATTCAGAGTTTCCAACCCACAATTGAATACTTGGTAAAGAAAATGTGGTAGCGGATGCTCTTAGCAAAAGGCTGAGTGCATAAATAATATCTCAACTGTGGAAAGTCTGTCTTTTAAGACCATGAGAAATACCTATGACCAAGATCCAAATTTCTCTTCTACATGGAGTTGAATGAGAGATGGTGGTGGTTAGAATCCAAATTTCTCTTCTACATGGAGTTGAATGAGAGATGGTGGTGGTTAGAATCCTCATGAAAATTATTCACATCATGAAAGTTACCTTTTCTTTTAGAAGATGTTATGCATCACAAAGCCTTACCAGCAATTTGTGATGGAAGAATTACACCAACCCCCTTATGCAAGACATCGAGGGGAGTATCCTCTACATTTCAGACTATTGCCCAAGATTTTTATTAGCCTACAATGAAAAGAGATATAGTTAAATTTGTGTCTAAATGCATGACATGCCAAGAAATAAAAAACTACAAAGGTAAAATCCAAGGCTTACTTATGCCTTTGCCTATCCCTCCTGAACCATGGGAACCAATTTCTATGGATTTCATCACTGGTTTTCCCAACATAGCTAGTTAAAATGACATGATTTGGACCATAGTTGATTGCTTTAACAAGCAAACATACTTCATCCCTTGTAAAAAGACTTTGACGTCTCATTAAGCTACTCATTTGTTTTTGACAAATATTTTTGTACGTCATGCTTTACCAACATTCATTGTCTCTGATTAAGATTAAAAAATGGTTTACCAAAAGTCGTTATCTTTGATCGAGATTCAAAAAGTTGTAGTGATTTTTAGAGTACACTCTTTAGTAACCTAGGCACTAAGTTGCTCGTTTGTTTTTGAGAAATATTTTTGTACATCATGGTTTACCAAAAGTCATTCTCTGATCGAGATTTAAAATTTTGTAGTGATTTTTGGACTATAGTTTTTAGTAGCCTAGGCACTAAGTTTCACAACGGCATTTCATCCTAAGTCTAATGGTCAAATAGAAGTCACAAATTGCACCATTCTAGAATTACTTAGAGCCTATGTTTCTTCTCATCTAAAGCAATGGGATAAGTACCTTTACATATTAAGTTTGCAGACAACAACTCGCTCTGCAACAAAGAAACCACCTTTTGAGATTGTTTATGGTAAAACTCTTCCCACTCTTATCACTTGTCTATCCCATACTATGGAGGCTCAACATGAAAATAGTGTATGAAAAGTGTATGAGGAGAGGGGTGTGAATGTAAAATATATGCGGTGTATGAGGTGTGTGAATGTGAATAATAGTGTATGTGAAGTGTATGGAGAGAGGTATGTGAATGTGAAGTGTATGGAGAGAGGTGTGTGAATGTGAAGTGTATGGAGAGAGGTGTGTGATGATGTGACACTATTTTCTATGGTGGGCGTGTGTAAATAAGTAGCACACTATTTTTTGTGGTAGGTGTGTGTGAAGATGTGGCACACTATTTTGTGTGGTGGGTGTGCGATGACATGGCACACTATTTTGTTTGGTGAGTGTGTGATGACGACATGGCACACTATTTTGTATGGTGGATGTGTAGTGACATGGCACACTCTTTTGTGTGGTGGATGTGTAATGATGGGGCACTTTCTGTGTGATAATATGGCACACTTTTTGATGTGGTGTGTGTGTGTGTGTGATATATGGCAAATTATAGTGTGGTGGTTACACCATACTATAAAGGTTATGCTTTATAGTATTTGCTTTACCCTCAAGACTACTATGCTTCCTTATGAAAACTTTTCTCTAAGCAACCAAGCTTTTTCCCCTTTCCTCTCTTATTTACCCTCAAGACTATGCTTCCTGATGCAATCTCTACTCTCTAAGCAACTCTTACCAACCTTCTTCAAGTCCTCCACTCTCCTTCTCCACCTTTATTAGTTAGCTCCTCCTTTTCTCTTATGTTTCACTTCCTCTCATATTCTATTTTTGATTTACTTCCCACACCAAGTTTACTTTAGCCCTAGTGTGACACATGAGAGTTTCCCACACTCCGACAAGCTTCAATATTGAGCTTGGTAATGCTTTCCTTTTAAGAAAAACCAACACACATATAAGCTACAAAGACCACATAGTTGCTCACAAGTACCCTCACAAAGTACGAGCATGGAAACAAAGAGCATCAACAAACTAGGGAAGTTGAGAACAGGAGCTGTGAAAGTTGAAAATAGCATGTAAATTTCTATTAAGCTTTGAGATTTTGAATTTTATACAACTTAATTTTTGAGCGTTCACACTTGTCTACCCAAGACTCACTTAGAAGAAATGGCTTTTTGTCATTCCATTGGGTTCCAACCTTGAAGGAATTGGGAACCTATCTTTGGTTGATGTAGAGCTTAAATCCACCTTCAATCACCATATTTGGCCTTATGATTGGCATCTTTTACCATGTGGATCCATATTGAGTGCCCATCCACCACCATGATGTGCTCAGATATTGCACACATTATTCTCTTGGGTGGTTCTACACCCATGGCCTCATTTGACATTAGCTTCCTAATTTGACTTGTGTTGACTCCCATTAACTTGGTCAAGGTATTAAAAGGGTCTCCCCCTTCCTTACTAACATCCCTTGGATGTTTGAGTTGTGATTAGAATGATTTGGAGGTGATGATGCTAAGGTTTAGGTTTGGTTGTGTCCCTGATAGTTTATAGCTTGAAGATTTAACCCCTTGGTTAAACTAAGATGGAAAGCTATAATTTTTTTATTGGTTTACCTTGTTGAATTGTGTGTTGACAAGAATTAAAGCTCCCTCTAAAAGAACTAATTTTATTGTGGCCTCTTGCCTCTTGGTCTTGGGTGATTTCTATCTAGAAAGAAACATGGAGCTGGCACACATGTAGAAAAATTTTGGATGATATTATTGCACTTTTTTCTCCTTGTGTATTCAATGTTCCAATCTGGGCATTTCACCTTACTATTTAAATTTGTCCTCCTAATTGTCCAATATGTTTGATGAATTGCCTGCTCTATGCCTTCCATATAGCATACATGGGAGATATGTTGTAGCTGTGTCATGTTGAAGTGTTATATCTTGCTCTATGAAAAAGATTATCCTTGGTTGGCCCCTTGGTTATTTATTTTTACTTTCTACTCTATACTCAGGATGATGGGAATTGTTACCCTCCACATTAACCACATGAGATGGGTCTTTAGTAATGCACAATTTTCCTATCACCTTCTACTTCTTGAGTGTCTTAATACATTGGAGTTATTATCAAAACCCAAGAAGTATCAAAGAATCAATATGTAAAATGGAGAGACTTATCAAAACCCAAGAAGTATCAAATAATCAATATGCAAAACAAGGTTAAGCATGTGATTAAGGGTCGATAATTGAAAGAGCATGCCTACTCTATAACGTAAGGAGATAACATTGAGATTTGTTACGTCTCTCTATCGAAGAAGACGGAGTCTGCCACACCAGAGGCTCCTAAAGCCTCTTGAGAGAGCTAGCAGAAGCATTGATTTCCCATTACCATAATGGCATAAAGCCCTCTCTAGGCCTTTCAAACAAACAAGAAATGGTGCATTTACCTTGATGTAACTTGCTCTATCAAATCTATCCACAAGATTAGTCACATTCACTTGTGCCATCCTCATAACCTCATTCATAATTAAGCGACACAATGGAACAAGGGGTGTCTCTCTCCCCATTTCAACAAAAAAAATTTGATAAGGAGTCTTGGAGAAGTCCAAGCTACATCTGTGTACTAAGCCCATGAGGAATGAGAGTTGCTTGGTCTTGGTCGTCTTATCTTTCATTGTTTTCCAAGCTCATAGAATTTAGTGTTAACCCTAGTGCATTGCTTGGTTCCACCACTTTATCTTGCACTTGAGAATTAGGAGGGATGCCTTCAAGGGAGGGAACATGCAATGATTCATATTCCACTATATTTCTTGTCTCCATCTCAATTAACAATCTCCTTATTTGTGATCCTAGATTGTATCATGTGATATATACCTAAAATTGAACAATGCACACGTGGGCCAACAATTCAACAAGTTAGCAATACTTATTATACAATTCATCTAGTAAGCCAATCATATGATTGTCATCATATTTTGCATGAGTTCATGAAATTGCACAAATACAGCTGCATGTTTTTGGACAAACTATCAACACTACTCATAGTGCGGGAAAAGGGATGAGATGGATGGTGCTATTACTTTCTTTCTCTATGAGCCGCGTCTCTTAATGAATTAATTTGATTGAAGAGTGAGGGTCTATGGTGACGTTTTTTTAAAGGCTATAGGGAAGGCCGGTCCTTTAAAAGCCTTTAAAAGCATTTTTGTGTATCGATCTTTTTAAGGGTCTCTTGTGCCATTTAACAATAGACCATTTCTCTACCCCCTAGCTCTTGAATTTCCACCCACTCATTAGGACTTGTTTGGGGTCTTCTTGGGCCCTTTTATTTGGACACTTAGTGAAATGCTTAAAATGCTAATCAAGCTTTGACCAAGCTAGTGGCCTAGGCCTGAAAATGCATTTTTCCTTTTCTACAAAAAAGAAAATAGGCCTAAAGGTAATCTAATCATTAGATCTTCTGTCCTTGGGAAGGAATATGGACCTAAATGCCTTTTTGTCTTGTAGTGAAGTACCTTTCACAAAGAATGTTTGAAAATTTTCGTCACTTTGTTCCCTCCCTTTTTGGAGGTGCTGCAGATCCCACTCTCTCTCTACACTCTCTCTCTAAAACGCGTTTAGGGTGTTTTACTTGGGTAAGGGCTTCTTTTTCTCTCTCTAGGAGCCATGGCCTGCAGATCTGGACCTCCTACTCCATCATCCTCTCCACCAGCTCTCATGGAAGAGCTCACCATCCCCTCTTGTGAAGGTACAGATCTACACATCCTTGCAAGCTGAAGCTCTCCATCTCCATCACTAGCAAGCTCTCCATATCTATCATCCTCTCCACCAGCTCTCATGGAAGAGCTCACCATCCCCTCCTGTGAAGGTACAGATCTACACATCCTTGCAAGCTGAAGCTCTCCATCTCCATCACTAGCAAGCTCTCCATATCTATCTCCTCAAGGCCTCCATTTCTCTATATCCATCTGCATCTCCTCCACCTCCATCTCCATCACCATCTCCATCTTCATCTCCTCCATCACCATCCACATTTCCATCCTCCACCTCCATCCTCCATCTCCATCATCTCCATCACCATCCACATTTCCATCTCTGTATCCATCTACATCTCCATCTCCATCACCATCCACATTTCCATCTCTGTATCCATCTACATCTCCATCTCCATTTGCTAGGTACAATGGCTCTACGGGACATCACCAACAAGCAATCAAAGTTTCGCTTACACGTGGACTTAGATGAGGAGTATGCCACAATGCGAAGTAATCGAACGAAGGGATGTATTCCTGCTGAGGTGCTACGACTTCAAGGTGCAAAAGCCATTGATCTTTGGACTGATGGAAGCATTTATCCCCTTGATCCACAGACTGGTGCACCTCCCCCTTTTCGTAATATCACGCAGGTCGTACGCTTCTTGGGTGATGGTTATAATGGTTTCTTAGGGTACTGTCAGAGGCTCTATTCTTTGTACTTGCAGGAACTCTCAAATCAAAATCACCTCAGGAAGCTTCTAAAATTATGCAAGGCAGAAAAGGAAGAATGTGCGTCAACTTTCATGGCCACAAAGGAACATATGCTGGCTCGAGTCAAGGATCTAGAGAAGGAGGATGCAGAGCAGAAGATGAAGCTTGATAAAGGTGTGGAAAGGAGGGATCGAGCTATAGAGAACTATCTCCGTCTTCGAAACTCAACTCGGAACCTTCGCCGACGTGTCGATCATTTCACTCACCTCCCCGTGGGATATAATGCAAGGCAGCGAAAGCGCAAGCCTCTGAGTCTTCTTTCCAAAGATGGGGGGGCTCGCAAGCGACGTGTGCGTCAAACAAGGTAATCACAGCTTCAAAACTAGCATTACATTCCTTTTTCATATAGTTATGTCATTGACTCTGAACTATGTGATGTCCAGGGAATGTGCTAAAGCAATATTAGGTTGTTCCAATACTGAGGAGTCTATCCTTGAGCACATTATTCCAGAGCAGAAAGTAATCAATATGATAACCAATCCAGTAAATGGTGCGTTGCGTGACAGGATTCAAAAGTATTTTCTCAAGGAATTCGAGCAGATTGTCAGTCCCATTGACATGCTCACTGTGTGCGACACAGCAGGTATCAGTGATAAGGGATACAGGGCTTTGTATACTTGCATCACAGCACGTCTACGAGGCAAAGGAATGACACGATCTATACTTCCAACACCATACAGTATAGTTATGGCAAGGAAGTCAGCAAACAACAATATTGCCGACTTGCTAGGCGGCTACAGATGGGTGGATGGTAGCATGCCAATGTCAAATTCAAAAGATTTTGCTTACAACAAGTTTAACAATGTTTACGTCGAGGTGGAGGCGCTTCAACGAGCTATGATTCAGTTTTATGATATGACATTAGAGGAGACGGATGGAAAGGCTATATTTGTCCTCAAATTGGATGAATGTCAGGTTGTAAAGGGCCAAAGGGTGGAACGTACAAGTCTGACACTCATGAGCAGGGCATTGAAGCGAAAGAGCTTAGACGGCGAAGATGAAACAGGTGATGCGGAGAATAACTTGCACACAAAGCGACGCAAGCAAGATTACTTGGAGTGCAGTCTGAGAAGAACATATGGTGGCAGGCGGCATGGACCCTTCCGCACGAGGACCATGACAGTCTGAGGTGGTACTTCACCCGTACAGGTATTCAAGGAGTGATACACAGGCAATCAAATGGTGAAGTCTTGCATGTGCCTGGCACTGGTCACTTTGAAATAGAGTGGCACCTTGGTGGTGATCTCAAGACCCTCAAATGCATGTTGGGAACTAAAAGCGGTGCTAACACTTTGTTTCCATGCATCTTTTGTTGTCATCCAAGGATGCCAAGTGTCGCAGTGGGGAAGGCCAAATAAGCAACCAAGGTGAAAGGTCGTAAGCAGGCAAGTGCAAAGGGCTCAAATCAATTACAAAAAGGGAAGGGTATGCACGTCTGGCTCAATGGAATTATGAGCTGCAATCAAAGCAAGGCACCATCTCGCGCAGAGGAGGATGCTACTTGGAACCCTATTCTTTCAATTCCACTGTCGCGAGTACATGTGTGTACCTTGCACGCAAGACTTAGAATTCTGGACAAATTGTTGATGCTCCACATCAATTATGCTTGGAACATGGAGCCAGAGTCACGGCGAGAACAGGGCATCCAAGAGCTTGAAGTTGTTTTATCATCCGTGGGGCTTCACGCAGGTGCTGTCACTCTCTCTAAGGATCGCAAAAACCCATCAAGTACCCAAGATAACCCTAATAAGATATGTATGGGTGGTGCAAAAGCAAGACACTTGCTCTCAAACTATGGTGAGGCTCAAAGCCATACACATTTTGAATTATGGAAGCAGATTTGTGATGTAACAACCTATCGAGGCAATGAGGCGACACTAGGATTGAAGCGTGCACATGTGTGGGAAGCTTGTGATGAGATGATGAGGCTTCTTGAGCGCTCGTATCTTGATGAAGCAGAGATAGCTACATTCAAGACTTCGATTGACAGATTCACAGAAGAAATGATCGATGCTTGGGGGGAAACTCATATAACACACTACATGCATATTCTCTATGCGCACAGTTCCTTCTTTCTAGATAAATATGGGTCTCTTGCACTCTGGAGCAACCAAGGCATGGAACGATCACATTACCAAGCCAAGGCGGCCTATTTTAAGAACACGGGTCATGGTGGTGGCAAGGTTCGCAGCAATGCGTTTCAGGAAATGTTCAATTGGTTTTACCGTGCACTTACTGGGAGAAAGGCCCAAAAGCGAGCCGGAAATTTGTCTTTGAGGCGCAAAATCATGAAGGTGTTAGGTGCAAGGCGAAAGAGAAGGGTGCAATGCGTCAATGGCACGTGAAAGAGCGAGGCAATGGCACAGTGGTCGACTAAGAAATGGCCGTGTGTGGTTACCCACCCAATAATTCTTGTTTGCCACTTTTTGGCGCGTTCATTTTGTAAATTGACTTTTTTTGTAATTTTGGCCCCCTATAAATATCAATGAGTTTTATAGTCATTTTTAAAAGTCTTGACTTGTGAGCTCTCTCTCTTCCTCTCCCCTTGACTCTCTCGCGCGCGCTCTCTCTCTCTCTCTCTCTCGCTCGTGCACTAATATCTCACGCACATGGAGCCCCCAAATGATCCTCCCTCCAATACGCAGGATGACATTTTCAAAGACCTCGGGCCCTTACCGGTGGCACATAGAACTGCAATCCCAAACATTTACCCGCAAGCCCAAGTGGATCTGGAAGCTGAGCGTGTGAGGCTTGAGCGAGAGGCCCAAGAAGCCCAAGAATGCCAAGAAGCAAAGAGATTACACAAAGAAGCAGAGGACATGGAGGCAGCTGAGAGAGCAAGAAAAGAAGCCGAAGAGACCGTCAGAACTCAAGAGGACGAGGCAGCAAAGAAAGCACAGGAGGATGAGGCTGCCAAGAAGGAGGAAGAAGACGAGGCAGTTAGGAAGGCGGAGGCAGATAAGAAGGCTGTAGAAGAAGCTCAGGCCGCCGCAAGCAACAAGAGAAGATTAGCATTCTTTGCTGCGGAGGAGGATTGGCTTAACAGAAAAGCTCACGGGTTTGTTGAGCTGACCTGCGAATGGCCGGATACGAAGATGACACAATTTTGGAAGCGGCTATACAAAGTCTTCGAGCAGAATATACAAAGAGGAGAAATGAAGACACAATAGAAAGGGAGCACCTGCCGAGCAATAGGATTGTCAATGCAATGCTAGACAGAGTCTTGGCTCGTGCACTTGGTAAAGGAAAGAGAAAACTCTCAGCTGAGGAAGTAGAAAATAAGAGACAGAAGCTTGAACGAGAAGCCAGGGCAGCAAACACACGGAGGCTTCGTGAGGAAAAAGACAGGAAAGATGAAGAGGAGCGAGTAAGGAAGGAGGCAGAGCAGCGAGCAGCTCCGAAGACTCCATCTGCAAAGGCAAAGAAAACTCCAACACCTGCAAAGGCTAAGAAGGGGAAAACCATTCCTAAACGCACACAACCCCCATCCGATAACTTCCAAGAGCAGCGACAGAAGTTTAAAAATGACACGCCAGCTTGGACTCGCCACGCGCAAGCACCACCGCCCCCAACAACGCAGAAGAAGCAAAGGTGGAGACCAGGGACAGTTGCCCTTAGAGAAATTCGCAAATATCAAAAGACCTGCACACCAATTATTCCAAAGGCACCTTTTGGGCGTCTCGTCAAAGAGATTATCCACGACCAGCGCCGGGATGTCAATCGTGTGCAAGCGGCGGCACTAGGTGCTCTGCAACAAGGTGCCGAGGATATTTTGGTTTCGCTTTTCCAAGACGCGGTTTTGTGCATGGTGCATGCAAAACGCGTCACTTTGAAGCCATCTGATCTTCATCTAGCTAGGCGTATCCGTGGAGAGGAAGCTCTCTTTCACTAGATAGGGGAAGCCTTGTAATGCAACAAACCGTGTTTTGTAATCTCAATTTGATTAATGAAAAACCATGTCTATTTTCAGAAAAGTTTTTTTCTATTGCAAGTGATTGTTGTCTTGTCAAGGTAATTGTAGTCTTTTGCATGTAATTGTTGTCGCTATGTACATTCGACCTCATGTGAACGCTCGTCTGCCACCGCCCGTCCGACTTTGGCTCGACTCGACGGGCCGATTTCTCCCGCGTATGGCCCCAGAAGGGTATATCAGCTGTGCGGGGTGCGCCGGGGCCGAGGGGGGGGGCCGGTGGTCGCTCCGTGGAGCCTGTGTGCCACGGAGCGACTTTTGGCTGTTTGACCCTGGGTGCGCCGGGGCCGAGGGGGGGGGGGCCGGTGGTCGCTCCGTGGAGCCTGTGTGCCACGGAGCGACCACCGGCCCCCCCGGCCCCGGCGCACCCTGGTCAAACAGCCAAAAGTCGCTCCGTGGCACACAGGCTCCACGGAGCGACCACCGGCCCCCCCCCTCGGCCCCGGCGCACCCCGCACAGCTGATATACCCTTCTGGGGCCATACGCGGGAGAAATCGGCCCGTCGAGTCGAGCCAAAGTCGGACGGGCGGTGGCAGACGAGCGTTCACAAAAATTGATTGAAACATCATGACAGGACACGACCAGAACATATAAACACATCAAGAAGATAAAACTTAAAATCAGCTCGAAAAACATCTTGATGTCATTAATTGTTTGATTCACAGACGAGCGTTCACAAAAATTGATTGAAACATCATGACAGGACACGACAACAACATATAAACACATCAAGAAGATAAAACTTAAAATCAGCTCGAAAAACATCTTGATGTCATTAATTGTTTGATTTTCACAGAAGGCAAATGAGTACATTGGATCTAGCCAACTCGCTTGATGAGCTTGGTGAAAGCCTCGTGGGTGAGAGTCTTTACTGATGGTTTGTCACCAATGCGTTCGGCTATCTCTTTGGCATCAGTGATGCCTTGTCCAAGGCTAAGGCCACAAAATCCTAGGAAAGACCCTGAACCTTTATCACCAAAGCTATAGATAGCTGCTTCCCTATTTACAAGAATACATTTATGGGCATTTTGAGCTATAGGGGCTTCAGACAGGATGGCGCTTAGGGCGGTGGCAGTCGAGCCAAAGTCGGACGGGCGGTGGCAGACGAGCGTTCACAAAAATTGATTGAAACATCATGACAGGACACGACCAGAACATATAAACACATCAAGAAGATAAAACTTAAAATCAGCTCGAAAAACATCTTGATGTCATTAATTGTTTGATTCACAGACGAGCGTTCACAAAAATTGATTGAAACATCATGACAGGACACGACAACAACATATAAACACATCAAGAAGATAAAACTTAAAATCAGCTCGAAAAACATCTTGATGTCATTAATTGTTTGATTTTCACAGAAGGCAAATGAGTACATTGGATCTAGCCAACTCGCTTGATGAGCTTGGTGAAAGCCTCGTGGGTGAGAGTCTTTACTGATGGTTTGTCACCAATGCGTTCGGCTATCTCTTTGGCATCAGTGATGCCTTGTCCAAGGCTAAGGCCACAAAATCCTAGGAAAGACCCTGAACCTTTATCACCAAAGCTATAGATAGCTGCTTCCCTATTTACAAGAATACATTTATGGGCATTTTGAGCTATAGGGGCTTCAGACAGGATGGCGCTTAGGGCTCTGCACTTCAAAAATTCAGCTTGCGCATCATTTGAAAAGTCGTTGTGAATTACGCGAAGCATCTCGGCATTGAAGCTCGGGATGTAGTGCCATAGCGCAGCATCTTTCCCCTCCACCTCCTTTCGTGCTCCACCCTTTCGGCTTGCGAACCAGTCCATTTCTCTTGCGGTCTACAAAGTAGATAGAAGAATGAGTTGACTTCAAAAAATTACAAATTAAGAAGGGAAGAAATTGGGTGTACTACCTCAGTGGCATCATCATGATCCGCAAGGTCTGCATCACTAATATTGATGCTCCCGAAACTGACGGAATCCGAAATGGCAAGCGGCTTGTGAGGGGCAAAGCTAGTTTCTGGCACACTCTCGTAGAAATCCTTGCACTGGGATATTTGTACAAGAGTCTCTGCCACAAGGGACTCTATTGAGGCATGATTTTCCGGGAGCGCAAGCACCTTTGTGACATCTGCGGAACTGAAGTCAATGTGGATGTCATCATCTTTGGACGGCTGTTGTGTGTCTCGCATGCCCGCGTACATAGCAATGACTGAGAGAGTTTCATCCTGGTGCAGCCCAAGGACATGGGCGATGTCATCCAAAAATAAGAACTCTACACCTTCTACTATGATGGGGTGTAGAGTTCGCACTTCGAGCTCTGGAACTTCATCCATGACATCGTCCCCTTCGATGTCCCGTTTCACAGCCTCAGCTTGCGGCTCTTCCGCCAGAGTCACAAGTGCAAGAGATGCTTCTTGCACTGGGGTGACAATATCCTCCTTTGGGTCAGCTTCCTTGATCAAGAGATAAGGTGTGGCTTTCTTTGGAGGAGTGGCCTTCCTCTTTCCCTTGCTTTTCTCTGTTCCCTCTAAGATCAGGAGGGCAAGAGTCATGTCCCACCTCAAAAAACTTGTGCCAATGTTGCCCATTCCAAGACCTACCAGGTTATCTTCTTCCTCCTCCCTTAGATATGCGCTACTAAGGCCTTTGAGGAATCTTGCAAGCCTGAACCTGAAATTTTTGTCCGCTCTTTAGGTATGCTTGATAAGATCCACAGGCACCCAAGTTCCCTCCTCGTCTTCAAAGTTGACACAATATTCAGCCATGTATGTGTCCATGTAGCTAGTGAACGACCCAAACACGTCATTATGGAGTTCGGCGGTGCCTTCCATGTCAATAGATGTCTGAAAGATGGGTGCAAGCGTCTCGATCAAGTGACCGAGGTCAAGCTTGTGCAATTGAGATAGGAGAGCTTGGGCGGGGGTGGCCATGATTGAGTAGCGAAGAAGGCGAGGGGACCGCAAAGATGCCGAGAGTGAGGAGATGAACTCAAAGTGGCCAAAAGTGACTTATAAAGAGGTCTTTAAAACTTTTTTTATGTTTAAAAACTCACTTAAAACCTCCAAAAAAATAAAAACACGCGACAAAACTTAAAAGTGCACAAAATTGAACGCAAATTGCGAGTAGCCAAAATTGTTTTGAATTAATCTCTCAAAATCTGTTACATAGCTTGCTTGATATGGATACATCTGGGGAAGGGAATGCTTTTACAAAAGTAAGCTGCCTCTTTCCTCTTACGTAGAGGTGTGTTATCAATCACAAATGAAAAGTCACCTTTCAGTGCAAACCTAAGGCCTAAGTACTCCCTTAGGTTCGCCATATTCCAATCAGCATTTACTACGATATCCCACACATCAGCTTGCGTGCTAACATGTACATCAAGCTGTTCTGCATCGTTGATGTCCGAATCGAGTGCTTGCCATTCGCCTCCAGTCAGCTTCCAACGTCTGTAAGGAAAGATAATAGAGAGTTGTTGCTTTCCAAGCTGGTACCGAATGACCATCTTCTCCGACACCACCATGCACTTTATCTTGTCACCCTGATGTTGAATAACCTTCAAATCCCACGAAGGTGGCAAAAAGGCACTCATTACTGTGCCTCCCTTTGCAATCCACATTGTAGGAGTCCGGTGAACATCAGCCTCCTTGAACAAAAACACAAACAAATGTAAAGGCATGAAGAACGTGAGAGTCGCACGATGTGACCCATAGGTGCACTTCATTGCATTGCACACATCAATCTCAATCCGACGTCTGGTTAGTGCAACCAAAGTATTGTCGGGCTTTGGCCAATCATGGTCCGTGAGACTTGGTGTAGGGAGCCTCCGTAGAGTCCCAGAACCATCTCTTGACGTGGGTACAATATACTCTGCATGAAAGAAGAAAACTGAGCGCTCTAAAAGCTCTGATGTTGAACAACCAGTATATAGTAGCTTGCCGATTTCAAAGTGGTGCGCCTCAAAGGTTCCAGAAAGGGCCTCTAAAGGCTCCCATTTCACAAATGTCGACGGAAAGATGTCTGCACAGAACATTACAAGAACACACTTGAAAAAATCAAGCTTCCGTAACATGAAATGATATTAGCATGTCTCAGTGCAGCCCATAAAACAAGAAGCACAAATAAAACTTACAATTTGCAGGAAAGCGTTTGTGATTGGCATTGTCAACACGGAGTTGCGATGCCTTGTAGACGTGTTGGATCATCACCTGCTTGCTTCCGTCAGCCCCCTGCTTGAGATCCACTATGCGATCCTTCCAATGGTGTGACTTTAACCCTATGTATCTGCGAGAGACTTTGTGGGCTCCCCTTGTGCTTGGACGCATCGTCACCCACATTCCTTTTGCAAAGGTGCTTGTAACCCACAAGCCAGTGTCGTCTTGTTTGTTGCTGCTGCTAAAGGACTCCACCCTTGAACGAGGTCGGCGACTCATTGTGCTTGGCTAACCGACTAAGCTAAATGCTATGAAGTTGTAGGTGTGTGAGAAGATCTCTGCAACCTAATGCTAGCAGAGCATATAAGCTGGCAAGAGGAGTCAAGAATGTGTATAAGCTAGCAAGAGGAGAGTGAAGAATGTGTGCAAGCAAGAGAGGATGGACTTGATGGGAAAAAAAGGACTGTTTTCCAAGCTTTCCATAGCCAAGAAGATCTCTGCAACCTAATGCTAGCAGAGCATATAAGCTGGCAAGAGGAGTCAAGAATGTGTATAAGCTAGCAAGAGGAGAGTGAAGAATGTGTGCAAGCAAGAGAGGATGGACTTGATGGGGGAAAAAGTGGACTGTTTTCCAAGCTTTCCATAGCCAAGAAGGCACAGAAAGATAGATCTAACTTTAGGAGGGAAGGGGAAGGCAGAATGGGGAGGGAGGAGGCCAAAAAAGATTCTTTTAGTTAGAGAGAGACTCAAAACCGAATTGCTAGTTTTAGAGAGAGGAAGAGGGAGTGGGGAGGGGGAAAAGTAGCTTTAAATGAGGGATAATGATGGGGGGGCGTTTCTGGCCCTAGCCCACTTTTTGAGGTGGGGTCATTTATGCCAGTTTGAGCTGTCTTTATTAAAAAAAGGTGGGAAATCTGATTTTATTGAAAGATTTTGCATTTTCAGCCCAATTTCTTTAAAAAAAAACGTATGATTCAAGTTTGACCCCTACATATTAGGGGCAGGGAAACCCAACATTTTTCTCCACATGGCCTTCTCCCATTGCACCATTCCTTAATGACTGTCATTAGGCTTGGGGCAAATTAAAGGGCCCAAGAAGACCCCAAACAAGTCCTAATGTATAGCCATCATGTGCCATAGCCATCGAGTATATCACATCCATTTTTGACACTGTAGCCTCTCTAATCCAACGGTGACCCAATAGTAACCGCCCAACTAACACAAAAATAGCTAGCCCATTCAACAACAACTAGCCCATCAACAAGTTTTGAGCACATGGTGTCTATGTACTTTGCACATGCTAATTACAAAAGGGCTATGTGCCCTCCATAAGCCAGGGGCACAGAGCCCTTTTATTTTGTGTTACTTAGCATGTGTAGAGTACGTAGACACCATGTGCTCAAGCCTCTCCACCCAGCATGTGCACATATATAAAATCAAGTCTTTTCCATCCCTTCAAGCCTCATCTTTGAGAAAACACATACATAAAATCAGGTCTTTTCCATCCCTAAACTAAAAGACCTGAGGCTTGAAGGAATGGAAAAGACCTGATTTTACGTATGTGTTTTCTCAAAGATGAGGCCTGAAGGGATGGAAAAAACTTGATTTTAGCCTAAATAACACACAAAAAGAGAGGCTTTGTGGCTTGTGGAGGGCACAAAACCTCTTTTTTGTGTGTTATTTAGGCTAAAATCAACAACACCAACAACCCACCTTACTGTGTAAGAGCATTCAGCGCATCGATTTTGGGAACTCGATGGCACATCCTAGCAAACACTATGCAAATTAGCATTAGCAGTAAAACCTTAAACCTAACACGACAGAGCCTAGCCAGCATTGAGTTAGGCTCAACCAATAGTCATTAGTAGCAAATCTGTGCTTAGTTCTTTTATAAATGTTAGTGGGCTCTTGCCCTAACAACAATGAAAACAAAAGAAGAGAAGGGAAAACACAGAGAAAGAAGGTCTGAAGACCAAAAACAGAGTCTTCTTTTCGAACTGCTCGCACAAAAATCCATAATTATGAATTAATAATAATGAATTCCCCTACACCAGGCACATAGTAGGAAAACACCACCTAAACTTGGCATGCTCGGTCCCTATAATAAAATGTGCCGCCGGCAACATTGATTGGCTGTGGTGGCTGTTCGGCCGCCAACACTTGGCACACCCGCGGTGGGTCGGATTCCTAATCCGAGACGACCCAAACCCACAATCAAGGTCATGCCAATGTCGTGCACATAATATGAATCTACAGTGCAACCATTTCATGGCAACATGTCAGTGTTGGGAGCCCATCAAATACAAGGCCAACCAGCCATGATCATACAAAATGAAAGCATAAAACCAGGTCATCACAAGTATGTCCATAATCCACTGGCACGGAGTAGACATGGGGTAGGCATAACCATGCCCATCAAAAAGATATGTCGATGAAGCTCCATCATCTACTATATGCTGACGTACCCCAATTGGCACAATATCGCGAGCTCGACCCGATGAACATGGCACATCATCTCCGAAGAAATCTGCTAAATAGCACAAGAATGTGCATAAGCAGCCAATTAAGCACTCTATCCACATCTTCATGATGTTGTGTAGGCTCAAAAAGAGCACTCAATCCATGCTCCAATGCATTCGGCATACAAGCAAAATTTGCATGAACCACATCCTCTTCCAGCAAGGTGTCAACAAACGAAGCTGCATCGACCTCTCCAAGGCTATCATCATGGACAGGCACACCGTCATCGGCAAGCAACATGTCAAACCAATCTATGTCATCATCTTCACCAAAACTGGAAACTAGATTTTTCGGACTATCTAAACCATGCGGGAAACCTGATGCAAGGTTAGAGACATCCAAGGGAATCACCTGGCTCTTCCGGCCTTCATGCTCCTTCCATGCTCTCTCAACCTTCACCATAACCATCCCATCATCATGGCTAGAACTACCATCTGGATCATCCGAATCTTTTTTGGTCCTCATCCGAGCATAAACTGCATACTTGTAGTCCACCTACTTATCCATCCAAGGGATCTTGGCGTGTGAGGGCTTCTCCGGGCTTTTGCAGCCACTCTGCTCCTCCCCAACCTCACCCTTGTTCTGATGCATCGAAGCATCCTGGAGATCATTTTCCATGCTCTCTGGAACATCCGTTTGAGGGGTCTCGTCATCATGAGAGGGCATTCCCGGGCTCTCTCGGCCCCACAGCTCCCCTCCATTGCCTCACCCTCTTCCTCATCCATGGGTGCATGTTACAACCCATTCTGCTCATCCATCCGAGCATCCACAAAGCCTCCATCCTGCTTCTTCATTTGAGCATGCATCCAGTAACCAAGCTGCTCCTCGAGTGTCATGTTTGGTGCCATAGGGCTATTCAGCCACCTTTGCTCATCTAGATCAGCATCATCTTTGATCTCAAAAAGAGCTTGATGTTCCTCAATCGGCTCAAGATTCCATACAAGTAATTATGCCCTAACATGCTGCTCTCCAAGGCTGCCATAGCATCCGAGAAATCTCCTTGCCGATTGTCTTTGTCTTTTTCTCTTCCTTCCGCCATCATGGCACATTGCACTTGTTCCAAACAATCCAATGCTTGCTTACTTATCCCTTCATCAGCATATCTAGAGATCGGAGCATTTTGTGAGACTGCCTCTCTGTTAAAATCCCATAGATCTCTCTAGTTAATAACCATGCATAAACATGCATGAACTAGACATATACTCATCCACCCGACCACCCCCGAGCCCAAGGGTGCACATATAAATACAATGAAGTGCCACATACCTTACCTTGGTGTCCCATACCACCAAGAGATATGACATCATTCCAACAGTACATAGCTCTAGTGTGAAATGGCAAGAGAGTAGATACCATCCTCTACACAAGAGGACATCCCTTGAGTGTGCCCCATGTCCCTATTATATAGGAGGGCCCTTAAGTGACTCTTGACTCTCCATTTCCCATGTGACCCTTGGATACCTGACCCTAACCTCAACTCTTAAGGTTAGCCCTAACCCATGCTCCACTAGAGCTTGTTCCCATGCTCCTATGCTCACAAGCCTAATGTGGGTTAGCCTCCTAGTATATGCACATATAATGTGCACATAACATACTTCCCCTCTCTCAAAACATTGCACTCTTGCAATGAAAAGAAAGAAATCTACGCGAACATTCTTAACTGACTCCCAAGTCGAATCCTCTATTTCCCTATCTTTCCACATAATTTTAACCTCAAGGATTAGTTGACTACGAAGTTTCCTTTTCCTGAATTCAAGTACCTTTTCAAGTTCATGTGTGGAATATAGGATAAATCTTCGACTTCAACGAGTTCTTGAGGAGTAACTGTGTTATCTTCACCTCCCAATTTCTCTTTCAATCTACTGACATGAAATACTGGATGAACTCTAACAAGTAAGAAGACATGGCATTAACGGCAAGCACCAGGGATCTATCGGTGGCTTGACGTACCCACATCTGCACATGAAATTATCGGCATCCCGAGTTACACATATCAACATAGGGGATCATCAATGTCTCGATGAGTCACATATATACATCCGTAAACCATCAGGTAGACTGTATAAATCACCTAAAGGACGAAACTAACGAAAGAAATGCCAACAAAGGAAGAATCCAAAATTCCTTAATCCGAACACAACAAGATAAACTCGTTGAACTCTAAAGAAAGAGATTTCAACAAGTGAATGTCGACGATCAAAACATGTAGACTATAGATAAAAGAAGTTTATCTAGAGAATGCCTACACTACAACTTCAAGTGAAGTCAAAAAATGAGATTGTCTTTGAATATTGGAGTCAACATACCAAGTGATGTAAGCAAGGTAACAATCCTGAGCCTAAATTATCAGATAAGATAATATATGTGAGGGATCGCTAGCGTCCCATACCACCCATACGTACCTTACCAATTTGGAACTCCCTAGTATGCCGTCTAGAAAATATAAATAAAATCTTACATAAAAGAAATGAGATGGCCTTATCCTAGACTTTTACATACTAAAACTTGTCTCTATATACATGAGACCACATCAAGGAATAAATCTTTTTTAGTACCTCATTAGAAAACAATTTGAATTATTGACGCCTTTCTAATAATAACTACCCAATAAACACAATAAAGCTGGGGTAGAAAAATAACAATTCACCTAGATACATAAGCAACTAGGTATCTAAGCTGGAATATGTACAAGAGTATAAGGAACATACTCCAAAATTATGTGCAAAAATGAAGGTAAACGCTACCTTCAAAGTACATGATATTATCCAAAAGATCCTCATAAAACCATGGATAGAAACATAGGAGCGCCTTGAATCCATGAAAACCATAGTTGATCATAAAACCATGCATAAACATGGATGAACTAGGCATATACTCATCCACTCGACCACCCCCGAGTCCAAGGGTGCACACATTAATACAATGAAATATCACATACCTTACCTTGGTGTCCCATATCACCAAGAGATATGACATCATTCCAGCAGCACATAGCTCTAGTGTGAAATGGCAAGAGAGTAGATATCATCCTCTACACAAGATAACATCCCTTGAGTGTTCCCCATGCTCCTATTATATAGGAGGGTCCTTAAGTGACTCTTGACTCTCCATTTCCCATGTGTGATCCTTGGATGCCTGACCCTAATCTCAACCCTTAAGGTTAGCCCTAACCTATACTCCACTAGAGCTTGTTCCCATGCTCCCATGCTCACAAACCTAATGTGGATTAGCCTCGTAGTATATGCACATATAATGTGCACGTAACATACTTCCCCTCTTAAAACATTGTACTCTTGCAATGAAAAGAAGAAAATCTGCGCGAACATTCTTAACCGACTCCCAAGTCGAATCCTCTATTTTCCTATCTTTCCACATAATTTTAACCTCAGGGATTAGTTGACTACGAAGTTTCCTTTCCCTGAATTCAAGTACCTTTTCAGGTTCATGTGGAACATAAGATAAATCTTCGACTTCAACGAGTTCTTGAGGAGTAACTATGTTATCCTCACCTCTCAGTTTCTCTTTCAATATACTGACATGAAATACTGGATGAACTCTAACATGTGAAGGTAGTTTTAGTTCATATGCAACCATGCCAATCCGACGTATAACTCGAAATAGACCACAATATCTAAGAGATAATTTCGAGCATTTTCTTGTTGATAAAGTCTGAGTCTTTAGCAACTTTAAAATAAACCAACGCTCCTGGTTCAAAAGACCAAGGTGAGCGTCCTCTACCAGCACATTAAACCGTGCCCTCCTGAGCACTCCCAATAGAATCCCGAGCTTCGATCAACATTTCCTACATATCACGCAAGAAATCCCTCGACGCATCAAGCTCAATGTCCTTAAGATCAACATCGGTTGGTGCCCTAGATTGATACACATAGATAAGCATGAACGGACTAAAACCAGTAGCCATATATTTAGAACTGTTATAGACAAATTCCATCATTGAAAGATGCTTTTTTCAATTTGATGGTTTTTTAGAGACATGTACGAAGCATATTCTCTACAATCTGATTCACATGCGCTCTGTTTGCCCATCAGACTGCGCATGATCAGAGGAACTCATACTCAAGGTAGTTTTCTCGTTGTAAACCATTCAGAATAAAGTAGGAAGACATGGCATTAACGGTAGGAACTAGGGATCCATCGACGGCCCAATGTACCCACATCTGCACAGGAAATTATCGGCATCCTGAGTTACCCATATCAACATAGGAAGTCATCAATGTCTCGATGAGTCACATATGTACATCCGTAAATCATCAGGTAGACTGTATAAATCACCTAAAGGACGAAACTAGAGAAAGAAATGCCAACAAAGGAAGAATCCAAAATTTCTTAATCCGAACACAACAAGATAAGCTCCTTGAACTCTAAAGAAAGAGATTTCAGTTCATCTAGAGAATGCCTCCACTACAACTTCAAGTGAAGTCAAAAAATGAGATTGTCTTTGAATGTTGAGGTCAACATGTCAAGTGATGTAAGCAAGGTAACAATCCTGAGCCTAAATTATCAGATAAGATAATATATGTTAGAGATCGCCTACTAGCGTCCCACACCGCCCATACGTACCTTACCAATTTGAAACTCCCTAGTATGCCATCTAAGAAATATGAATAAAATCTTACATAAAAGGAACAAGATGATCTTATCCTAGACTTTCACATACTAAAATCTGTCTCTATATACTTGAGACGACATCAAAGAATTACCTAGTTAATAACCATGCATAAACATGCATAAACTAGACATATACTCATCCACCCGCCGACTACCCCCGAGTCCAAGGATGCACACATTAATACAATGAAGTATCACATACCTTACCTTAGTGTCCCATACCACCAAGAGATATGACATCATTCTTCCGACAACACATAGCTCTAGTGTGAAATAGTAAGAGAGTAGATACTATGCTCTACACAAGAGAACATCCCTTGAGTGTGCTCCATGTCCCTATTATATAGAAGGGCCCTCAAGTGACTCTTGACTCTCCATTTCCCATGTGTGACCCTTGGATGCCTAACCCTAACCTCAACTCTTAAGGTTAGCCCTAACCCATACTCCACTAGAGCTTGTTCCCATGCTCCCATACTCACAAGCCTAATGTGGGTTAGCCTCCTAGTATATGCACATATAATGTGCACATAACACTCTTAAACTAACAGTGTATCGAACACTGCTTGTGCTTTTACAAGAAACCCATATTTGATGAGAACCTTCTCATTACTAGAAACTAGATCATCTTGATTCACAACATCCTGAACATGAGCATATAGGAGTCATCCCTACCATATCTACTAGGATTTTGAGCAACTTTTACTGCATATTTAATTTTTTTTCTACTCTTGTGGGCAACCTCTACTGATTCTGCTTCATTGTGTCTGGGCACCACATCTTCTGAATGAACCACCAGGTCACCATGAATTGCATCATGAGCATTTACCACTTCTACTCGCAACCGAGGCATTTCCGTGTGGGCTACCAGTGCCTTCGGGTTATCATCAATGAAACTGAAAACGTCCCAGCTCAAGTCTTTCCCACATACATCATCTGCATGCAAAAGCCTCCTCTTACGGATCATCTAGGAATTCCGCCATCAACTGTACATAGATGGAGACTCATCAAAATCTTGCTTCTCCAGATGGTTGGGCATAGGATGGGCATCCACATATACATGATTGTCCTTTGACACATTGGAACATTTTCCATCCGACCAAACTTGGCCAAAACCCAATCCCGATTGATCATACGGATGTCGGTATGTAGGAGGTACAAAACCAGAATTTGGAAACATTTCAACCCAAGTGTTAATGACCTCTATTGCCCCACTTGGCAAGAACATGTGCCATACATCTGGTTCTTCCGGAACTAATACGGCATCATCCTCATCGGGAAGAGGGGCAAGCTGCTCATTCAACTTATGCCAGGCACCATCACTAACATGGGGGATGTAATCAACGTGTTGCTGTTAATCATCACCATGCTCTTCAAGGACATTTTGAGCAGCCAAAAGCTCCTCATTTTGGGATGGTCAATTACAGCCATATCTGCTACTTTATTATGGCAACCATAGTTAGCTTCCGGATCAGCATATCAGAAGCTTCAAAGTCACTCTCCAAGCTATTGTCTGAACTGCTGTCCTCATCCTCAAGGTTTGCAATTGCATGCTTGACATCAGACAAGAAGTTTTCGGTTGCAATTACCATCCACGTCATATCCTTCTGCAACAAGGAGTCTCCTGTTCGAGGGTGTTAGGAATGCCATTCCATGGCTGAGACAATATCCTTAAGAAACTGCTTGAGCTCCTTTTTCTTTGAAGAAAGCACGGTCAACTTCGCGGGCATTCTTCCGCTTGAGCCATCGGCGTTGCACAATCTCAAATTGCTCTAACAATGTATTGGGGCACACCCGGGAGCTGTGACCCTAGAATCCGCATTGGCCACATGGCATAAGCAGTCGTTGGTTCGATGGGCATGTTGGCCACACTGCCTGCAGGTGACACATTCACTAGACTGATGCTTCTGAATGCGGTAGTGCTTACATGCTTTTCGGCCCATCAACCAAGTCTATCCAGCTGTAGCAGACTGTTTGCAGCACATACTGAATTCACAGAATGTCAGGCGGATGTCGGAGATTAGATTCTGAACAAATCAGCCCCTCTGCCTACTTGGCCGGAACTTGGCATCGCCCTTGCATTCGGATTTGGTCGAATCGGGTTGCCCTCCTTGACTTCTAGTTAGCCAATCTAGATTGCTCCAATCCGCAAGGGGATGGCAACCCACATTCCAGTGGCTCATGTTGGCGGCTGAGCTGAGTGATGCGGATAGCAGATCCCAGAATTCGGTCACTGGACTGGCACACTGTACAGAGTGCTCTCAGGGCCAAGTAGGTGTCGGGGTAGCAAGGGAACAGTTCCGGTGATGCCCTTCTTGCCGGCAATTCTTAGAACTCCAGTGGCTCAGATGTCGCGGGGCCATAGCAGCATCAAATATGCACCTCTCTTTGACTTGCAAACCCTAGTCCAGTTGTTGTTGTTGTTGTTTGCTGCTTAGTGGGTTGGGTGCCATTATGTTAATCACCAGGCCATCTCTTGCTTGCTTGCTTGCTTGCTTGCTGCACGGTTCGGGTGGTCTGGCTACCTGAATGATGACGGGGAGCAGGGAGTCGAGGTCTTCGCACACACGGCAGCCATTCAAGCTGAGAACCATGGCTGCTGTGACCTCTGTCGCCGCCTGGAGCACCTCAATATTTGCACAGGGAAGCACTGTTGAAACCTAAAACGAGCTCTTGGCGGCTGTTGGGGTGGCGGCAGTAGTTGAAAGCCTCTCCTTTCTCGCTCATCATTGAAGGGGTTGGGGGTCGCGATGAGCCCAGCGAGTTCAAGCGCCACACAGATGACAGTGATGGGGAGGATTTCAGAGGTCAACAAGGTAGGAGGTAGTAGCAGTAGAAAGGCAACCCCCCCACAGAGCATCTGCGTTGGCTTCCACATCCGGCAGTTCCCAATAGTGGCCTCTTGCCCGAACAGAGAATACAAAAGAAGAAAAGGGGAAACACAGAGAAAGAAGAACTGAAGACCAAAAACAGAACCTTTCAATCTAGCCTTGCTCACACAAAAATCCAATCAATAATCGTGAATGCCTATACACCAGGCACATAATAGTAGTTGAACACCACCCAACCTTGGCACGTCCGGCCCCATAATAAAGTGCGCTGGCTGGCGGCGCTGACCGGTTATGGTTGTCCAACCGCCAACATTAAATTCAAGTATCGGGCTACCTCAACCTTGCTGCCTCATCTTGCATGCTGATGTAGTGAGCTTCGCTCAACAAGGAAAAAAACCAAGCCACACTTCTTTGGCAAAGAGCATCAAGCAAAAGTAGAAAAAGCACCGAACACATAAAGCAAATCCCCAAGCTTTACTATTTTGGCAACGATATTCAGTGGTGATATCTTCTTCCATTCACTGCTCAGGAGAAGCATTGAGGGGTCTAAAACAGTGTTCACGAAAAACTTGGGTTTAGTGTAATGTGAATTTTTAAAATTGAGATTTAACCTGAAAAAATATAATTAGAAGGTTTTGATGAATTGTAATTTTTAGAGGTATATAATTATTTTACCTTTATTTAAAATTTTGAACATTTAAAAAAAGTTAAATATTCAAGCTTCAAAGAGTTTTAAATTGTTAATATATTTCTTACAATTTTTGAATCGATACTAAATATATTTTTATATTAATTAATAATAATAAATTATAAATAGTTATTAATAATTAGTAATTATTAACTTCCTAATTAGTTAATAGTAAATTAATAAAGCCTTTGTTAATAGTCAATTAGTTAATGACAAATGTGTTCACTTACACTTTCAATAGATAGTATGCTTAAATTATAATGCCTTAATTTTTAAAGCCTTTGTAACTTGTTAATTAATAATGCCAATTTTCAAATGGTTTTCATGGTGCACTGCACAGCAGCCCACCAACCGTCACTCACCCACTGCCAGTGTACAGTCACCAGTCCTCTGTAATTTCACTTACATCAGTTTTATTGAGTTTAATTGTTAGGACAACGGAAATTAGCAAAATTTTTGCTTTGAAAACAAAAAATTACTCTTTTTAAAGGAACCCAATGCCTGGGCCTTTGACGACTTCAAGCTTGCTGCTTTATTATTTAGTCTTTCTCTGTGGAGTCTGCCGCCTGCGTCCTCGCTGGAGTCTTCTCCATTCACGCAGCGTGGAGAGACTCTCTTTGCTGATGAAGACTGAGACGTTGCCACTCTCTACGCTGCGTGCTGTAGGCTTTAGCGTGGCCCTGTGGCTAGCGGCTCCGCCCGGCGCCACAACGTTGGGCCAGATAAGTATAATATTGTTAATATATCGTGATTTACAGTTTACTAGTAGTAAATTGCTACTTACCCTCTGCCGCTCTGCGAGTTTGTGACGCTGCGTTCACATGGGCCAGAATCTCACTCGAGCGCAAGAACAAAATGTTCTACTGCCTGCAGTGTGCTCTAGAGCTCTCTGAGTGCGTACAGTGTTCTGCAAGCGTGAACACTATTTTGCAGTGTGCAGTCTAGTGTGTCTAGCGTGTCCGCCACCCGAGTTTGTCTCTGAGACGACTCGAGAGCCAGTCATTCTCCTCTCCGTCGGGCGCCACCACGTTGGGCACAGGTTACACCAGGCCTGAAATTTGATGCCTAGTATTGGGCTTCATAAAAAATCCAATGACGTCTTCCCCTTATTTTCAAGGCATCAAATGATACTCTGATGTAATTTTCAAGGTTTCAAGCCTTATGTATCGATCTCTATCTCTAGCCCCAAACACCTACGGCCCACACGCCATTGTCCAGTAATGTAAATCACTTAGTTTACAAACTATCAAATCACTCATTAACAGTGTGATTGCACACACATACACATCAACTTGTAAATAAACAACTGAAGATGGCATTTTCAGTCATCTTAACTCGTCCTCTTCCATGCGCTTGCAAGAGGACATCATTCTCTTGATGAGAAAATGTTTTTAAGCTCTTGTATTGTGTGTATTTTTGTTGCATACATATCCATCAATATTATCCTTCGCATGGATTGGCACTGTATGGTTTTGAAGAATGAATGATTCCTGCTAAAAAATAATTGAGCATATCAAAATCCACAAGAGAGAACTCTGCACTTACCGTGACCTCAATGGGGACTCTGGCATCTATGCGATGCACATAATAGAGATCACCATGTCCTCGCTTTCTACCACATCCACTATGAGGGATGAAGCTGCATCGGCTAGAGCCTAGCACTTCTTTTCCACCAGCGACTACTCCAAACCCTGCAGCATACTATCAACAGAAATAGAACTTGACCAGCTCTTTGATATACAAAATACTCAAAAAATGCCAATAATCATCACATACCATCTCAGCTACATCAAGAAGAATGGCACCTCCAAGTTCCAACCATCGTCCCGTACGAAGAGAGCAGAGTTGAGCATGGACTCCACTGAAGTATATTATCACTCCTACAATATCTGCTCCAAGCAAGATAAACTCACAAACATGGATGAGTAAAACACATACTTGCTAGGCTATAAGAGACGTTCTTTTCTCCCTTCTACAGCTACAACTTTCTTAGCCTTTGCTACAAACAAACTGCAATCATCCCTATGAGGCAACAATTCAAATCACCTGGCACCAGACCATAACAACATTAAATTTACCTTAATAATTTTATGTCAAACCTGCAAAAGATGGGGAAAAAATTTACTCCAGACCAAATCAAGCTTAAAGCTGCTCCGAACCAAATCAAGCTGAAAGCTGAAATTTACTTCCTGATAGATACGAGCGCTATGGATGAGAAACCCAGAATTTTGCCAATAATTAAAACTTATTCAACATAACTCCAAACCAAATCAAGCTGAAAGCTGACAATAGCAACATGACTCATAAGCCATCACAAACCCACGATTGGCAGCATGCTACTCCATTGAAAAATGAGTCAAACGTTGCTCCAAACCAAGTACATTGAAATGCATGAAAAAGGCATCAAGTGTGCTCACTTCCAAGCATTGACGTAGATCACTTTTGATCATATTTTGCTTTGAAAAGCCTCTTTCGCATGATACTGATGAGGCAGGAATCACCAAAATAGCTTGCCAAAGCTTCATCATGTTGGGGTATGTGTTCTGCCATTCAGTATTAGAAGCAAAAACACGCCATGCATCTATCATGTTCATGCCTTCACAACCATAATACAAAGTATCTGTGAATGATAATACCTCATTTTTGCAACCTTGTTCATCCACAAGGTATCCCCCAAACCTCTCCAACAATTGATCAAGCCACATGGAGACTTTCTTCTCTCTTTCCGTAGAGTCTCGTGGTCGTTTTTTATCACGTGGTTAATGCTGTGGATTGAAAAGCTTGACAGCATTGAATAGAAACACATCTGGAAATCTATCATTAATGCAATCCACAACCTTTTGTACAAAAGCCTTAGCAAGCATAGTGCAACTCATTACATCACCTGGCAATACATCCAATGGAAGACCATCTTTATCCTTACCCAGAATACATGTGTATAAGAGTTTATGCGCATAGACCTTTCCATCATCATTTACATGCTGTAGAAACCCACTTTTTGAATCAGCCATAAACTTCTTTAGATAGAGTGTGCCTTTTCCAAACTCCTCCCGCAAGAACTTTCTTTTCAACGAAGAAATAGTTACATCTATGCAAGTAGTTATTGAAGATATATCAATGATGTCTGCCTGAAACTGTTTGCTTAGCATATTCAAGTCATTCAAGACATCAGCCAGCATGTGAATGCAAAACAAGACCTTATACACTCTCAGTTTATTGTACCATGCAGGTGCAGATTCTTGCCAAAAGCTCAAAACAGCAGGCATTAGCTTTGTCAACCGCACCATAACATTACCTCTGGCGAGCCATCTGACATCATGAATACGTAGCACTTCAAAAACCTGCAAATTCATCTCTTGTAACAAATTTTGGAATTCTGTATGTCGTATGCTAGATGCAGATATCCAAGTATACACCTTGTTAGCCATTTTATCAATATACGAGAGACAACTGAAGCATTTTGCTGCATCAACTACGGCAAGAGCTTCCCTATGAGCTATACAATGTATGTTTACAAGGTGAGGCACATCTCGTTTTAACTTTGCTACAAGACCATCATTACAACCCAGCATGGAACTATCTCCATCCGTTGCAATTCCCACCATGCGATGCTTTTCAAGACCACACTCATTAAAAACATTCTAAATTGCATCATATTTTGTCTGAGCACAACCATCACTTACCAAAACCAATCTTGCAAACTCAATATTACATAAAGCTTTGCCATTCATAGGCAAAAAGCAAAGATAAATAATCAAATGCTTTTCTAATCCCCTATGAGTTGTCTCATCCACAGTCACTCCATAAAAAGGGCTTTGCAATAATTGTTTAAGTTGAGATCTTTTTATATACTCAGAAATGGAAATGACAAAATCTCTACATGCTATTCTATTTGTGTATGAAGAATAGTCATGCTGTATAGGCATATTCTCCACACCCATTGCATAAGCAAGATCACATAATTTCTCATACTTTCTCAATGCTAAGTCTTGTTGTGCATTAAAATAGGCTAGCTTCATCACTGTTATCACCCTGGATGTGTTTCTACATGTCATTACCTCAATATGTACTGGCATTTGTACCCCACACTCACTTCGATACCTTCCAGCAGCCCATGCATGTTCTCTAGACTTTCGATGCTTTCTAATGGCACTTAGCATGATACTTTTGCATCCATTTCCTCTACCCCATGGCCCTTTCAACTTGTATTTTTCACACCAAATGCACTTCATGAATTCTTCTTTACCACAAACTACATGTTTGAGAAAAGCATATTTACGTACCCATTCTGAACGAAACTTACGTACTGGACCTTTCTTCTTCTCTTCACTATCTCCAGTGGCGGTAGAAGGAGCCCTTACTGTCTCCTCTCCGAGTACCTCCATGTCAAAGTCAAGCTCATCCTCGCATGTCTCAATTTCAGAATCAGCAAATTCGTTGTTGTTGTCATCACTTACGCCAAATATCTCCTCCATCACTACATCTTTTGTTTGTATATTCATGCCTCTTGATGATGAAGGTGCACCGGAAGTTGCCGAGACGAACATCTTTAAGTGAGTCCTTCAACACACACTGTAGCTGCACCGAAAACTGGACATTGAGCGACAACTTACAAGATGCAATGATGCATGCGCCTCAGCTTTAATCTAATTATTAAGCTATATAACTGTCTGCCTTAACCTGCCTTCTCATTTTACCTTCTTTTCCTCTCGCAGTCTCAGTTCACAGCACTCCTGAGTCCTCTCCCATTGATTCTACCCCACCATGGCCCACTGTCACGACGCTGCACCCACTGCGCATGGGATCTCAACTGCCCGTCACTCACAGCAGTACTGATGATGAAGAGGGCTGCGGTGGCGTGCCTAATCGCATGGCGGTGGAGAAGGCGCCCGGCAAATACAACTCCCGCCTGCTGGAGAGAGAGGATGTGATAGATAGGGCCCGGCGGCCGGCCACTCCTGCTGGAGAGAGAGGATGGGATAGATTATTAGATAGGGCTGGGACTCGGGAGTCTGGACTCTGGCCCCTGGCCCCTGGGACATTCGACGTGCGTCGTGGGCGCCGGCCCCCGGGCACTGGGTAGCCTGGAAGCGTGTACATGCGTCGTGGGCGCCGGGCGGTGGCCCGTGGGGCTGAGGGCGCTTCAGCCTTCCATATATTTAGGCCCATATATATATATATATATATATATATATATATATATATATATATATATATATATATATATATACCCATGACTCCTTAGGGGTTTTTATAGGGTTTCTTTTGACGCCTTAGTCCCATTAGTAAGATTTTGTGTTGACACCTTAGAGCATTGTGCAAGGTGTATTTGACGCCCAAATTTGTGGATGACGCCCAAAATGGGTATCAAATTTCAGGCCTGGGTTACACGCTCTCCTCACAGGCTACATTGCTTCAGTCGGGCGCCACCACGTCTCTCCTCACAGGCTACAACCAGGCCACGGGCACCACCATATTGTATATAATATAATATATATTATATATTTTGAACCACGCATCTAACCCGTGGGCGGACGCTTACTCCTCACTTTTACTAGCTGCGCCTGCAACGCAGCAAATTCATTAGAGTAATGAGCAAGAGCTCTTTTAATTTTTTGACATAATGTTGATGCTACCAAGAAATACTTTTCGTTTACTTCTGCAATCAATATGCACAATTTCAATGTAATTCCCCCAAAACTCATTCTATAATACGCCGGGCGCCACTACGTTGTATGTATATATTGTATATAATATTATATATATTGTATATAATATTATATATATTATATACAATATTATATATATAATATATATAATATTATATATACAATATATATAATATTACTACTTACATGTATATTGTCCGCCCCGGCCCCCCATCGTAGGTGTCTTCTAAAGGGGAGAAAAAACACGCGATGTCCGCCACCCACGGCCTGCCTGCAAGGCTGCCAGCGCAGCGGCCAGCCCTCTCCGCCAGCATTGTGTCCGCCGCCGTTGTGTCCGTCACCTATGTGTCCTCTAAAGGGGAGAAAAAACATACAATCTGCTATGGCTGTGGGTATGGCAGTGAGTTGCGCTTGCACCCATCTCTGAGGCATGTGCTAGTTCATTTGAGTCAGGGCCCATGGATGATAGGTTATTTATCTTTAATTGATAAATGTGTTTAATTAGTGAGATTTAACTCATGGGTTTCCTTAACTACAGAGAT
This sequence comes from Cibotium barometz, assembly GCF_041138505.1. NCBI lineage: Eukaryota > Viridiplantae > Streptophyta > Polypodiopsida > Cyatheales > Cibotiaceae > Cibotium > Cibotium barometz. Next base: position 48,501,144 of record NC_141076.1, read on the forward strand.
TTACCTTGGGTTTGCTAAATCATTAGTTTCTTTTGCAGCATTCCAAATGAAATGGTATTTGTGGTGGATCGGGGCTAGCGCCGCAATGGTTATGGATGGCAAGCATTTTTCTTTTTGTCTTGATGATCCACATGGTATCTTGATGCATGATTGTTGATAATGTTGGTATCTTGATGCATGATGATCCACATGGTATCTTGATGCATGATTGTTGATAATGTTGGTAATGTTGGTAATGTGTGCATTGTGTACATGCCTTTTGCAGATTGTGGATTCTGATAGATGTATGTGATGTGCAAGACTTTGATGTTGTTATGGTTTGAATGGAATTTTTGATGATACTTACGGGGCTGAGGGAAGGTTTGATGATACTTAGCAGTTGAATATTGGAATATTTTTGGAACTTGAATATTGGTGAGGAATCATGCATGGTAAACAGAACACACTCCTTAATGCTGGGTTCACAAAACCCCCTAAGCTTTCATTCAAATGTAAAAAAAGTGTGAGTAGTGTTGATAATACTGATGAAGTGGAAGAAGAGATTAATGAAAATGTGAGTGTAGAAGAGGGAACTAGAATCCAAGGAGAAGTTGGATAGAAGCATGGAGGGTTGTTTTTGAGTGGGCTTATTTTGATAGACAAAGTGGAAGAGTGTTTTGCACTATTTGTCAAAAGCAAAAAAATAGCAAGAGTGAATATGGGACTACTGGTTCAATCAATGTACAATTGAGTGCAATTAAACAACATGCTGATTCTAGAACACATAAGTTTGCTGCATATGCTCAAGGACATGCTCAAAAAGCCTTGGAAGAAGGTATGAAAAAACAAATGAGGAATGTTGAAGACAGTGTTGCATGTGTTTTTTGAGTTGCATATTTCTTGGCAAAGCATGACATTGCCTTTTTGAAGCACCCGTACTTGTTAGAATTGCTTCTATGTTGTGGGGATCCTAGTGTGCCGCCAGAGCAACTTTATAACAATGATAAGGCTGCTGCAGTTTTTGTTGGTTTTATGGTAGATTCTATAAAAAAGGAAACAATTTACAGGCTAAAGCAAAGCCCTGTGTTTGGCATCTATGTGGACGAGTTTATAGATATTTCAGATGCAGAGCACTTGATAGTTTATGGTAGTTATATGTATTGTCATGAACCACATGCATCTTTTCTGTGTTTATTGGAGGTTGAAGATAAAACAGCCAAAGGATTGTATGCTTTGTTGGATGCTTTCTTCAAACTACATGAAATAGATGTGTCCAAATTTGTTAGCTTTGGGTCAAACGGGGCGTCTGTCATGGTTGGTAAAGATAATGGCCTTACAATACTTTTAAAGAAATCAAGTCCATATCTCACGTCTATCCATTGTGTAGCATATAGAACCCATTATGTGCAGGAGATGCAACAAAGCATAGTGATTATGCTCGTAAAATTGATGTAACTTTGAATGATGTTGGCTCATTCTTAAAAAAAGTCCCACTCGTATTGCCAAATTAGTTAAATTGGAAGAAGAGTTTGATTGCCCTACATTGCATATGAAGAGTATTCATAAAGTTTGCTGGCTAAGTCGGCATAGGGTGATGTGTACTACAATTGAGGTTTTGGAGCCTTTGCTAGAATTTCTCAAGGTTGAGAACTTTGCTCTTTTTCAGAGAGTATGCAGATTTGAGTTCATATATTGTCATTGTTGCATATATTAATTGAGGGTCCAGATGTGGAAGATTTTGATATTGTTGAGGCTATGGAGGCATGGAGGAATGCTTGTAGAACATCAAGGCATATCTATGGAACTACACAATACTAGTAGTGAGTATTATTGGAGCAAGATTAACATTGGGTTTTTTTGACAATATTTATATATTCTTACTTTTTTCTTTATGCAGGATATCAATTTTTTGACCATGAAGTTGGAAGAAAATCAAATCCTTTTTGACCATTGATTGTTGAACACGGTAATGTAAAATGATCTTATAATCTTACACTAACCTATAATATAATGCATTATTTTTTTAATCTTTGTGCAGATATTGAAGAGTCAATTGATGGAATATCACAATATGTTCCACATAGTATTTTAATCTTTCCCAAAATTTTGTATCCATGGTATATATGCTTTTTAGCATATCCTATAGACATTGCTACTTTACTTTGCCTATCGAAAGCTATCATGGAAGAATGTTATCTTTTTGCTTATCCATAGTAGTTTAACCACTCTATGAAGCCTTACCTTTAAAGGATGTGAAGTGCCTTTGTATGAACGAGAAGTTCGAGAAGTTTACTTTTGTATGAGTGAAGTTTTGATATAAATAAACGACTCTTTGGTTGTTTATATTTGTCATATAAACTTTTTGAATGTTTACTTTTTGAAATGCAAACTTTTTGAATGTTTATGTTTTGAAATGCAAAGCGAATGGTCGATATTGGAAAATAACTTTAAAAAATGGTTGATACTCAAGTTAAAAAAATTTTAAGTGTAAAATTTTGAAAAAAAGGTTTTGAATTATTCATCTAATTAAAAAACCTTTGCATAGTTAAAACCAAAGGTTTTCGTATTGGTTGTAAAAAATATTTTTCGTGAACACTGGTCTAAAAGTGTTCTTGGTCTTGTGTGTGAAGGTCGTGTGTGATGGGGAAGTGATTTTTGGAAGAAGGACAAAGCTCGAGCGAAGAAGGACAAAGCGAACAGAAATGTGAAGAAGGCGAAGGTCACACTGGACAAGAGTGCTGACAATGTCAAGTGGGAGTTTTTTCAGCCAATAGTCAAGAGGTACAAGCCTAGTCAGGTTGAAGAAAAGCAGCACACAAACCCTTCTAGTGTGAAAATCAATTGTTTCAACACTCTACACGTAGAAATTCTACACGTAGCAAGAGCAACTAGCCAAGGGCATCTCCATAGCTTCACAATGGCAAGATCAAATGATGGTGAGATCATATCCAAGTGGATAGCATTTTTTTTTTGTGGTTTGAAAAACCTAAAGGATAAGGTTGTAAAAACTTGGTGTAAAAGAAAAAAATTTTCTTTAACAAGGACTGGTTCCTATGCACTTATATTGTACGCTTTGATGGCATAAAAGGCAAGCCTAATCAAATGAGCTTCATCAACATTGACAAAGCACTAAACATAATTGTAAAAGCAACCATTATGAGCATGCAAAAATATGCCACATGTGTTACAAGTGGAAATGGGCATAAGCAAAGCAAGGATGCATACATATCTAGCCTATGCATGCCTAGAGCACTGCATGAGATGAGAATAGCACATAGCATGACACCCACACATAATGCATCAAAGGCACTCAATGAAGAAACAATGAAGCATCAAGCAACATACAAAGTAGCAAAGAGTTGCAATTTGAGTTTTATGTTTTGTGCTATGAAAAATCTTACTTTTTGTGAACTTGCTTACATATAAATCAACAATATATCAGAGCTATGGCCTAGTACAAAACTTCTTTATTGTTTAACAATGTAGGAGTAATGGCATCTTTCACAATTAGAAAGCTTAACAGCACCAATTATCCTCTTTAGAAGTTCAAGATTAAGGTTGTTTTGTCCTCCTATGAGCTCTGGGATGTGATATCCTCCTATGACCTATTATTGTGTTGATGTCCTTGTGAGCTTTGGGATACTATTATTGGTGTGGATGTTCAGCCCCCCCTCACCAATAAGGGATGTAGGACATAGGAGTGCTCATCCTTAATGATGATGACATTCAAGAATGGGGGCCAATGTGGACAAGAATGAGCATTGTATTAGCTCACTGGACAAGAATGAGCATTGTATTAGCTCACCAATGAGTGTTTGGATTTGAGAGGTAGAAAGGTTTTAGCATGGGATGGTAATCATCGCCTCAAAGCCTGGTAATCTCATATCACTATGGGTAAGTATATGTGAACTGAAATCATGCTATTGTATATAAGCTTATGGCATTAGGAATTTTTTGGACCCAAAAAGGGACTCCTAAGGATTCCTAATTTTAAGGGATTAGAGCTTAAAAAGCTGGGCTTAAGGGAGACAAAGGCTATGATGACCCCTATTTTTTGCCTTGCCACATCAGCCATACCCTACTAGTTTCACTTTTTTAAAGGGAATATTCTCATACTCTCTCTCTTACTTTTTGACTTTTCTCATACTTTCTCTCTTACTTTTTGAAATTTTTTATCTTCACTCTCTACAAATTGAATCTTTCTTGTCAGTTTCAAATCTCGTTTCTCATTAACTCCCACCATATCTCCCTTCCACATCAGCAAAACATTCTCGTATTTAGGTGGGCCCCAAAAAGTGAAAATTTTTTATTTTTTATTTTTATTTTTTTACATTTTGAGGTGGAAAAAACACCACCCAACCAATATGTATGATGAAAACAATTTTTTTCCTCCAAAAAGCTTATAATTCAAGGGTCACGTCAGAAGCCTGTCAGGAGCCAGTACATCCATAACTAACTGTCAGGTCCCCCACAACCCCATTAACATAACTAACTGTCAGGAACCACTACATCCATGAGATCCCAAAATTGTGGGGACCCTAAAAATTATTATTATTTAATTTTTCTCATAAATGTAATTTATTGATGAAAAACTCCATGTTAGTATATTTGTATATCAAAAATATCATTTTCTACTTAGAAAAACGGATTTGTGTTAAACCTGCACAGCAAAGTTTTAACAGTCTCTCTCACTCCCTCCCTCCCTCCCTCTCTCTCTCTCTCTCTCTCTCTCTCTCTCTCTCTCTCTCTCTCTCTCTCTCTCTCTCTCTCTCTCTCTCCCCCTCTGAGGATCTCTCTGCTTTAGCTTCTTCCTCTACTCTGCTATTGAGCCTTTCAAGCTGTGTGTGTAGCCCCTTGTGAAGCTAGAAAATGGAAGGTTGATTTACACATTCGTATTCCTGAAGAGTATGGCAGCTCTAAAAAAACCCATCCTACTGATGCACAATCTGTCCAAGCTCTCCTAGGATAACTAAGGAGAAAAATGTAGATCTTTGGGTTGATGAGCATCTCTATCCAGTTGATCGTCCATTAAGAGCAAACCCTCCTTTCTGTAATTTATCATCTTTTATGCAATTTATTGGTGAAGGAGAGCTTGGCTTGTTAGGATACTGCAGAAGATTGACTACAAGTGGAGCTTGGCAAACCCATATTCTCCAATCTCAATTGCAAGCATCACAATTCAGCCTTTTACAATGTCAAGAAGTACTTAAAACATCATCAGATAAAATGAAAGAGATCCTCATAGAGAATGTGGAGAAGGATGCAAAGATTCAAAGGCTAGAGGAACTTATCAACGACTCAAAGCAACGCCAAATGGTGCTCGTGAACGTAAAAAGACATTGGCTGGTATAGAATCTCTTGCGTTTAAAGGTGGAGCACGAAAGAAAAGGATTCATACAACAAAGTAAGTAACATAAACTTTCATTATGCACTCAGTGATTTAAACAAAATAGTTATGATTTGTGTTTTGCCAAGAATTTTCTGCAATAGGTGTGTGGTTCTAATGAAGAGGGATGGAAGGATTTGGTTAAAGCCATTCTGAATACCAAGGATATTCTCTCAATTATTATTGACCCTCATCATCCTAAAATACGCCAAGCTATTGTCAGCAATGTGGTGAGCGAGATTACCACCTCCATCGATTCTTCATTAATTCAACATGCTTGTGATGCGGTTGGAATCAACATGAAAGGGTACCAAGCAATTTGTCAAGTTGTAAAAGATGCATTTCTAAGACAAGGAATCACTGGCACTTTATTTCCTACACTCAAGGTGATTCGCAATGTCAAGCGTATCAATAATGATGATGTGCAATGAGCTATAGGATAGTTTTACCACGTTGAGGGTACACTAACATTAGACACAAGGTCGAGCAGAAAGAAAATCAAGACAACAAGTACATAATTTCACTATGATGTTTACAATAATATCTTTGTTCATATTGAGAGACTCCAACAAGCTATGGTGAAGTTCTATGGTCTTTCACCAGAAGGTGAGAACTTGCAATTGCTACTATTCATGTTTTTCAGTAGAAAATGAAGACGATTATTTTGTTTTGAATATTGTAAATTACCGTTTATTTGTAGTTTTGGGGAGCACACTTTCATTTGTGCTCAAGCTAGATGAGTGCCAAATTGTGAAAGGTCGAAGCTGGAACGTATGAGCATTACGCTCATGAATGAGGCCATGATCTGTGCATGGGAAAAGACTACCAAACCAAGTTTTAGTGTGCAATCTAAGAAAGAGGTCTAGTGGCTTGGTGCATTCGAGGTACCGAAGGAGACACATGAGGTATTGACATGGATGTTTGAAAGGAATCCCTGGATAATAGATGTAATCAAAAAGTAAATTGATGGTCAACTTTTAGATATAGAAAACATAGGAAAGTTCAAGGTGGATTGGCATCTTGGGGGAGATTTGAAGACAATTAAATGCATGATGGGTTGTGCTCAAGGCGCGACATCAAGATGGCCTTGTCCATACTGCAATGCTCAGATTGATATTCCTAGGCAAAAAAAGAAATGGAAAAGGTATACAGAAGGTTGGTTCTGTTGGGAAGGATGCCTCGAAAGGGAAGAAGCAACAAGAAGATGCAGTAGATCCAACCGAGTCAACTGATGAGATGAAGATGAGGAACAACCAAATGCAAGATGGGTGGAAGGTGTCATGTCTCCTGATATGCTAGGAGAACCAAACAGGACTTCAAATTGGAGCCCCATAATTAATTTTCCACTAAAGAATATTCACTTTTGCACACTTCATGCATTCATGAGAATCTTTGATCGATTGCTTAAGTGCCATATCGATTATGTCTTCACAATGCCTACACAAGAGAGGAAAGTTGCAGCCCTTGGTAAATTAGAGCATCTTTTGAATTCTCTGGGCTGCCATGGGCAGAAACGTGAAAATTGAAGTGAATAAGCAAGTCTCTGGTATGTCATACAAGGTTGCTCAAAAGGTCTCCACCATGACTGGATCAAAGGCAAGGAGATTTTTGGAGAAGCCAGCAAACATAGAGAATTCAAAGAAGACTTGGGGACTCTGGAGAGACCTGTGTGCAATCACCACAAATGTAGATTGTCCAATGCCAGCTCTTGTAAATATGCGCAAACAGCTTTGTATAAATTTTAATAACATGGTTCGCATTATGAATCAAAGTAGCACAACTGCCCAAGAACGAGCATCATTCCAACAACATATCATAGAATTCACCAAAAGTGTGTTAGGTGCTTGGGGAGAGAGTAAAGTAACACGCTACATGGTAAGTTATACAGTAAAAAAATAAACTGGCGTTTTAACCTTGAATTTTTCTAATTAAATTCTATTGTCATGTGTATAGCACATAATTTATGCACATGGTGCGTATTTCATGAACAAGTATGGATCGGTCGACATGTGGAGTACCCAAGGGATGGAGAAATCACATTATAAAGCAAGAGGGGTTTATTTCAAAAATACAAGACATTGAGGTGGAGCTTGTGCAGGAGGAACACGTACAAACTATCTACAAGAGATGTTCAATTGGTTTTATCGCACAACCTTTGGAAGGGTATTGGTTAGGGAGCGGGCCCAACAATCTAAGCTTACGCAAGAGGCACGCAAGGCTGCAAAAAGTCATACTCGGCTTGAATGGTTGCAGACCAATGCTCCCCATAGGCATGGTGCTTAGCGTGCACAAATGAGGAGACAGGGTAGGCATTGGGTTGTGCACGCACCGGCATAAATCTAGATGTAATAAGGCTAAGAAAATAAGTTCAGTTAGGTTTTTTTCCCCCTTAAAAAAAACCATTAATAGTTCTTTCTCTCACTTCATTTTCATTTCACTTTTTTAGAGAGCTTGTGCTCAAGATCTACATAGACACCCACGTAAGGACACTAGCACATCACCACATTAGCATAGTCGTACATAGATATGGCAGGCACCAAGAACACTGCATGTGTTACCATGCCTTCACAAAACACAGTGCAAGGCACCCAACGACCACATACTGGAGACACCACGAAAGAGAGTGACCCCTTGGATTCTAGGACACGCCCAATGGGATCACCAAAGTCCAACCCTCCTCCCACAGCAACACCAATGCACACACATGTAGGCCCTTTTAGTGGGAGCAAGCGTGTGAAGAAGACCCCACAATGTAGCCACCCCAGAGATCAAGACAGAGAGGCAGATGATGAGCACTTCGACTGGGTTGGTGAAAACATTCCTACATTGAAGCACCATAGGTGGCAAGACCCTACTACCAGGACAGGGTCCCCTACCTACCCGGGAGGAACTTGATACACAAGTATCACAGCAACAGGAGGAGGAGGATTCAGACTATGAGAGAGACTAAGAAGAGGTTCCTGCAAGTGCGTGCAAGCGTAGAAAGGTCAAGCTCTTCAAGCCAAGGAAGTCCCAACCTTGCCAACGCACTAACACAACACAGAGAGCTCCAAGGAGAAGGATGCGCCAAGGGTATAGGGCTCTATAAGAAATCAAGCTTTATCAGAGGAACAGTGAGTTGCTGATAAGAAGAGCCCCTTTCGCTCACACAGTGGAGGAGATTCTCCAACGATATACAACAGAGTTCCGTGTGCAGGGGATTACCCTTGAAGCATTGCAAGAAGCCTTCGAGGCTTACCTTGTTGGGCTTTTTGAAGACACCAACCTCCTTGCAACACATGCAAAGAGGATTACCATATCTGCCAAGGACATGTAACTAGCTCGGCGCATTCGAGGCGAGCGAGACACGATCTAGAGATCTTAGATGTTAACCTTTTTTTTGAAGCAACTCTTTTGTTTCAAACCCCCCCTTTGTAACAAGCCTATCTAGCTTTCATTTGTAACCTTCTGATAATTAAAATTTTAAGTTTTTCTTACAATGTCTCGGTGTCATGATGTTTGTTTAACATGGAGTGTCTATCATTGCCAGTTTGTCACCCACCAAGGCATCAGAAATGCTCCTGGAGGACTGAGCAAGCTATGCCAGAACAGTACAAATTTGGCCTCTGCAAACAACGACGATGTAGGCTCAAAATTCACAATGTGCTGGCACTTCTCCCCTAGCCACTCAGGATCATTTCTGATGCATTTATAATGAAGTCGAGCACACTAATTGTGAGAAATAGTAGTTTACAAGATAAAAACGCCTTTAATCATGTGTAAAAATATAGTGTTTATCATCCAATGCATCAGAATTGCTCTTGGAGGACTGGGGAAGCTATGCCAGAACAGTGTGAATTTAGGCTCTGCAGAGCGACGATGCAGGCTCAAAATTTGCACTGTTTTGGCACTGCTCTCCTAGCCACTCACGATCATTTCTGATGCATTTATAATGAAGTTGAGTACACTAATTGTGAGAAACAATAGGTTATAAGATAAAAACAGCTTTAATCATGTGTAAAATTACATTGTTTGTCATCCAATGCATCAGAATTGCTCGTGTGGAGGACTGGGGAAGCTATGTCAGAATAGTGCGAATTTAGGCTCTGCACAGCAGGCGGTGCAGGCTCAAAATTCGCACTGTTATGGCACTGCGCCCCTAGCCACTCAATATCATTTATGATGCATTTATAATGAAGTTGAGTACATTAATTATAAATGCATTTCTGATGCATTTATAATGAAGTTGAGTACATTAATTATAAATGCATTTCTGATGCATTTATAATGAAGTTGAGTACATTAATTTTTATAAAAAATAATAATTTACAAGATAAAAATACCTTTAATCATGTGTAAAAATACATTATTTGTCATCCAATGCATCAGAATTGCTCCTGGAGGGTTGGGGAAGCTATGCCAGAATAGTGCGAATTTGGACTCTACAATAGCGGTACAGGCTCAAAACTTACACTATTCTGGCACTGCTCCCCCAGCCACTCAGAATCATTTCTGATGCATTTATAATCAAGTTGAGTACATTGATTATGAGAAACAGTAATTTACAAGATAAAAATACCTTTAATCATGTGTAAAAATACATTATTTGTCATCCAATGCATCAGAATTGCTCCTGAAGGGCTGGGGAAGCTGTGCCAAAACAGTGTGAATTTGGGCTCTACAGTAGCGGTGAGGCTCAAAATTCGCACTATTCTAGCACTGCTCCCCTAGACTCCTAGGGTCATTTCTGATGCATTCACAAAAACATTGATGGTACAAACTGGAAAAAACAATGATATACTTGATGAAAATAAGTTTGCAAAAATTGTATTATATTCATAATCAGAAGTGATACATCATCTTTACAAAAGCTTTCTTACAATATTGAGCTTCCTTCTTTTGTTATTGGGCATAGTGTGCTCAAGGAGTGATTGGGCTATTTCTTGAGAATCCTCTATGCCTATGCTTTTGGCTATACCTATACGAGCAAGAAGCTTACCCCTAAATCCAGAACCAAAAACATCGAAGGCAAGGGATTTTTTAATCAGAACTATACATTTGGTGCTCTGTGCCATAGAGGCTACACAGAGCACCTTAGAGAGGGCTTTCAAAAAGAAAAGAGTGAAGGCAGATTGAGGGGTGTATTCTCTATGGATAATGGCGATGACATCCACAGGAAGTCGACCAACATAGTGTGCCAACGCAGCATCATGTCCATGGACCTTGGCCTGGTCTCTGCTGCCGCCGCCTCTCCCACAGCAAATGTGTCAATTTCAACCACCCTCTACAATCAAAGGAAAAATCAAAATATTTTCCTATACATAATTACAAATGTTTCTAGGTTGTAAAAGGTCGATTATTACCTCTTGCTCAATGTCTTCTTTTGCCAAGTGCTAGTGGGGGCAGAGAGGTCAATCGAGGACTTAGCCTCATCCTTTTTTGGTGCTTTGGTCTCCTCCATCACACTTCAACAGCAAGGGTATCCTTTTCAGCCTCTAGCTTGTCTTGTAAGGCTGTGAATTCCTCCTCTGGAAACTAGGGCTTGCTCCGCAGTCTCAACCACAGTTTCCTTGACCAAAGCAACTGTCTTTGTGATAGATTCTCCAAGGGGTAATATAGGTGAGGACCGAGGTTGGACGATGTATCAAGGTCCACCTCATATCACATGCATATAATGCCCAAGCATTCATCCATTCTCAAGCCAGCTGCCTTTTCAAGGTCATAAAAAAATAAGTATTCTTCACCTTCCACCACAATGGTGCTCAAGAGATTGATCTCAAGCTCTGGCAGCACCTTGCTCTCCTCGTGTGGGGAAGATGGCCCCGCATCTACTATAGTGGGCTATTCAGTTTGCAGATTGTGCACCCTCTAGAAAGTGCTCTGATGCAAGCTGCTCTTCCACACCAGCACTCGTTCCTACTGCCTTCACTTCCTTGTCATCCCTTAAATACCCTGCTAACTACAATGGAGGCATCTCTACCTCCTCATCAGAACCCTCATCACTCACTGAATGAGGAATGCAAAAGTGGCGAGCCATGAGAGGAACCTAGTTCCTAAATTGCTCTTCCCCAACCTCGTCACCTCCTACTTTTTGAAGGTACAGTAAGATCCTGGAGGGATGCAGATGTCGATGAAGCGTTCAAGGCGCTGGATGTAGGGGCGGGCATATTGTTGAATGTACTTAAGCAGCCCAAACAGGCACCCATCGATCATTGGGGCAATGGGGAAAGGAGATGGAGTGGGGAGCCAAGTATTTCTCCATGTATGTAATCTGCGTCTCATAATGTTGGGACGCAAGAGCGAGTGACTTTTCAAAGTCGACTTCACGAGAGAACACGACAAAGAGCTCGCTCTTGCCCACCCACGGGGTGGTGGGTGGAGAGGAACTCACAGAAGTTGTCAAAGTGGGTAGCCATGTGAATGCAAAGAGATAGTGTGAGTTCGTAATTGGTTTCTATCCCGTGAAAATGAGAAAGAAGGCACCTTTGGCTATTTATAGTTAAAATTTATAGTTTGGCCTTTTCACACTAGACTGCTAGACAAAAAAATTACAGTTTGCAAAAATATTAAGACTGCTACAAAATTACAAGCATGTCATCTAATCTAAAATTGTTATAATGTCGTCATTTTTTGTCCCTCTTGTGACATTTACTTCATGTTGATCTCCATCTCCTTGTTGACTTGAAAGCTTGTCATTGCCTTCACCTCGATCCTGAAACTCTTGCCCCTCACGTGCATCAAAACAGAGGCTATTTTCCCATATACCCAGTTCATCTTCAAGCTCTTCCACATGCCTACTATGTGCTGGTAGGGCTATGCACCTTACTGCTGAAAATTCAAGGTCCCCCATTTGCCATGATTATGAGACCATGGTTGTCCCGTCCTTACGCTTCCCAATCTGTAAAAATATAGAAAGTGGCACAATAACTAGAAAGTGTAAGGGTTAATTCTAGACATGTAGTGGAATCAGATATACCTTTCTTCTCATCAACTTGAAACTTGACTCTTCCACATTGTCAAAGCCCATGATGCTAAAGTGTTGACACAGGTCTGCTAGGCTCCAATGCTTGCTTGCTCTGCCACTCGCTCAATGCATCCATTTTGCATCATCACAGCTACCTCAATAGGCATAATTTCTTCTTCTGAGGCTTGAAGTGGGATCCATGTCCTGTGCTTTTGCATCCATCTTTGGTAGTGCATACGCATGTACAAAATAGAGCGTGCCTTCAAGAATCTGAAAGACACTATAGAATCTACTAACATTGCACTTATACACATCACCTTGATGTGACCCCTCATTAACCTCCCAACCTTCTCCTAGTAATCCTTGAATGAGGTCAGACCGTACCTCCTTACAAATATACATTGTTTTTGTTTGGTGCATTGACATGGAATTGAACATGTGCACAAACACATGTAAAGGACAAAACCAATTTAGCCCTACTGACCTAGATGTCTTTGAAAACTTGAGTGATGTCTTGATATCACTTACCATCTTAAACTTTAAGCATAAGATGGTCCAAGCATCAGGTTTGGCCCAAGGATCTCTTCTAGCTTGCCAAATAAACCTGGTTTTTTATCTACAAAATGAGTGAGAAAAGAAAAAGATATTGTTCTGTACAAGATCACTTGGGCTTTGAGATACAAACATTGCCTCTCCAATGGGTGCATGCATAGCATAGAAAACTCCAGTGAGGCTTTAGAGTGGTTGTTTCTCAACATAATTAGAGGGAAAAATAGCTACAGAGAGATATAAGAAAATGGAGAATCATAAGAAAATTTGAAACAAAAATTCCAATATTAGCATGTTGTTAAAGTTGTGTTTATGTTACACTGACAATTTGAAGGAAACCTTGGTCGTTGGCCTTGAATGTACAGGTCTCCAAGGGTATACACATGTTGCACTATGGCAACCAATCCTTCCTTCTTAGTATGCTTGAAGCCTTGTAGCCGCCCCTTCCAATGATGTAGCATATTCCCCAGTTGACGCACTCGATGTGGTCCCTTAGAGCTTGGCTGCATGTAGACCCAAGCCCTAACCCTGAATCTTGTTGGAGCCCAAACTCCATTCTCATCTCTTGTGTTATGCAGCACAAGCTCTTCCACCTTCTCCCTAGGTCTTTTCACATTACTGGAAGAGGCCATGGTGGTAAGAAAAGAGAAGGGAAAAGAAAAGCTTGTTTTACATCAGAGGAGTGGAGAGGAGAGAAAGTTCAGGGTTTTCAGTGCAACAATGGAAAGCTTAAAAGAGGGTTATAGTTTGAGAATAGGCTTCCTGAACCAAGAGTAGACTAAAGAGGGATAGAGTTTCTACAGCAATGGAGAGGGAGGGAGCTTGAGAGAGAGAGAGAGAGAGATTGAGAGGGAGGGAGCTTGAGAAGGAGGGAGAGCTTGAGAGGGAAGGAGTTTCTGCAACAATGGAGAGCTTAGTAAAGGAAGAAAGAGGGAGAGGGAGCTTGAGACTGAGGGAGCTTGACAAGGAGGGAGAGCTTGAGAGGTATGGAGTTTCTTCAGCAATGGAGAGCTTAGAAGAGGAAGAAAGAGGTTCAAAATGAGCTTTCCAAACCTAGAGTATGTTGGGGGGAAGTTTGAGAGGGAAAACACACTTTTGGGAAAAAAATTAAATTTTTTTTAATTTTTAGGGTTTTTAATCTGTGCGATTCTGGGTGGGGGGACCTCTAAGTTTGGGCCCAAGAGGTAGGGAGACAAGAGTATTAATTAGGCCCCATTAGCAAACCAAAGCTTAGGTCCCCTAGGGTCAAAGAAGTCAAAAATGTGCACCCAGCCCTCTTCCTACATTCCTAATCAAAAGTTAATCCAAGAGGCCCTCTTTGGGTCCAAAAAATTCCTAATGGGAATAGAGCCATTTTTCAGTTTATGTTCATGTATCTTGCATGTGGATAGTTTCTTTGGTTTATGTTGCATTCTTTATAGGTGCTATGGTTGACTTGACCACCATTATGTTGACAGTCAATGTCTATTGAAATGGATTAATTTTAAATGTGTTTATCATGTTATATTTTATATTATTGCAAATATAAGATATGTTTATGATTTATTGTTGACTTGAGTGTTGAGAATTTATCTTGCATTTTTATGTGCAACACAATGGGCAATAAATAAAATTTTATCCTTGGCCATCTAGCCTTTAAACTAGGTATAGTGCCATAAAGACATGAGTATGTAGCCACTTGTTCCTTCTCTCCCAAGAGGAAGAGAAGGCAACAAAGAAAAATATAATGTTGCCAATTAACCCTGTGTAAGTTGATATGCATTGATATTTTTTTATCATCTATTGAAATGCATTGATCATAGATTCCTTGATGAGCATACAATGGAATGGGTGCGGTAAACTTTTAAGTGCACTAAAAGAGAGGAAGGACCAAAAGCTCACCATTTTTAAAATCTCACAAAGAAAGTTTGCCAAGGAAGCTCACCAAAAAATCACACACCCTAGTCAGTCGATGTTGCCACAATTGTCCACCATATAGCAATACGTACACATTACCATGAGCGGTCCATGTTGCCATGGTCGTCCACACCATATAGCAAAGTGTGCCACATTAAAGTGGAAAAACCATGCATGGTCCATGTTGCCACAACCATCAACATATACCAGCATGCATCATTAAAGTGGAAACACTGTGATAAATAATAAGTCATTGTGGTCTAAGCCTACACATGGTGTATAATCCCTTTCCATGTGGGACATAGTGCGGTGCCATGTAAGAAACTTGAGTACGTGGTGGGGTGAGATACATGAGAGAAAGAGGAAGAGGGAGAGATTAGGCTGACGTATTGAGGTATCGCGGGGGAGGATGATGAAGATATCAAATCCATCAAAAAACATTAAAAAGTGACAACAGGTGTTCAAGTCAAGGGCTTACCTAGCCTTGCCAAAGAATGTGTTATTGGGTTTTTTCTTAGAGCTTCAAACTACAACATTCCTCTATCGTGTCCTTACTTTGTTGCTATACTAGAATACTCCTTTGTCAATGGGGTGAAGGGAAAGCTCTCTATGCCTTGATGGAGGCTGCAATGGTGGGGGCAACCTCTTTGTGGCCTACATGCTATGATAGAGAATTTGGGCAATTAGAGCATTAGGGCCAAAAACGTCTCAAAATAGGCTGTGTAAGGAATTTCGCTAACTTGCTAATTAGTAGAATGTTGATGGTCAAAATGGCTTCAAATTTAGCCGTTTTGGATATTTAATGCGTATCTATGTGATTGAATACGTATCTAAGTACATATTTTAAAATCTAAAAAAATATATCGTTTTCATGCTACTCTTTAATGGCTCGTCTCAAAATTTGTCCTCTTTTAGTGACTTCGCGGCAAAATGACTATTCCCTCCAAACGCGCTCTCATCCATTCTCCAAAAAAAATTCACTCTTCTTCTCTAAGAATTTCACAAGCTACATCTCATTCTCATTCTTCTGCGTCTCATGTTCTAATAGCTCTGCTAATATTTTTAGCTCTGTTAGTAATGAGTGATACATCTAATCGTAAGTTTCATTTGAATATCAAGCTCAACCGAGAGTATGCAACTACCCGGAGTGTCTACCAAAGACTACTTTCATGTGCGAATGAAGCTCAACATCTTCGCAAGGAAGGAAAGAAGCATATTGACCTATGGACAGATGGAAGTCTATATCCACCGGATCCCAGAACAGGACGGTATCCTTCTTTTCACACACCACATGATTTGATTAGATTTGTTGGTGATGGGGTGGATGGCTTACTTGGTTATAGTTCAAGACTATCTCAATTACATGCAGAATATATTACATATCTTAAAAATACTTTATCTTTGAATGCAACAAAAATTATAGAACTTGAAAACAAAATAGTGTCTTTGAAACAAGAAAATGATCAATTGAAAACCTTAAAAGAAACTCCAATAGGGTTAAGAGCACGAGTAAAACGAATGCGGGATGTAGTTAACTTGACAGAGAGATCTGGACAAAGGAAAAAAAGGTTAAAACTTGTAAGAGATCATGTTACTACCCTTCTAGGATTTGACATGTCTAATGCTCAGGAAAGGGTAAGATTTTTGAATGAGCTTATGAATAGGTCGAATATCTTGAAACTTTTGAAACTTCCTGAAAATCAAACTAAAAAAAACTAGTCTTTCAACATCTACTAAAAGATATGGACTTATTAATCCAGCCTTCCCAAATGCAAGAAGTTTGTGACACAGTGGGAGTGAGTAGAAAGGGATACAGAGCCATCTCTAAAACCTGGTTCAGGGTCCTTAAGTATTACAAAATCAAAGCTTTTGGGTTGCCTAGACCTCACAATGTTGGAAAATATAGAACTCTGTTAAATGAGGAAATTTCTAAACATTTTGGAGAGTATTTCCATATTGAGGGAACAATGCCATATGAGAGACAAAAAAAAAAATTGTCTTTTGAATACAACGTTTATAATAATATTTGGATGAACATTAGAAAAGTCCAATCTTTTATGGTGAGATATTACAACATAAGAGAAATAGATTGTGAAGGAAAACTTGTATTTGTTTAAAATTAGATGAAGCTCAAATCCAAAAATATCAAAAAATGGAAAGAATATCTATATCCCTAATGAATAAAGCATTGGACTATAGTCAAGGTAAGCTTGATTCTCCATACCACAAAACTCAATCAGAAATCAGCTCATGTACCAGTAGAGAGTCATGAAACATTAAAGTGGCTCTTCTCACAAACAGACATTCCTTCAGTTATTCAGAGCCAAAATACAGGTGAACACCTTCATGTAGACGACAAAGGTGATTTCATTATGGAATGGCATTTGAGTGCCGACCTCAAGGCGTTGAAGTGTATGTTTGGTGTATGTGGAGGAGCAAATACCAAATATCCATGTCTTTATTGCATGGCAAGCACAGGGACAAGAGAATGGCTTGCAGAAAATGAGATTGGAAAACCACCATCCAGAAATAATGTGAATGTTGTCGATTATCCAACTTCTATTAAAATATGGGATCCAATTCTACCAATACATTTAAAAAATGTGCATATATGTACATTGCATGCAGAGATAAGAATCTTGGATAAATTGCTCAGACTTCATCTGGATTATGCATATTCTATTAAGCCGACTAAACTTGCAGATGAGTGCATAGAAAAATGCGAGGCCTTGCTCTCTCAAATGGGTTTCCATGGTGGGGAAGTGCATCTTAAAAAAGATCCTGTTCTTTTTGGAGGTACAGGTGATGTTCTGCAAGATGTTTCAATGGGAGGAGCAAAAGCGAGAAGATTTTTGAGCAACCATGACACCAAACAAGTCAATGCAATGTGGAACTGCTGGAAACATCTATGTGTCATCACCACAAATGTCAAAAGTAGACCAGATGTAGCCAACAAACGTATGGAAGTTTGGAAAAAACTCGACAATTTTTTCAAAGTCCTTAGACAACAAGTTGGTTCAAATACTTATGCAGATGATTTCAAAAAAGCAATAAAGCTTTTAATCAAAGCTATCATAGATGCCTGGGGAGAAAAAGACATAACTTATTACTTGGTGAGTGTTCAAACTTATCAAAATAGTTAAAATTAAAGTGTAATTTCTTAAATTTACTAACAAAAAATTGTCTTTGTAGCATATTCTTTACTTGCATGGACCATATTTTGCTACAGAAGGACCCCTTGCAACATGGAACACACAAGGAATGGAAAAGTCTCACTATCAAGTGAGGACTTCCTTTTTTAGATGTACCAGAAGAGGAAGTGGTCAAAGAAGAAGCAATGCACTTAAAGAACTATTCAATTCGTTCTACAGGAGGCAATTACAAAGGATGAGATCAAAGAACCAGCAATCTGAAACTACACAAACACCTCAAGATAGAGACTAATGATTTACTAACACATTTGTATCTCTTACAAAATATTTGCTGAAATATAATCAGTCTTTGCAAAATATTGTGTGTACATTAGTTTTTGATTCTCTTGGGACTATTTGGCATGTCACCTCTGTATCTCAAAAATTTTCTCCTTCTAAACCTCCAAGAAGATTGATATCCGACTCCTCAGCTGTTGCAGCTGCATAGCTAGAGTAGCAAAGAAAGTATCCTGCTCTTGAGGCATTGAAACCTGCAGCATATCCAAAGATTCTAAGAGCAGCAGCTCTCTCTAGAAGCAAAACCTTGTTAGCATTTATTTGAAGAGGAGTGTATCCCATGAACCTTGACAACACCTTCAAGGCAAATATTGGCAACTTAGCATCTTCAGAGAAGTTCATGTGGAATGCACAGAACACAGCCTTATCCAATGTAGGTAAGTAGTGCATGAGAGTAGATAAAGGCCTTCTTGACCTAGTGTCTGTAGCTTTCACTCTGCTGCCTTTAGCTCTTCCTAGAAAATCATCCTTATCAAGCAATTCAATCTGCAAGACAAAAACCTCACTTTAAAAAAATTACAATCACAATAACATTTTACAAAAGATTAAATGGAAGCTACCTTCTGTAACTCATCCTCAATTACTACTTTGTCTTTCATCAAGTTGCATGAGCCAACCCTTTTCACTTTATCAGAATCTGCCTGAAGCTTGAAATCTCTGCCAAAAGACTCTATACCTAACTCAATAAGCCTGTTCTCAAAATCCTCATCTCTAAGGGAAGGTTTCTCCTCATCCACTCTTTTAAGGCACAAGGCAAGTGCATCAGTAGAGCAGGGATAAATGAGTGGTCAGATGTTTGCAAATCAAGTGCCAAAAACTCTTCCTTTGACTCTACTTCTATATCAATAAAGTCTTTGGTCACCTCACAAGCTTCTGAAATTGCTGCAATACAGTAGTCTTCCCTGATATTGAAGATAGGACAGAGGAATAAAATCTTTCTCATTGATATAGAAGAAAGGAAGGTTTGGAACAGTAACAGAGGATTCAAATATGCTTGCTTCCTCTGAGGGCTCTTCAGTAATAGTGAAAGCCCTAAATTCTGCAACATCAAGATTAGCACTTTCTTTCTCCTCAGCTTGAACATCAATTTCTTCCTCTTCTAAAATCTCACTTTTCTCTAGCTTAGAGACTGTGGTGACATTTAAGTTTTCTTCCTCATTCTCTGAATCAACTTCTGATTGTTGCTCTTTATCTTGTATTTCTGCTTTCAAAAATAGGAAGAAAAGAAAGGAGACATCCTTGGGGACAAGGTTGCAAACCTTTTTATGGATTGGGCAAGAAATGGATGAAGGGCATGTGAAAGAGATTCTATTTGAA
The DNA here is from genome assembly GCF_041138505.1 of Cibotium barometz. Lineage (NCBI taxonomy): Eukaryota > Viridiplantae > Streptophyta > Polypodiopsida > Cyatheales > Cibotiaceae > Cibotium > Cibotium barometz. The sequence goes on from NC_141076.1 coordinate 48,520,702, forward strand.
AATCTACTGAACCTCTTTGTAACTTTGGCTTTCTCCACTGAATGCTGTGTAAAATCAGTAAGGTGACAAAAATCATTGTCTCCGATATGAAAACAATGATCTTTAATTGACATTTCAAATTGTTTGTACTCCTCTTCAAGAATGTCCTTAAGCCTCAACAAAACATCTGATAGAGCAAACCTTGGATTGAATATCTCCATTGCATCTATGTATATCTTCATGTCATGACCATCTTGCAAAATACCATTCAAGAGTCTTTCACTTGGGCTTTCTTCAATAAGTTCATGTCGACCCTCAACACTTTTACTCATTGTGATATTTGAAAAAAACGCTAGAATAATTCTGAAGAGCCCGAACGAAGCGAAAATAAATGGTCCAAAAGTTTTGGAATGCCTCTATCGCTTGGTGCGGGCTTTGGCAATTTCAAGGTTCGAAAAAAAAACTCAGATTTTTACAAAATAGGGCTTGGAAGACACTAAAATGCATAGCTTGACTAGACAAAAATAAGTGGTCCAAAAACGGAGAAAAAAATTGGAGAGATTTTAAGAATATTTGATAGAGCACATGGAGCGTGGCAAAAACACCTTAAATAGTAACCGTTCATGACACGTGACAAAAATGATTACATGACACGTGTATCCAATGGTCCTTTGTACAACAGATTCAAAGTATAAAAAGTTAATTTTGTTGAAAATATTTCTATTTTTCACCGACACGATATCAAGCGAGATCACTCCACCTTATTTCCCGAAAACTGCTTTTACATCTCTCACCCATATCAAGCGGTAGATCTCATCCCCTATCACATGGCCATGCCGAATCAGGCCTAAACCAAGTGATTGCACATTTTCAATACATTTGGAAGCCATCAATCGCTTCGTTCCGTCTCTATCTTAATTGCCCGAATTATGCGATTAAGCTCATCCGACATTTTTGGAATTACCTCATCGCTTCATTCGGGCCTCCTTTATCACTTGGCTAAGCAATTGCTAATTTCCTGAACATTTGGCCTTCATTTGTTATTTCCCGAATCACGCGATTATGCCTATCCGACCACTTTGGATCCGCTTTATCGCTTCGTTCTGGCCACTTTAGTTTTTTTATCTCATTACACAATTCACCTCGATCGGGTCTCTTTTTTTAAACTTCAATGGCGAGGACAAAACAGACTGCAAGGAAAGTCTACCCCCCTTTGGAGACTGAAAAAGCTGAGGACAAACCAGGATCTTCAAAAAAACCAGTCAGCTTTGAAAAACAAGAAAAACCTCTTCCAAAGTCTCGTGCGAGGGCGACAGCAAGAAAGAGATTAAAATATCAGGTGAAGTCCTTAAGGGAGATCAAAGCAGCACAGAAATCTACTTCTCATCCCTCGACTGCCATTTACTCGGGTGGTCAGGGACATATCAGAAAGGTTAGTTGCCAGAATGAGAAACACAAATCTTGATAAAGTCCGATGGGAGTCACAGGCCCTTATGTGTCTTCAAGAGGCTGCTGAAGATTTTTTAATCGACTTTATGAATGATGGATACATTGCTGCTCCATTTGCTCATAGGATCACTCTTATGAGCAAAGATTTTGTGCTTGTGTCCAGACTTAGATATAAGTTTGACAAAGCTTTGGAGCCTATTCCAAGTCAAGATATGAGGGCTTTTAAAATTCTTAATATCCGCCCAGCAAGACAACCCAAACAATCAGTTGTTATTGAAGATATTTCTCATACTTATGGTGCAAGAAAAGCTCAGGATCTCAAAGAAGAAGTGGAGAAAGAGAGAGAGCAGGAGAAGATTACAGAGGATGCCATTCTTTCTCAGCAAGCTGAAATTCTCCATGCATCCAATTCAGAGCTTTATCAGAATGTAACAGGTCAAATGATAGTTGATGTGTCCATGCATGGAGAGGATGAGGTTTATTGTGACATTGTCCCTGAAGACACAAGTATGCTTGTGAATCACAATATTGAGATATCTGACACAGTCCTCTTCATCTGTCTAAGGTTTATGTGGATTTGCATTTGTTTTTTTGATGAATTTCTTAGATTCCATATTTTGTTGACATGTTTTGTTTATGTCTCCAGATGTCTTATGAGGGATCTTCATGAGTCAATGGCTGTGCAAGTGACCATTCTTGATCCCCTTGTTACATAGTGCCTTTTCAATAGGCAAGGGGATCTTGCAAGTTTTCTCAAAAACTTTGATATGCTGACCTGCAATTACATTCTATACCCTTATGTTGAAGTGTAAGACTCACACTCAATTATCTTTTATCTATAATAGACATTACAATTTTTCACATCTAATTGCAGTATTAATCTTATCACAGAGGACATTGGAGTCTTATTATCTTCAATCTATTGGATAGAGATGTAATCTTTATGAATTCTTTAGCATCCATTCACGGGAGAAGTAAAATGTAAGAATCAACTTTTCCATGGTTTATGTTCTAGAACAATATTTTGTATGTCTTCAATTATTTGGTTGACCCTCAATATTTTATGCTTGCAGTGCTGCCAAACTTATCTTGAGTTTTCTAGGTTCTACTTATGTAGACTACAAACTTGAAGATTTTAGGTACTACAATCAGGAAGTTCCTTTGCAGAAAGACTCAACATCTTGTGGATGGATGGTGCTTGCTAATGCTTGGAGATATATTGAGTCAAGATTTAGAATGACATCACTTACTGTAAGTTCATGAATGAAAACCATTGATTGATTTAGTGAATACATTTAGTGACCTATTTTCTTATTTTCTTATTTTCTTATTTTCTTATTTTCTTATTTTCTTTTGTCTAAGTTGCATGAATATCCAGATTCTTGGGTAAGTTGGGTAAGGGAGAAGGCAGTGTCTATGGTTTTGAACAAATCTATCAATCCAATTGATCCTGATTCTCCCTTTCCACCTAATAAAGGGACCAAGGATACAACTTCAAAGAAAAGGAAAAGGGAGGAGAAGGAAAGCAATGTCAAGGATGGCTCATCCAAAAAGAAAAAGACCTCTACCAAAGAGAAGAAGAAAAGAAAGAAGAGCCCTTCTAAGAGCAGATCTTCCAAGGGGAAAAAGAGCCATTCTAAAGAGAAGACACATTCTAAAGGAAAGATCCCTCAGGCTACAGAGAAGAGCCCTACCCCTCCTGCTAAAGAAAAGAGCCCTAGCCCTCCTACCAAAGAGCCCTCCTGCTAAAGAGAAGAGCCCTAGCCCTCCTGCCAAAGAGAAGAGCCCTAGCCCTCTTGCTAAAGAGAAGACCCCTAGCCCTCCTGCCAAAGAGATGAGCTCTTCACTAGCTCAAGAGAAGACTCCTATCAAAGAGAAGACCCCTAGCCCTCCTGCCAAAGAGAAGAGCTCTTCACCAGCTCAAGAGAATATATTGATTACATTATTGGAGAAATCCTTTTCAGCCATACAAACTTGCCCTTGCAAGTGGCTCAAATATAACCTTTTTTTGGGGGGAGACATGTGATGCATGAGGTTCCATCCTTGTGCTGACAACAATATCATCTACTTTGAATCTATATTCAGGTGATGTTTCGTCCAGAAACTCAAGCGACTCTCTTACATGTTGTAGTTTCCAGTTTAATGTTACTATGAGTTTCCTGGGATCTATGAATGGATGAACTATGATGTTAAATTCAAACTATGGACAATCCTCTTCAGAATCCAAAGGGACCCAACTACCAAGCTTGCTTTTCTATCTCCTATAGTCATGTTAACCCATGACGGACATTGAGACGTACTATGTTTTACGTCATTAATTTAAATATTCTGAGTCATGGGCCGGGCTTGTTGGCACCATATGTTAAGGATAAAGGGATTGGGTGATCGCCGATGAGAGGCGCACCTTGAATATCAGCAGGGTAAGGGTTAGGATCGGTCGGCCATGTATGGGCGCCCAAGTGTGAACGGCCAAGTCACCTATAAGAGTCAAATGTAACCCTAAAATCCTCATTCTCATGTGTTGTGAATACAAGAGTGCTCTTGCCTTATCTCCTTGGTTTCCTTCTCCTGCGTGTGTGTGTGTGAGAGAGAGAGAGAGAGTGAGAGAGAGAGATCGAGCACTGTGTAGCGGCACGGCGGCCGGCGGAGAGGCGATAGGGCGGCGAGACGGCGGCTCCTTCTTCACTGCGACGCGGGAATCCTTCAAGGCGGCGGTTGAGCAGTGAGTGACACACCCTTTGCATTCTGTTTGAGCTTCCTTCCCTGGTGGTTGTATGCTTGCAGCCATTCGTGGCTCACATACAGTGTTCGGCAAGTCCCCAGCTACGACCTGTGCGACAAAAGCGCACATTTTTGGCGCCGCTATCGGGGAGTTGCCCTGCACCAAGCTCCAGTTTGCAGCTCGGGCTGCTGCGTGAAGTTTAATTTACACTGTAGGAAAGCGACTGTGTGTTTGTTGTTGAGGTGTTTCCGTTTTTTGCAATCTGTTTCTGCAATTTGTCTTCTGCATTTCAGTTTCTTTTGTTATTTTTCCGCTCCGCGTGTGGGCGTGTGTTTTGTTATCGGGTGTTCTGCGTGCGAGGAGGATTTCTGAATCCCCAGACCTGTGCTATGTGCGAACCGCGCCACGGCCAAGGCTGAAACATAGAAAGAAACCCTAGAAAACTTCTCAAAAAAAATAAAAAATAAAAATTTTAAAAAATAAAAAAATAAAAAAATAAAAAAATTTATTTTATTTTTAAAGAAAAAAACCAAACGTGTGGAGAGGAAAGATTTTTTAATTGGAGAAAAAATTTTTGAAAAGAAAAAACCCCACGGCCTCGGCCTCGGTCTCGGTCTTTGATATATATATACAGGAGAGTGAGCCTCCATAGCTTTCTTTCAAGTGAGAGCTTATGGGAAGTTGTGTCCTATATGTAGACCACTCCCCAAGGAGTAAAGTGAGCATGTGGGATAAAGCCCTCACCCTTTCCTCCACAAGCAAATAGGCTTTTGCCTCTTCCCCCATAGGGAAACGGACTGTTTTGAGGGCCACAGGAGCTCTGGACAGGCGAACACGGTGCTGTAAATCATGCTAGGATCCTTTAAACGATACGCTCGTTTCGAGCTATCACACGTCCTAGTCCAAGTTTGACCGTAAGTAAGGGGGTCAAAAACGAGTTAAAAACAATCTAAAAACAAGTAAAAACGGGGTGCGAAACACCTAAGAAACCACTTGTGTGAGTTTCAAGGGTAGTTACCAACGCACGTAGGGTACCCACGTCACATGCATCTACGTTCTGGTCGGGTGCTAGAGCCTGAACCACTAGAAAGCATTTTAGTTTACGCAGGCTCACACCATCCCTCCACGTTGGCATCTTGGCCGCTGGAACCCAAGGGAGTGCAACCCAAGATCCACGAATAGTGGATAGTGACTCGCCCTCTAACTCAGAAGCCATGGAAGGGCACCCTACCAAGAACCCTAAGGAGACAAGCCAAAACATGCCAATTTGGGCCCCACAACCCGGATCTAGCATGTTTAGTCGTCTAATAGAGACCTTTAGTAGAGCTACATGCTCTGAACATGCGACAAGCGAAGTAAATGAAGAAGGAGGGGTAGTGGATTCACCATTCACATCTTATATAGACCCTACCCTCCCAAAGAGTGTCCATGTGGATATTCTACCCACGTCGTTTAATGAGGGCCCTACTGAGCTACCACCTTCCGATGCTCTTCCTAAAGTAGAGGTCCCTAGAAGCCAATCCATAAGAAGTGACATTGCGTCCACTTCAAGAGAGCCGTTTGGCACACCAAGTTTGGATGGGATATTTCTCAATGAAAATTGGGAATATGATCTACACACAGAGACTCTAACTGACCTATACACGGGTTACACATACCATGTAGGTTGGTTAGAAGTCCTACAATCTACATCTAGCGCCACTAATCTAGAGGAGCAACAACAAATGATATGTGGGGTTATTCATAGAATTATCCAAATTGAGAGGCAAAATAGGGGAGTGAACTTAGTTTCTGTTGAAAATACAAGTGAATAGGGTGTGTGTGGGAACAAGCTCTTGGATAGAGGCTGTAAAAGAGGAGATGTAATTGTGAAAGAACCTGTGAAAAGGTGAGAAGAATCTACTTGGAGAGAATAAAGGGTAGCATGAGAGAATTTAGGAGTGTGGAGATATTCTGGGAGATATTCAGGGAAAAGAGAAGAGGTGGAGAGAATCAGGCAAGAGGTGGAGATATTCAGGGAGTGAATCATGGAGAAATCAAGGGGATTTGATGCTTGATGTAAACACTATAAATTGAGGCATAGCCCTAATGAGAATTTGCTGGTTTTTGAGTATCCATGCCTACATTAATCTATCTGCTAATTATTCACTAATTACGTCTTAATCATTTCTTAATCACTTTGTTAATCATGTTGATTCTAGTGTATGATCCACCATAGCTCATCATTATGCTCAAATTTCAACATGGTATCAGAGCCATGCCTAGAATCAACCAGATTTATGAGCCCATTAGTGAATTAATCAAGATTAGTAGGTAATTAGCAAAAAAATCAGTTTTTAGTGAGTTTTTCATCTTCCCCTTCACCCCCAGCCAGTGGAGGGTCTCTAGCACTTAGCACACTTCAAATTAGGTCATGAGCTTCTAGCTTAAGCTAGCCAACACCTCTGGCTACCAGCCCATCGAAACGGCGCAGCAAACCGCCAAAGGAATTAGGAGAAATCGCGATTTTTGCCGGTGCTTATTTTCTGAGATGTTTGTGACATTGCAACTTCCACAGGTCAAAGCTCTCTAATTCCTCTTAGCCCAAGGGGTAATCAAGCATGCTCTACAAGCTGGTGAAGTCAAAATTGAGTTTCATCAAGTCTACAGTGAGATCCAAGCTCTTCATCAAATCTGCAGGTGACTTTGGTAAAACAGAGATTAAGCTTTCATTATTTGGTCAAATCTTGTGTTTCTTGGCTTAATCCTCTACTAGACTCATTGCTATTGATGCCTTTGAAAGCATTTGAGCTCATTTGAAGTGGAAGGCACCAGATCTGAGCTCCCCGCATACTCTGTTTTTTGCACACAAACTAGAGCATTAATTTACTAATCAGTGATTAATCAGTGCTAATCACTGTACTTTGGTGCAATTGAGGGTTCAAATTAACCATTAGGTATCTGATACAGATCCCTATAACTTCAGATTTCAAATCGGAGTTGGTTTGATACTCCAACCATCCCGTACAAATTGGTTACCCTTAATTTAATGTAATTTCTGGTAAAATTGTGCTGATAAAAATTGTGAAAATCATCATTTTGCATTTAACCCTTGGTTAATGCCTGTAAATCTCACTCAAATACAAGATTATTCACAGCCAGAGTTGCATTTGGAATGTGCATGAGAATGAATGCTATACGCATTATGTATTGGGCACATTTTATCAGTGTAAAAATGGGAACAGACACTGCCCTTGTCCAGATTAAGGCAAGAGGTAAGACCTCCCGCATAAAATTGGGTTTGCATTGCATAATGATACAAAATAAACATAAAAAGCCCAAAGGAACTGTCAGCAAAACATTGAAACATGTTGCTCACATGGAGCAAAATGACCTGACGGACGAGCTCATGGCTCCAGCCATGAAAGAAGAAGAATATCTCTTCCCAAGAAGAGGATCCACACCGAGAAGAAGACCTGAAGGAAGACATGGACACGAGAAGAGAAGCTGCCACAAGAAGAGAAGCTGCCCCGAGAAGAGAAGCTGCCCCGAGAAGACTGGAAGAAGAGACGGACGCGTAGAGAGATGCTGCCACGAGAAGAAGACTGAAGACAAGAGAAGATGTGAGGCTCCAAAGAGTGAGGAGCCATGTGAAAATCTCTGAGAGAGAGAGAGAGAGAGAGAGACCCCACAACCCAATGTAACCTGCCCCAATAAAGTAAAACCACCTCTGAGCCACCGATGATGTAGGCCACGTGGTAGATGTATGTGTGAGCACTTTAGTCAAGGTCGCGGGCACTTATAGTAGCCTTGGACACATAGAGAGAGAAAGTGTCAAGGACTATGGAGTTTAGGGACTTGAGGCACTGGTTGCGGACTGTCAAGTAAGAGAGAAACTTGATATAGGGTCCAGGTGTGCTGAGATAACTTGAGGGGAGGAGTAGACACTGGTCGCGGACTTCCAAGTAAAGGGAGGCAAACTTGGTATAGGGTCTAGGTGTTCTAGGATTATTCACTTGAGGGGAGGTGTTGAAAATACAAGTGAATAGGGTGTGTGTGGGAACAAGCTCTTGGATAGAGGCTGTAAAAGAGGAGATGTAATTGTGAAAGAACTTGTGAAAAGGTGAGAAGAATCTACTTGGAGAGAATAAAGGGTAGCATGAGAGAATTTAGGAGTGTGGAGATATTCTGGGAGATATTCAGGGAAAAGAGAAGAGGTGGAGAGAATCAGGCAAGAGGTGGAGATATTCAGGGAGTGAATCATGGAGAAATCAAGGGGATTTGATGCTTGATGTAAACACTATAAATTGAGGCATAGCCCTAATGAGAATTTGCTGGTTTTTGAGTATCCATGCCTACATTAATCTATCTGCTAATTATTCACTAATTACGTCTTAATCATTTCTTAATCACTTTGTTAATCATGTTGATTCTAGTGTATGATCCACCATAGCTCATCATTATGCTCAAATTTCAACAGTTTCCACTGGCCCTATGAGATTTTTGGATACGGGCAAGGTCAAACAACCAACCCTATCACAATTGGAGACTCCCTCGGTGAGTCCCATAGACCCTTCATATGTTGTTTCGCCTGGAGTCTCAATGCAAGTTGAGCCCACGAGCAATAACTTTAGTTTTCCAACCTTGGCTCAACTTTCCATTAAGGAATCCACAATGCCTACCCCAATGATAAGCATGAAAGAAAGCGCACCTGTTACCACTGTAGTTAGTACGACACCGCTACCTAGTGGAACAGTACCTACAACAGTGCGTGCCAGTGCCTATCGACCCTATGTACCTATCGCTACTCATGCTCATGTAGCTCCTACGCCTCTTAGTATGCCAATGGCATATGCTCCATGAATGCCTTATCACAACCCTTATCCAAGAGGAGCTAGGCCTAGCCACATATCATATCCTACGTTATTTGCCAACATACTCAGACCAACGCCAACTCCTATCAGCCAAGCTATCCCAGAAGTGCCTCCACCAGCTATGCCTACTCACCTAGGTGATCTCGCAGCGTTTGCTCAGACGATCGGACGATCTATTGCGAAAAACATGCGAGGCATGCCTGAGAGAGAACCTAGAAGCAAGGCAGTACAAGTGGCTAAGCTCACTCAAAACTTCAGTGGTAACGAGGATATTAGGAAGCACATTGAAGTCTTTGAACACGTGTGTGATTCCTTGGAAGAGCACAATGAGCTACATAAGTGTAAAGCCCTAGGCTTAACATTGAGTGGGAAGGCCGGAGATTGGTATCGAACCTTAAGGGTTGAAGAGCGCACTCACTACCCCACTCTCAAGAGATTGTTCTTGAAAGAATACATACGTGAGGGTGTGCTTTGGGGAGTAGCATCTCAACTCCAAAAAGCTGAACGCGAGGAAGGGGAGTCAGTGAGAGACTTTATAAGTCGATTGAAGCATCTAAATTCTCGCTGCACTCCCGAGATGAGCGCTTCAATAATAACCAACTACTCGATAGATTCATCCGAGGATTGCACCACGAGGATATATACAATGGCCTAGTCATTAGAGGTCTTACAACGTGGGAAGCAGTCACTGCCAATGCAATCCAATTAGAAGACAACTTGATGATTGCAGGTAAAAAGGTGTCTTCGGAGACAAAATCCGTTAGTTCGCAAGTATCTGGGCATGAGCCAATGTGACGGTGAAACCTATTGCCAAGGAGCCCAAGATATCTGAAATGTCTGTGACCGACCTTACTAAGGCTCTCCAAGAATACTTTAGGGGTAATCGAGCTCCCCAGAATAGCCATATGTACCCAAGGAGAGAGCAACAATGGTGTTCGGTGTGCTTAGGACCACATAGCACGAGTGAATGTCCCAAATTCAGAGTCAAATTCAATGGGAATTGTAATGCATGTGGTAAGTGTCATGAGAATATATTTTAAGTCCTCTAGAAAAATATTATTCATCCCCTCTTGAGTAATTTGGGGACGCCTAGATTACTCTTGCGTCATGCCGGCTAGGTTAATATCGTGGGTGACACCACTATAAATATTAATACGTGCGGTATATGACGTATGTTTGAGGCCACCTATGATTATTTCAGTTAGGTTTGTATGGCAAGGTGATTCCTGGGGTACTTACGCCTGGTAGTCATGAGTTGGTGATGATTTGTGCCTGTTTAATATTTGTGGGATTAATTTAATAATTAATTGGGCTTATATTTTCAGGTGATGAAGACTATGGGAATTGAAGAGTTTACTTTGGAAGAAATGTCTTGGATCATCAAATTTCATTTTTGGCAAGCATAGTAGCTTGTAACCTTATTAAATGATTTTTCCATTTTGAACTTTAGGAAAGATACATTTATTTTCGTGGAATTTATTAAAGCCTATGGCTTTACCCTAGTCCCAATTTGACACTCTATTTTTGTTAAAGAAGAGTGCCGTGCTCTCTAAAAAGCACATCTTGTATTTTGGGGGCTATGGCCTAATTTTGGTGAAAAGGAAAGCTAATAAAGAAATACTCTTGTGTGGGAAGAGGCCACGCACAAGAGGGGGGAAGATTGCACCCAATATGGTCTTTTTGGATCTAAGTATTTTTGTTTAAGTGTTTAATTTTTCAATTGCTTTGATTTAGTTGAAGCTTACAAGCAATGGTTTTTATGATTAAATCAATTCTCTATCTTTCCACAATCAATTCCTAGAATAAGATTCCGGTTGCAGTGGTATCAGAGCTTGGGCTAGGAGATTTATGGAGAAGGTAGGAAAGGGCTTCAACTTCTCAAAAATCAAGAAAGTGCAGGAATTTATCCAGTGGACAGAAGGGTGTTTTGCAGGTCTTTACCCAAAGGTCAAAGATTCAAAACTAGATCTACTCTCAAACCCACTCACCACCCTGCAAAACCATCCCTCTTTATCAAAAAGCGGTTTTTCCAAATACTCTGTGAAATCAAAATCTGACCGTATGGATGAAATCCTCATAGCCAAAAACCTCACGGGTAACTCTCAGAAATCAGAAAGCTTCAAGGTTGAGCAAACCCATAATGGATGGAGCAGATAAATCCATGCAAAAGCCATCTTATAATTCTCAATAAACTTTTGGAGCAAGGGGCGCACGGCGGCAGCCTGCCGGCGCAAAAGCGTGGAGTGGAGAAGAAAAAAAAAGATTAGCTCAAAGCTAATTACTCCATAATCTAATTTTTTCTTAATCCTAATCAAGTTCACTTTTCCCAATCCCCATGCAAGTCACATCACTTTTTTCAACCTCTACTTTTTCCAATTTCCAAATTTGAGGAGAAATTCAAAGGTTTTTCAATTCTGAAAATTTCTGGGTGCAGAAAAGTGATTTACAGGTTTTAAAAAGCTTCAAAATTGCCTAGAAAAGGCTAGAAAATTCCGAAATCACTTCTGAAAATTTCAGAAAAATATTACAGAGTTTGGGCAAGGTTTACAGGACTGTTTCAGTAGGTTTCAAAGTGCAAAAAAATTATTTCATCAGCAATTCGACTAGCCCAAGACTCTTGAATCACGCGGAATCGTTCGAGATTTGTTTGAGGCGACGAGAATTCAATTCAGCCATTGAACAACGTCTTGTTCAGCTTCAACCAAGATCGAATTGCGGGAGAAAAATAAGATAAGTACTCAATTTTTGCTTTATTTATTTACATCAAATAAAGTAAAATTTTATTTATCTACATCATTTGCACAAGCACTATGGCAGATTTGCCTATCTCGCCATCAATTCAAGAGCAACTTCTTTCTTTACAACATCAAATTGTAGAAGAAAGAGAGAAGCGTATTGAATTGGAGAGACAGCTCTCAAATCGTAGACGCAAGCGTGACTCTTCGCTATCTTTTGATGACGAAGATGACACTATTCAAAGGGCTGTAAATGCTACATTGCAAGCACAAAGGTCGCAAAAAGAATCCAAGATTAGTCGGAAAGCTTTCACATTTCAAAATTATGATGGAAAGAAGGATGCTAGGGTCATTTTAGCTTGGCTTAGTCAACTAGATGACTATTTTTCTGGAGAAAAATTTTCAGAGAAAGATAAGATTAAATGTGTAGTCAATCATATGGTAGACAGTGCAGCTTTATGGTGGAGTGTAGTTAAGCAAGGTCGTAACAAGCCAGATTCTTGGAAAAGATTTCAACGGCTGGTTAAAAAGCACTTTTTACCCTCACAATTCAAGTCCAAAGTTAGGCACCAATGGGACACTTTGCATCAATTGGAAAAGGAAACTATGTCACAGTATGTAGAAAAGTTCTGGAATACTTTATTACAGGTGCAGGTTGTGGATAGAGTTAGCGAGAAGGATCAAAAAAGGAAGTTCATATCGGGCCTTAGATCTACCATTAGGGCCGATGTGAATATGTTTCGACCTCATTCACTATCTTCTGCAATATCTTTGGCAACTAATTCAGAACGTAAAAATGGTTTTCCTAAAGAGATTAAAGCACATGAGGGTACTTCTTCTAAACCATTTACTAAATCTTTTTATGCTTCAAAGAAGATGTATAAACCAGGTTATGACAAAGGCAAGAACGAGGCTAAGGGCAACATGAGTACCAATAAGAAAGTTAATGGTGGCAAACCGAAGACATCTCCTATCAAATGTTTCAAGTGCCACAAAGAAGGTCACATAGCACCGAATTGTCCGGAGCGTACCAAGAATTCGACACCAGCAGAGCAGCTCGAGTCAACATGATTGAAGAAGACGACAATGAAGAAGAATCATTCAAGCAAGAGGGTAATTCCGATCCAGATTACTCAGAACAGGAAGGTAAACCTCATGTTCATTCTTTGCTTAAAATAAAAGGAACGATAAATGGACATGAAGTTCTTATTTTTCATGATGATGGTAGTACACATGATTTCATTTCTGAAAAGGTACTTAGAGCATTAAATCTTCATTTTTTTACCTACGCACTATAAAGTCAAAGTAGCATTTACTGGAATAAAGTATAATTGCATGCAAGTAGTGAAAGATTTGGATTTATGCATCAAACCTTTAACAGAAAAGAGGGATTTCTTAGTTGCACCTTTACAAGGGGTAGATATAATTTTGGGTATGCCTTGGAGACACAAATACAATCCTATTATGGACTATGACACTCATAGCATTTCTCTAAGGAAGGACAATGAAAATATTATCCTCCAGTGTCAAGTCAAAGGAGAAATGAGTCCTTTGTTGAGTCACACTCAAGCAAAGAGAGCTCTAAGAAAAAGAGACAAGACTTATATGGTATGGGTTAACCAGCTTGATGCTGAGTTGGACACATCCAAAAGACCAAAGTTTGACTCTTTTATCTCCAAATTTAGTGACTGTTTCATGGAAGATCTGCCTCCAGGATTACCTAAGTCTAGGCCAGAGGATCATAGTATTGACTTATTGCCTAGAAATTCCCCGCCTTGTAAAGCTCCCTATAGAGTCAACAATTTAGAGCAAAGAGAAATCCAAAGCCAAATAGAAGACTTGCTAAAGAGAGGCCTTATTCGACCTAGTAGTTCACCTTTTGGAGCTCCAGTACTTCTTGTTAAGAAGAAGAACGGAACTTACCGAATGTGTGTAGACTATCATGCATTGAATAAGATTACTGTCAAGAACAGATATCCTATTCCTAGGGTAGATGATCTTCTTGATAAGCTTAGAGGATCAAAGGTCTTTAGCAAGATTGACCTAAAGTCTGGGTATCATCAAATCCGTATGACTCAATCTGACATTTTCAAGACAGCTTTTAGAACCCAAACTGGTCATTATGAGTTTTTGGTTATGCCATTTGGTTTGACCAATGCTCCAGCTACTTTCAGCCGTATGATGAATCGTATATTCCTTAAGTTTCAAAGTTTTGTTATAGTGTTCTTTGATGACATTCTTGTTTTTAGCAAGGATCGACAAGAGCATGAACAACACTTGGAACAAGTGTTCAATCTTTTGAGAGAAAATGAATTGTATGTCAATCCTGAAAAGAGTTCTTTCTTTCAAGAAGAGATTGAATACTTAGGTCATATAGTGTCGGCCGAAGGGATTCGTGTAGATCCTAAGAAAATTGAGTGTATTGCTTCTTGGCCTACGCCTAGAAACATACATGATCTTAGATCTTTTCTTGGCTTATGTAGTTATTATAGGAAGTTCGTCAAGAATTTTGCTTGTATTGCCAATCCTTTGACTGAACTCCTTAAGAAAGCTATAAATTTCAATTGGACTGATAAGCAAGATAAATCTTTTGCAACACTCAACAATGCTTTAACACAAGCACCAGTTCTAACACTACCTGATTTTCAAAGACCATTCTTTATAGTAGTGACTGATGCTAGTGGCAAAGGATTTGGAGCTGTTCTTATGCAAGACAACCATCCTATTGCATATCAAAGTAGAAAGCTTAAGCCTACAGAGCAAAATTATAGCACTTATGACAAGGAATTAGCAGCAGTAGTGCATGCTTTGAAAATCTGGAAGCATTACCTAATGGGCTCTGAATTTCTTATCAAGACAGACCAACAAAGCATTAGGCATCTGCTTACGCAACCTCTTATTTCAGATAGGCATATCAAATAGGCAGCTTGATTTAGTTGAAGCTTACAAGCAATGGTTTTTATGATTGAATTAATTCTCTATCTTTCCACAATCAATTCCTAGAATAAGATTCCGGTTGCAGTAAGTACGGCCATCAATCTAAGGATTGCCTAGTACTTAAGCGAATGTTGGCAAATCAAGCACCACTAGCCTGGTCAAACACACCTCAAGTACCCGCGCTAATGCCTTCACAACCTGTCAAGCAATCGTCACAGTACATAGTTCCAAGGAATCCGAATGTAGTCCAGTTTGTGCCGTTACCACCGCCAGTGCTAGGACTATAACCCCCACATCCAAGGATTACCTCAATAAACCAGATGGGTTGTGAGTCACATAGTGCGTGTGGGGATTATGAAGAGGAGATAGACCCCACTGCTCCATACGGGATTGATACGTTTGAAATGATTCCCCAGTACTACATGGAGGATCATCTCGGGCAAGTCAAGCCTGTATATCAAGCGGCTGCTCTCGCCCACAAGAGGGAAAAACCTTAATACCTTGGCGAGGAGAACACCTCTTCAATGCTACGAGTGTGGTGGACCGCATCGTGTAGCGGAGTGCCCTAATAGGCTACAGAAGATCGCTACTCAGATGCAACCAAATCAAGGGAGCACATCGGGAATGCCGGTACTTACATGTAATCGTTGTGGCATAGATCGTTTGATTGCTCAATGTCCACATAATCCTAATGCACCCAAGATTAAGCCATTGAATTTGGTTGAGGTCACCAACCAAGCACGAGGAACCACACCCGCCGTTGTACCCGCGAATGTAGTTACACGGTCAATGCTTCAAAATCAAAACTACATTCTTCAAGAGAGGGATACTGCATCAATCGCTCAGGCAAAGAAAAAGAAAACATGACGGAAGAGATCGCTTAATGCCACGAGTTCCAAGCCTAGTTCAAAGACTAACATAGGGACAGGAGACGACCCCGTGTATATGAATGATCCTGAAGATGATTCTGATTCAATAGAAACCATGGGGACCAAAGCCACTACCTTAAGGGAGGAACCCACTCGGGAGCTCAACAAAGGAGAATCAAGCGAATACATAAATAAGGGGAAACAAAAGGAAACTTCCTCGGCCCCACAACCAAGTCGGTTAATGCCCTCTCGACCACCCAAACTGACTGAGACTCCCCAAGACAAGCCACGTGGGCCAAAAATCCTCAAGAAAAAGATTGGAACTTACCCAAACCCAGTTGAGGAGATTGAACAAGTGCAACACTTAAGGGGTTTGGTGGAAGAAACACAAAGAGAACTGGAGCCAAACCCAAGAAAAATCAAAATTCCAGACACAGTGTTTCCTACGCAAGTTCAGCCTCACAGGAACCATAAACCGTTAGCTATACCTAGTATCATTCGAGAAGAAAGTGAGGATAGGACATCAGGAAGTGGGAAAACACCCTTCTTGCTGGAAAGGATGTTTAGTGAGGGAATGCCTGACCCCATTGAAGAGGAAGTGATTCCATCTTCACAAGTTCCTAGTCAAGGAGCGACATCTCGAAAAGTACCATTGAATGTGTCCAAGCTAATGGATTTCATGTCCTCTGAAATCAAAACCACGATCATATCCAAATTATATGGATATCCTGAGCTATTCTTAGCTCTTCGGGCATTTCTCAATGGAGAACTAAAGGCGGGGCTACCACAATTTGCAAATATGGATAGACCCGACATGCTTCAAGATGAAGGGGAACATTGGGATCTACAACCCAACCCAGATGAAGACATGGTCATTGAAATACCTGTTAACAAGTTGGGACAATACTTTGAAGGTGACGAATCTAATGCCACCCTCCCCATTACTACCAAGGGATTAACTCTAAAGGGAATCCTTGATGGTGGTGCTGGAGTGAGCATTGTGACTAAAAACTGTTGGGAATCCATGGGAAGACCTCACCTTGAAGTCACAAACATAGTGGTTAAGATGGCAAACGGAACTATTGCTAAACCTATTGGAATGTTAAGGGACCTTAAGATCAAGGTCCTGGGATACAAGGTAAAACATACCTTCATTGTAATGGATTTCTCCAAGCATCCTATGTCATATCAAATGATCTTAGGATATCCTTTCATGAGGGAAGCACAAATGGTGCATGACTGGTCGAAAAACCACGTCTACCTACAATTCCAGGACTCTGTCATTCGAGTTGATCTTGAGAATGGTCGTGCACATCCTTTAGGAAGCAAGGTTATCATTGATAATCGATCGGGTACCACTATTCACTCCGCCCCATTAAGGTATTGCTATACATGCAAAAAAGAGACTGATGATGGGAAAGATTCTTCTTATATGGATGTCCTACCGGGTATGACTGAGTCAGATAACGTGGATTGGGTACAGCTAGCGGCAACCATAGACACATGGGGGAATAGAGGCACAAGCTGGGTAACACCTGCTGAGGGGCAAGATATGCCACCGTTAGTGCCAATAAACATGATAGGTGTTATGCACTTGACTCCTGATGGCGAGGAAGTGGCAAACTCAACTGACAGTAGCGAAGACTCTGACCAATGTAACTCTGAGTATGAATCTCAAGAACAAACTGACTCTGAGCCTGATGGGGGGAATGAATCAAATATTCACCCAAATGTGGAAGCAAGGTGCTCAAGGCCTACTAGGACAGTGACCTCCTGCAGTTCATCCGAAAGTGAAGATCGACCAAGTGAGTCCGAATCTGATAGAAACAAAATCAAAAACTTGGTAAGAAGAAAACGAGACATAAGTGCCAACGCTATCGAGTTAATGTACGCACTGCAATAAACAAGGAAAGATCCACTGCAGAATGGCTTAGTTATGTAGGAGCCATTGATGCTCATCGACGGAAGTTAGCGGATAATTGGGGACAATACCTCCAAAGTGTCATGTGGTGTATTCCGCAACCTTATGACGTTGCCCAATTAGAAATCGAAGAGAAGCCAAAACTAAGTCGTACTGCAAGAAGGCGGCAAAACCAAGAGTTGGCTCAGCAACAAAAGGAAGTGAAATTGAAAGAAAAAAACATGGTACAACAAGAACCAGTAGACTTACACCCCGCACTCGAGCATTTCAAATCATTCACCAGAGGGGAACGTAAAGTGGTCTACACAAAAGCCCAACGAATGCCTACCAATGGGAGTAGCGGTGTCTACGATGGCCCTGCGGTAATTAAGGAGATAGACTTAGCAGATTCGGGTGAGGAGTCTAAACCAGTTTTTATTGCTCAAGAACTCACCAAGGCGGAAGAAGCTGCACTTACGAAGCTTCTTAAAGAATTCAAGGACATATTTGCCTGAACATATCATGATATGAAGGGTGTTCCACCCTCGGTGGTGCAACACACGATTCCAATGATTAGCACTGCTAAACCAGTCCAGCAACGTCCCTACCCAATGAATCCTAAGTATGCAAAGATTGTACAAGAGGAAATTGAAAAGCTTGTAAAATGTGGATTCATATACCCGATTGAGCACTCAGAATGGGTTTCTCCGATAGTCATCGTACCAAAGAAGAATGGGAAACTCAGAGTGTGCGTTGACCTCAAAAAGGTTAATGCAACCACCAGAAGGGATCATTACCCCTTGCCATATTCTGAACATGTGCTTGAAAGAGTGGCAGGCAAGGAGGCATATAGCTTTTTAGATGGGTACTCGGGTTACAATTAGATCACAATTGCAGTCGAGGACCAAGCTAAAACAGCATTTATCATCACGGAGTTTGGAGTGTTTGCCTTTCGCGTCATGGCTTTTGGCTTGACCAATGCACCTGCAACATTCCAACGATTGATAAACACGGCCTTTAAGGAATATCTAAGGGACTTCTGTGAAGCTTTCGTAGATGATCTTTGTGTTCATTCCTCTTGGGATGAGCACTTGATGTGTTTACGAAAAATATTTGAAAGGTGTAGATTATATCGCATCTCCTTGAATCCTTTCAAATGCCAATTCTGGGTTAAGCACGAAGTTATCTTAGGGCATATAGTGTCCAAAAATGGGATTTCCACTGATGAGAGTAAAATCAAGGTCATTCTGGAATTACCCCCACCCACCAACTATAAGGGAGCCCAACGCTTTATGGGCCATGTTGGTTATTATCGAAGGTTTATTCTCTTCTTCGCCGAGATAGCTCGACCATTGTATAAGCTTCTCATCGAGTTTATTTGGACCGAAGAATGTGACCGTGCCTATGAGCTATTAAAGAAGGCCTTGGCGAGTGCTCCAATCTTGAGAATGCCTAACTGGGATTTACTCTTCCATGTGCATATTGATGCATCAAACTTTGCTATTGGGTGTGTGTTGACTCAACCTGGAGAACACAAGCTAGACTACCCCATTAGCTTTGCCAGTCGCCAGCACAGTTGAACGATACTGAGATGAACTACACCACTATGGAGCGAGAAGGGTTGGCAATGATATATGCAGTAAGGAAATTTCGTTATTACCTCCTTGCCACCAAGTTTGTTTTCTATGTGGATCATCAAGCATTGTTGTATCTGGTAAACAAACCATGCTCCACAGGAAGAATCACACGATGGCTATTGATTCTTCTTGAGTTTGATTTCACTGTTGTTGTGAGACCTGGTAAAAAACATGTTATGGCTGATCATTTGTCTCGCATACCTAATGGTGAGGCTCCTACGGGGGTTGATGATGACTTACCTGACACTTCCTTGTTCATGGTGGAGACAATGCCTGAATGGAGTGAGAAGATTGTTAACTTTTTGGTTAATGGCTTTCCACCCAAGGAGCTTTGTAAAGATCTAGCTCGAAAGCTGATCAAAGAATGCGAACCCTATTGCCTGATAGCAGGGACTCTTTATAAAAGAGGAAAGGATAACGTTCTTAGGCGTTGTGCCCGAGAGGATGAGTATTTATACATTTTGCAAGAGGCACATATGGGCGTAGCCGGTGGTCACTTCTCAGGAGACTTAACTGTGCGAAAGATCTTACAATCAGGGTATTGGTGGCCCACTATGTTCTAAGACGCATCACTCTTTGTGAAGGGTTGCGATGAATGCCAACGATACAAGAAACCCCAACGGAAAGATCAGATGCCCCTACATCCGATCAAAGTAAACCAACCATTTGAAAAGTGGGGTTTAGACTTTGTAGGTCCAATTAGCCCAGCGGCCCGAAACACACAATCTCGCTATATTATTGTGGCCATTGACTATATGACTAAATGGGCTGAAGCGAGAGCGACACGTAAGGTAGATGCGAGGACAACAGCCAAGTTCCTCTTTGAAAATATAATCACACGCTTCGGTTGTCCTTTTGAACTTGTGAGTGACAATGGAACGCATTTTATAAATGACGTGATTAAGGAGCTCACAACAAATTTCATGATATCCCATCATAAATCTACTCCTTATTATCCGCAAGCGAATGGCCAAGCTGAGAGGACCAACAAGACTTTAATCTCTGTTTTGACAAAGACAGTTGAAGCTCATCGCACGGATTGGGATCTAAAGCTTACGACAGCTTTATGGGCCTATCGTACTGCGTACAAGGTGGCTATTAACTGCACACCATTCAAAATGGTATACGGCCAAGAAGCAGTCATGCCGTGGGAATTTGTCATTCCTAGTCTTCGTGTTGCTACTCAAGAGGGTTGGGATGGTAATCCCTTAGTAGAGCGACTGTATATCCTCGAGCGACTAAATGAAGAAAGACAATTGGCTGTATACAATGCCCTTGTGGAGAAGGATAGAAGGAAAAAATGTTTTGATCGCCACCTAAAGAACAAGGACATCAAGGTTGGGGATAAAGTCCTAATGTATGGAGTGCGAAACGAAAAGAAGAAGCTCAAATATGCTGGTAAGGGACCATATAGAGTATGTGAAATTACCCCACAAGGTACCATCAGAGTGGAGACTCTCGACGGAGTTGAAACCATTGGATTCCTTAATGGGAGCAAATTCAAAAGGTACTATGACCCCCTGAGCCAAGAGGAGTTACATGCAATCCATCAAAAGAAGGCAGCCAAAGAACAAGCTGAGCTTAAAAAGATACAAGCGAGAGTCGAAGCCAAAGAACGTCAACAACGTGCTAGGCGACAACGAGAAGCCAACTTGGGAATTACGCAAGTATTTTTCGAGGAAGCAGAGGAGGATGCACTGGAATCTAACCCGCCTCTAAGATACCCAATTGAGTTACAGAGTCCTTACGGGGAGGTGCTGTGTTACATTCTCGTAACGCCGCTACTACGGGCATTACCACAAGAGGGGACGGCCTGTGACTCACCACCCAGCCATAGAGGAAGAATGAGGATTGCCCCTCATCCCCCAGGCTATATAGTGTGTGGCCTGCCGTCCACACTAGCCTGGCCGCCCATGACTCCGCATGGGCGTCCTCTCCCATTGAACCCCGGATATGGCCATCCGGTCTGCCGTCGGTCATCACAGGCATTACAGCCTACGTGACATTACCCCCCCTTAAGAAGAGTTTTCGTCCTCGAAAACAAACTGGGGAAACCTTTTGGAAATTGCACTACGGCGTTCCCAGGTTGCCACTTCCTCATCCCTATCTGTCCATTTAACAAGTACCTCCTGGTACACTCTATGTCGGGTTTGTCTGTCTCGATACCCAAGAATCCTTTCTGGTTCATGTGGTATCTTTGGTGGAGTGATCAATTCCACCAAAATATCTAGAGAAACTACGTTCTCTAACCCGCGAACTGATTCTTCAGTTTACTAACATGGAAGACAGGATGAACTTGAGAACTCTCTGGTAACTCAAGTTTGTAGGCTACGTCCCCAATCTTCTTAAGGACCTTGAAAGGACCGCAATATCTAGGAGAAAGTTTATCACACTTTCCCGTTTTCATGGTTGCTGACTGTGCAGGAACCTTTAAAAATACAAAGTCACCTTCTGCAAAGGTCACTTGTCTGCGTCCTTTATCGGCAAATGTTTTAGCGCGATCCTGGCGCTATGAATGCTCTTGCGTGCAGCTTTGAGCATATCATTCATATCTTCAAGGGAATCCTTGACAGATTGAATCTTCTCCTTTTCTAGGCCTACAGCCATCGGAGATCTCGGCTGGAATCCATACATTAACATGAATGGTGTAAATCCAGTCGTCGTCGCTGAATGCTTGGAGTTGTTATAAGCAAACTCCAATATGGGCAAGTACTCTTTCCAATTAGATTGCTTCTTACTGACATAAGAACGCAACATATCCTCGAGTATTTGGTTAACCCTTTCTGTTTGACCATCAGACTCCGGATGATCTACCGTACTCATACTCAGAGTAGTATCCAACTTTTTGAAGATTTCCCTCCAAAAATGACTGTTGAACTTTCTATCTCTATCTGACACTATATCTGCGGGCAGGCCATATAGCTTGTAGAGATGTTCAATAAAGAGTTTTGCCAACTCTGGCTTTTTTACAGTTTTCTTCGTGGCGATAAACTTTGCCAGTTTAGTTGTCCACTACTACCCACACCGAGTCATTCCCTCGACTCGTCTTGGGTAAACCTTATTAAATCCATGGAAATGCTTTCCCATTTCCCTTGAGGAATCTCCAGTGGATGGAGTAGTCCTCCAACCTTAAGACGTTCTGTTTATTGACCTGGCACTTACTGCATTTCAACACATAAGTCTGGACGTTCTTAAACAAACTAGGCCAATAAAACTGTCTTTTAACTAGTGCATAGGTCTTCTGAATCCCAGGATGACCCGCACTTGGACTATCAAAACTATACCCCGAAGACTCGGCTAGCTTCTCCGGACTAACTCTGGCCTCGCTACCCGCCGCACCTACGGCCAGTCTCTCCGGACTAGCATTACGTGCCGGCGAGGAAGGTGGGCGAGGCTGTGACAAAGTGCGTACGCGTACAGCGCACCAGACCTCTGTAAAGACAGGATCATACTCACACAAGCCATGATTTGGTATTTCAACCAAAACCTTAAGGCAAATTTCATGCCTTGATTTTGCATCATGTCATTAGCACAGAAGCTAATGTACTAGAGAGCACTCTAGTAGCGCAAGTTCTCAGTCTTTGCTACTAGATATTTGTAGACTACGCTACCATGTTGCATCACCAACTTGTTATAACTTCTCCTTGGAAAGCTCTACGGTTATAGGAGAAATAAACTAGAGCCAATCTAATCATGCATCACAAGAATTAGTTCTAAAGCTGAGAGATACTTTCTCTCTTAGAGTAACATCTTTGCACAAGCATATACTCTAGAATCTTGTTGAGTTTCTAACTACCATCAATTATCTAGCAACCTATGGCTTTGCAGCAAGCTCAGTCATTATCTGTGGATTGATAATGTGGTTATTAGTAGTTTGGAATTTTTCTTGATAGATGGTACAACCCACCCAAATGATTCATAAGTGTGTAACCGCTTATTAAGGGTAATAATATGCAACAATGAAGCACTTTGTTACAAGTGTGAAACCACTGATCTGTTGCAAAGCAATTTATCAATAGTACCTCCATATGTGCGTAGACACTATATCACATCTTCGTTGCAAGATGATTAGTTTCTTGGAAGGACTCAAGAATATAACATATGATATTAAACACGGTCTAGATTTGTCCTTGGACCTATGACACTAGCGCGTAGTCCGCTTGAGAGTACAGTTTTTGAGGACAAAAACCTTTCTGAGGGAAAGGAGGGATATCCTCAAATATCACATAAACTCGAATAGTTGTGTGAGTCCAGACAATACTTGAAGGGATGTGTCTGGTAATAGCAACAAAGAGTTGTAAGTGAATGGATGTAATTCCAGACACCCGTAGTGGTGCAAGAATCTTTATCAAACATCTCCACATACTATATGGTCTACCCGCAGATATAGTATGGCAAAAGAGATAGGAAGTACGGGAATGTAACACAAGAGGGGACGGCCTCTGGCTCACCACCCAGCCATAGAGGAAGAATGAGGATTGCCCCTCATCCCCCAGGCTATATAGTGTGTGGTCTGCCGTCCACACTAGCCTGGCCGCCCATGACTCCGCATGGGCGTCCTCTCCCACTGAACCCCGGATATGGCCATCCGGTCTGCCATCGGTCACCACAGGCATTACAGCCTACGTGACATGCTGTATAATGCATTATTGGATACAGGAGCTCAACACAATTTGCTATCATATGGCATGTGGTGTCAACTTGGAAAACCACCTTTATCCGAGAGTGCTATCCAAGTTCAAGGTATCAATGAGAAGAAAACCCCTGTCTCAGGAATTCTGCACACTCCGGTCGCCTATGATAAGGGGACCGTAATTCAAAGCTTTTTGGTTATGCCTGCTGGTACTATGGAAGGCACTGTAAACTTAGGGTGCAAATGGATGATGGCCACAAAGTGCAATATCGATTGGGCAACTAGACGAGTCACAATGCAAGAACCAACACTAGGTCTGACCGCTCAAAATCCCGCACCTAAGTCATCCACTCAAATATTAGATAATGAAAAATCACAAAGTCCAGTGGCAAAACCATCTTTGATTGTTTGCCATCCCTCTAACGCTTCAACGCCAAGAGTGGAAATAGGCAAGGTGGTATCTAAGGTTCCGCTTACTATGCCAAAGAGTATATAAAAATGGGTCCCAAAAGCTTCGTTAACAGCTACTTCCCCTGCTCAATCTCATTCAGCCACCAAGAAGCCTCGTAAAAGGAAAGCAGCTAACCACCCGAGAAAGGGCAATGTAACATCGCGATGGATCCCTAAAAAATTATTAGTAGCCCAAGGGTACTACGAGGGGAATGACCAGATTTGTGTCCCTAAACATAAGCTGAATCCCTCTACATCACCTGTAAAACCTTGCAAACCAATTGTTGCCACCCCAATGACAATTCAAGACCGTGGTAAGGGAAAGGTAACAGAGTGCTCTGCACCACTTCTCCCAGAGTTAGTTTGGGTTCCCAAACGATATCGATCATTACCACCTAGCTCAGGAAGGGGGGAGCCACATGAAGCTTCTAGCTCCTCATGATAGGCACACACTCATATAGAAGTTTCTACATGCTCTACACCTACTCTTGTCAACACCCAACAAAAAACCGATGAGTCTACGTCTCCCCTTGTAATAGTATCATCGGAAACCATTTCCTCCATTCGTCAATGGGAGCGTACACTACCATCTCTACAATTGGATGTGGCCACAAGGGTCATAAAAAGCTATCTACCCACATCACAACCTATGACCCGCTGGATAAATTGGTTCCAAGAGGCTGCAACATCATTGCAAATAATATGATCTACCCAAGGAAAGGGGGAGCATGTACTCACGCTCGACATTCTAATGCTTCCTCCTTAACCTTCTCCCCTGACCATGTAATTGCCAAATTCAAGGGGATGTATATATATAGCTTCATACATTTTAAAAAAAACAAAGAAAAGAAAAACAAAAAATAATAAAAAGAGCAAGAGCACAAAAAGAGGAGAAATATCCGTATATAATCAAGAACTAGATTGACCTGTCACACAAACCTACTGATGCTATATCTGTGTTTGCAGATATGGCAGATGCACGATCATCATACACTTCATCCACTCCCACCTTTGATGAGAGGTATCATCTGTACCTTTCTCAGATATTTCACATGTGCTATCCTGTAATTGAAACTGAATGGGATCATATAGATGTACTGGCCAGAGAGGAAAATGTTGAGGAATTAGAATGACTAATTCGCCTATTGACCATGACTGACCCCTACTCCGTAGAGGAAATATCCCTGATAGCCCAATGCTTTCCTTTTCCACAAGATGACTATCCTCGCATGGTTACATTCTTGATGAGTTTATGTGGATGGGAAAATGAAAAGGAAATATCTGACAATAATGAATGGACGGATGAAACTCATGGCACTACTGAGGTTGACTTTATTTATTTGGATGATGCGGATAGAGGCTTAGCCTTAGGGCTAGAGCCAGGACTCTACAACATCCTCTTACCGTATCCTCAATAGTAGTGTGGTGACTGGTAGGTAGGTTAGAGTTTTCAAGTTTTTTCTAGTTTGGATTCCTTAAACGAGTCTTTAATTTTTCACACTGATGTGCCTCTCGAGGTATAGTGCTTGTTAGTTGATTGTACATGTTAAAAAGTTTGAGGTGGGTTCGCTTTCAAGTCCTGAGACTGCCGCAACGTTCATCAAAATATATCTACATCAAATTGCAAGCTGTCTCGTCAAATCAAGGAGATCTCCAATTTCAGGTGTAATTCTTCCATGCCCACTCTCTTTAATTTTTTACTGTTCAATTAATTGCATGAACTATAATGCATGACCACATGGAAATTATCAATATACTACTTAGTTTTTGAAGTTGCTTGACGTGCTAGTGTAAATCATTAATGAGCTTAACCTTATTGGATATATTCCTAAGAATGCATGAATCTTTAGTTAACCTTAGAATACGATTGTCTTAGGTCTAGGGTCAAACCATCTTAATGTTTGACACCTGGCCATGTGTGTGTTGACCTCTAGGACATAGTTTTACCCCTTTGTCAAAAGAATGCAAGACAAATTATAGTTCAGGCTCGGGGGGTCCACTATATGGAAGCCCCTCCTACGACGTGCGTTCAAGCGGTATTTAAAAATCCCCTTATCTGTGAATTTTGAGCTAATAAAACTACCCCTTTTTCTTTATAAACTTACGGTTTTTTTTCCAAAGTACAATTAAAATACCCCACTTGTAATTGTATTTCTGTAAATTTACCCAATATTTTGGATTAAAAAAACCCCACCTAATGATCGCATGTGGTAGACTTACATATTTTGAGGTGCACCTCCCGAGAGTTCAGGAGCGAAGATCAAAAGAAATAGATTTAAAAAAAAGCCTACAATAAATGGCAATACAAGTCTATGATGTGCTTTAATGTTGGCCTATCGCCTTATTGATACTTGGTAGGTGAGGAGTATTCTACTCCAGACCGATGCCTTGGTTGGTAGAGGGTAGCCTTGCCTAAAGTGAGCTAATAGTTTCCTGGATAATGCCTTGTGTTAAACATGGTACCAGGATCGATGTTAGTTTTGCCTTAGGAAGGTCGCCATTGTGTGTAAAAATTGTCACGTGCATAAAAAAATAAAGGCAAAAGGCTCCTGTAACTCTGATGTTTCTTGTGTCCCTAGGCTCGTGGTATTAACTTGTTCTTAGAGTAGACACAGTGTGGTCATCTGTTTATTTATTAAGCTTGGTTATTTTCCTTGACTTAGGCCAGTTATAAACCTTGATTAACCTTTGACACCTTGCTAACTCGTGATTTACTTTCAATAATTTTAAACTCCTGTTAATTTGCTACACTAGCTCATTCATGTGACCCTTAAACTAAGTTCTCATCGCAACATCCATTGTGGTCTAACATACTTGAATTTATACACTTTATATCTTTTGAATTCCAGCCATACTTTCACTCTACTTCCCTGTTTTGCAGACGGTCTACCACAACAACCCTCTTGAGCTTACCATACCATAGCTTCCGAGGACGGAATCTACATCAGGAAGGGGGGCATGTTAACCCATGATAGACATTGAGACGTACTATGTTTTACGTCATTAATTTAAATATTTTGAGTCATGGGCCGGGCTTGTCGGCACCATATGTTAAGGATAAAGGGATTGGGTGAGAGGCGCACCTTGAATATCAGCAAGGTAAGCGTTAGGATCGGTCGGCCATGTATGGGTGCCCAAGTGTGAACGGCCAAGCTACCTATAAGAGTCAAATGTAACCCTAAAATCCTCATTCTCATGTGTTGTGAATACAAGAGTGCTCTTGCCTTATCTCCTTGGGTTCCTTCTCCTGTGTGTGTGTGAGAGAGAGAGAGAGAGAGAGTGAGAGAGCGATCGAGCACTGTGTAGCGGCACGGCGGCGGAGAGGCGATAGGGCGGCGAGACGGCGGCTCCTTCTTCACTGCGACGTGGGAATCCTTCAAGGCGGCGGTTGAGCGATGAGTGACACACCCTTTGCATTCTGTTTGAGCTTCCTTCCCTGGTTGTATGCTTGCAGCCATTCGTGGCTCGCATATGGTGTTCGGCAAGTCCCCAGCTACGACCTGTGCGGCAAAAGCGCACAAGTCATAGCCCAAAACTAGGGATTGGCGACATAGTTGGTATGAGATAGACAAAGAATTTGGGCTTACTCTATAACTGATATTGTCCCCAATATGAAAAGTTTCCTTGGTACTCCATCCTTCTCCAAGTACAGTGTCCAGATCAGTCAGAGATAGTCTTCTATTTAGCCACATCGTTCTTGTCCTCTCCAATTCCATTGTATTGAAACATGCCACAAAGACATGTATAGGCAAGAACCATTGAATTTTTATCCTTCTTGAAATCCTTCCAAGAGACATAGCTTTAAGAATATCATCTTTGATTTTGGATTTGAAGCTTGTTATGGTATTTGGATCAGGAACTTCCCATTCCAGTGACATTAATGTGGGAACAGGTATGTCATATAATTCTCCATGAACACCTTCTCTTGATGGAACCCTGTATTCTGCAAAATACACAAATATATCCACTGATTTGTAAAATGAAGGTGGTTTGTCTGCATACATAACATCTGCAATCCCCTTGTGAATTGCTTTGAATGTGCCACTTAAGCTCTCAACAGGCTGCCACTCCATAGCTGTTGACGGAAAGATAACTGAAAGTAAACAAACAATAAATATATTAGAAGGAGAAATATTATGTTGTATCAAATAGATAAAGTTTTGTTGAATTACAGTAAGAATGGAGAATTGGATGTTCATCCAAGTTCAACACCATGTCTTTGGCCATGTAGACATGTTGAGCTTTTGCAAGCCAGCCATTGTCGGTCACTTTGAAGGCAAGAACACGATCTTTCCAATGGGATTTCACTTCATTTCGCTTGGTTCTTTTCACCCTGTGGGCACCTTTGCAAGAGGGAAGCATTGTTACCCAATCATTCACACGAAAAGACATGGGTTTCCAAACACCATCCTCTCTGGTGTTATGAAAATCACAAGAAGTTATTTTATGAGAAGGACGACGTGAGGATGCCATAGAAGCTCACAGATGAGAGAAAAATAGTGAGTCTTTTGAAAGTGCAAAGAAAGGAGAATAAACCATATGCCAAAATGGAGGGAAGGTGGAAAAGGGAATGAGCCATACCAAAATGGAGGGAAGGTGGAAAGTAGACGTTTGAAAAAATTTGGTGATTTGTCATTAATAGCGTTGTTTTCAGAGCCGAAAAAGAGGATTTCATATCTTCCTGCTTGATTTTTTGAAATATAAAATGGAACAAGATGTCACTATTTTGGACCCAAACTTTAATGTTAGCCATCGTAAACGTCTAAATTAAGCCGTTTTAGTCGTTCGCCACTAAAATAGAACCGTTAAGAAGACATTTAGAGGAGACAAGAATGCCATACTTTTGTATACGTGCAATTGGACAATTTCTTAATCCTTAGATTAACAAACAGCCCTTTTCTAGCCGTTTTTGGCCCTAATGGGTATAGTCCCAAGAGGTGCAGTCCCAAGATACGGCTCCTTGGGGTTCTTCAATTCACATATTGTTACTACCTCGTAATAATAAATGAGCCTCATAAAGTTATCCTTTTGCTTTAAAGATTGAACCTTGTCAAGATGCTCACATCTACTTGAGTGGTCCTATATGGTTTGTAAAATGACAGGCATGCATAATATAATATGTAGGGCATCACATCTACTTGAGTGGTCCTATATGGTTTGTAAAATGATAGGCATGCATAGTATAATATGTAGGGCATCACAACATGTGGTAAGATAATCTCACTCCAATAGGGCTTCTGTGAGTGGTCTTGAAGCATTTACTCTTCTTGGTTAGGGTGCTAATTTTCTTGTCTTAGTTTTGGGTCATTGTGGGCAGATTCAATGCTTTCCATATTAGATCTGAGGTGATCTTTTGATAACATGTATCTCTACCTCATTCTCAAAAGAGCTAATGGCCACACACACTATCTTTTGGTTGTAGGTGGCGATTGCCTCATAACATCTTCTGAGGTCCATGCCCCATGGCTAGCTTCCTACTCTTTGGTGTGGGCACACATCAAACATAGTTGAGCTGGGTGAGGGAATCCTAGAAGTGGGATCTAAGGATGCTAACCCCACCGCTTGTAAGCTCTCTTTGTCTATATATCTCTCCTTATCTTCACTGAGGTCCACAATGGCTTATGGTTCTGCATTGGGCTCATAGATCTTCTTTATCCCCTTGGGGTGGTGTAGGCTAGTTCTTGAGGCCATAGTGCCAATGTAATAACCTCCACTCATTAATAGTTCTAAAGTTTTTCTTAAGCAAAAATACTAAAGAGCATCAAACTCTTCAAGAACATCTTAGTAACATCGACTCTCTCCTGCAACAACTTGGTGCATTGAATGCTCATCTCGACGAGGATGACAAGAAAGTTGTGTTGTTCTCTAGCCTAGAAGAAATCAAGAAGTACAAAGAAACACTTTCTTCACTTCGAGTGTCCCATGAAATGCCATACAAAAGTATGGTAGCTATCTAGGAATACAAGAGACTTCAGGAAGAAGAAGTGGTTTTACTTGATTTAGAGAAATCTTTCCTCTCTAAAACCACCTTTTTTTTAAAGAGCAAGGGAAAAGGTAAGCCCATAAAATGCACATTTTTCAAAAAGCTTGGTCACACGGAGGACATATATTTTAAGAAGATGGCACGCAACAGGAAAAGGACCATGCCAACCTGTGCAACAGAGGAAGATGAAGATCCTTAAGATGTTTCAGAAGCTACCACATCCACAACAAGCTTCCTGCCCACTTGCCACCTCGCCACTCCCGAGCACTTTGAATCCTCTCTTGAAGTTGTCACTCACACTCCCTAGAAGAAGAGAGTACGCATACCACCGCTTTGAGGAGTATGGCAAGAACTCGACGCAGCTCTTCCATCTGGATGAGGCATTGATGAAGTAGGTAGATGGCCATGCCATCCACAACCTGATGAAGAACACCCACAAAGTAGGGCACAACCTGATGAAGAACACCCACAAAGTAGGGCACAAGTTTCTCTACACAGAGCCTTGCTTTGTCGTGCCATCATTGAACCAACTATTGTCGACCGCCTGGAGCAGATTGGGCTCGGTGGTTTGCCTACCATGGAACCCTAGGGATTGACCTCCTCAACTATCTCTACTTCATTGAGTACAACACCAACAGAGGTGTTGGATTCCAAAGGTGCTCCCCATATAGCACACCTCAGCCTCGACCTGGTCCGGGATGCACTCCACCTCCCCCGACTCGAGAAGCCTTATGTGCGCCACAACCACATCATGCACCATGTACGGAGCAACTTCTAGGGTCCTACAACCAAAGATGGTGTGGAGTGGCACAATATCACATGGCCAGAATTGGTGATGCTCGCCCGTGCCCTCTGGTTACAACTCTTGAGAAGTGGTCAACCCAACGTGTTGTGAGGAGGAAGGCACCCTTTCCCACATCCATTAGGGTGTGCCAGGTTGAATACTTACACAAAGAACTCCACGCCATTTTTTCAAACCTGCAAGGCAAGCTGGAAGCCTTTTCTCTACTCACCAAAGTCTTGTACCATGCCGTAGGCTGGGAGGCGTTACCCCAACCCATCTGCCTATAGGGAAGAACTACCCTCCCTCCCTCCATCCTTGAACACCCCACCTACCATGCCCCCCTCCAAGTGCCACCATTTTGACATTAAGGAGGAAGAGATAGGCCGCTTTGCAACCGAAGAAGAAGAAGAGCTTTGCAGGACATTGCAGTTCCTAGAAGAGGGTCACCCTCCTTCACTCCACACCCAGCACCCCAAGTGGCCAACCCCTCCCCTCATCCTCACCAACCCGCCCGGAAGAAGACCCATCTGCCTCACCCTTTGCCTCTCAGCGCCACACCTTCTTCTGTTGGGTGCTTCCGTTTGCCCCAGCAGGCCTTGTTCGAAGGCATCCGCTCGTCCCAATTTTTCCGAAGGTTTCTCCAACACTGCGAGGGAGCTCCTGACCCCAATGACCAATTACATACAACATCGGCAACATGAGTAGTTCACGGCCTTGTAGTTTTTGGCAATGCTCCAGGCTTGAGCTAATTTGATCCAGAGCCGGAAGGACCTCCACATTGCCCTCGTGGCCAATACCAATTGCAAGCCTACCAGGAGAGAAGCCTTGCCGTAGCTCTTCATCTACAGGCACAACTCCACACGGCTGAAGAGGATGCCAAAGTGGCAACTCCCTTGCAGCCCATGACGCCTGCCCACCAACGGGCAGCCCATGACATGCGGGCCAAATGGCCCGAACTGTCTTGGATGGCCACAGCGCATCCTTCAAGGCATACAAAAACATCATGGAGCAGTCCTTCGGCTCTACATCAACGCCAAGCAGGACACCTAGAAATGACAACACCCACATTGATAACGCGGTGACTACATCCGGCCCAACTCCCATGCTGGGCCCCTCATGTTTGATCTCATGGGCAAGCAGTCGGTTTCACAGCGTCCCTTGGTTTCACAGCGTCCCTTCCTCCTCAAGCCTTACATCTCGGCCGAATACTATAAAGACCCCACCTATCTCCCCATTTGCCCGCCCGTCAATGGGCTTGGGACGTCTTTTGCATAGAACAGTAGCAGAACCCAAAGCTCCAATTCAACTTTCCTTGGTTCTCATCCCCCTACGTCCCAAAGCTCGTGCATTGAAGAAAGCATGCTTACCAAATGCATGCCTTCATGGCCAACTATAATGAGGTGCCTGATCTCTTGCTATTATCACCACCGTTTTCTTTTTCAACCTCATCATCACGCTCTTGGCGGAATTCCCTACTTGAAGGAGCCCAAGGCCTCACCTTCAACATTAAACAAAGGCCCCATACTCAAGCAACTCGTTGGCTACTATGAATGCATACAGTGGATGCCTGCCTGGAGCCTCCAGACCTTTGAAGATATGATAGAGGTTACCTTTTGGACAAGCTATAAAACTTTCCAGTGATCTCCCCAGGTACCCAAAATCGTGGTATGATTTTGTCCGCACCACCTACTCTCTCTAATACCGCCGCTGAGCTTTCTTGCCAATTTCGAGGATGGATCTGAACTAGGGAGGGGGGTATGTTAACCACAATGGTTAACATTACTACTCAAAGCATGGTTACACTTCATATAATTTATTATTATGTAAAACCGCGCGCTTAGCACTTCATGTAAAAAGATATGGGATGACCAATCTTACAATATGTATAACGCCGGCCATGAGCAACAAAGCCTAGGTGTACATAGAGCTAGAGAACTAGTTTTAGACCTTCAATTGTTAATGAGCGACTGACCATTGTAAAAGAGAGCTCATGTATACAAGTGACTTATGAAATATGAAAACGATACAATCCCATTGTCACAATTGAGTCTTCTTCTTCTCCCTTCTTGCTCTCTTGTGGCTATGGTGGTAAGCTTGTGTGGTAATGCGTGCTTGCTTGCTTGATTGTGAGTGTGTGCTTGTAGGTGAGGATTCCTTCCTTCCCCTTTCTTCTCCTTCTTGTGCTCTCTCTTCCTCTCCCTCTTACATATATGATGGAATTGAGATAGGAGTATAGGTCTCCATAGATCCTTCTCTCTCATTTCTCCCTACCTAGCTCAAGGAAATCTCCACTTGGGTGACAAAAGTGGTGGTGGAGTGAGCCCCTAGCGGCTTCATATCAAGGAGTCAACGCATTTAGGGTTGGCTAAGTGCATGTTTTCGAATCGACCCTTGCAACTTCTCTCTTCTCTTCTCTTCTTCCTCTCCCATGCAAGGAGAATGCTCATTTATATAAACATTGTCCAAATAAGCAGAGTGACTGTGAATTTAGGCATTACATGAGAAATGAAATTATCTACATAATGATAAAAATTTCATATATATGTATCTTACGTGGAAATTGCACCTACGAGAGTGGGATCCCTCTTTGAAGACTGGCTATTCTCATTTAATGTGTTGAAATACTTCACAATTGATAAGGATTTGTAGCTTTCCATCAGAGCGTCAGTTTTTGGCATGCCGTCCATATATTATGCAAGTGATGGACATCCAAACATAAACTTTAGATGAGGTTTAAAGAGGGAAGTGTTGTAGGACTTTTCTTGGCACGTTGACATCTGTAGACAACTCTTTAAACTGTGGCTCATTGCATTCAAGACAATGCATTTCATCTTTGTTTTCTTCTTCTATACAAGATACAATTGTTGATGTAAGTATGAATACGCTTGTAATCCGTGCCCAAATCCAATAGCATAGACTTTGCCTCAGATCTTGACTTTGGTAACATGTTATTTTTGGCAATAATCTTGCTGATAGAAATATGCAAAAAAGACACTTAAACCAAGAGAAGAGAGTAGAAAATATATACTCACATATTCAATAATTATAAATAAGAGAAAGGAAAACAAACTCTAGTAGTATGGTCTTGCTGAGTTATTAGTCCATTCATATTGAATTTGTAGATTTAGAATGAGCAGTCTTGTAGAAAGCCTTAAGAGGTGTGTGCAAGAGAGGGAGAGGATTGTGAGCAAGTGTGTGTGTGTGTGTGTGTGTGTGTGAGAGAGAGAGAGAGAGTATTACAGGCTACATCACGTATAAAATAATATATGATTGAAACAGTATTATATTATAAGGAATTCACTTAAATAATGTCAATTTTAGCAACAAGAAATTGTCCCTAAGCAACATATGAAGTGTTGCTAGGAAATTCATTATTTGACATGTTAGATACAATATTCTTACTGATACTTTAAATGGGGCCCATAGTGTCCTTCATCTGTCTCTAAGGCCCTCGTAACCTTATAGTGAAATCTAGATGTAAAAATTGCACATAGGAGGGTGTAGTAGTGCCCTATTTACCCCTTGACCAATCGAAGAGATTCATGAGCAGGTTCATGAGCTTGCATAAGATCTTTGGTGTGAACAAAGTCACAAAGCTTACGAGCCTCATCATTCATGACTCAATAAATATGTCATTCTATGCTTCTTCCTCATACCAAATAGTAACATATATTAAAAAAACAAGGAAAACACTCCAAAATCAAGTGCCTGCCATGTATGTGCATTGCCACATGCCATACAATTATGTAACAATTCGTTATCCTTGTACTTTCATTTATAAAAGTGCTCATCAAAATGAGGAAATGGTACATTCTCCATGCTTATAAGTTTAAGGGAGAACTTATGCCAGCTCCCTACCATACCTTTTGTATGGTCTTTTTCTTTTCCTTTTTCCCACTCACACACATAGCACATAAGACGCATTGTCATATAGTGAAAACAAATAACTATATTAATGCAAAAGGATTCTATGAGAACTTGTTTCATCTCATTCTTGACAAAATTTCTTGAAATTTTAATACACATCTCTCTCTCTCTCTCTCTCTCTCTCTCTCTCTCTCTCTCTCTCTCTCTCTCTCTCTCCACCTATAATAAAATAATGTATTTATTTCTTAATTATAAATAATTATTATACATTTATAAAATATTGTATAACTTTTCTCTCTCTCTCTCTCTCTCTCTCTCTCTCTCCACCTATAATAAAATAATGTATTTATTTCTTGATTATAAATAATTATTATACATTTATATTATAAAATATTGTATAACTTCTCTCTCTCTCTCTCTCTCTCTCTCTCTCTCTCTCTCTCTCTCTCTCACACACACACACACACACACAATAGAATCATGTACGATGGTGGTTGATGATATCATGCCGGTTTCAGAATTGCACACTTAAATAAATGGAATTTTTTTCTTTTTTTTAAAGTTTTTTTTTGTTTTTGTTTATCATTTTATTTTTATTTGTTTTGTTTTTATTTTTATTTTTGGATCACGTAAGTTTAGATGAACTTGGCTCATACGGGTTTAGTGAACATGTTATGTCTAGGTAGGCTCATGTCACATCTAGTTGGTCTCACATTACAATTAGTAAGTATCACATCACATCAAATTGTTACTACTTGCTTAGTTACTTCCTTAGTTCGTGCGGGTTTGCTAAGCTAGGCTCATATGGTTTTGACTTATTATTCGTGCACTCACACGTATTTGGTGATGTAGGCTCATGCAGGTGGACTCACATCACATTTGGTAGGCTCGTCATGTATGGTTAGGCTCACACAATTTTAGTGAGCTAGGCTCACATGGTTCATGTTCATTTAGGACCATTTGATTTGGTAATAGAGATGCAAAGGTAGTAAGAAATAATTTGAAGAAGATTGGGTGCCTTGAAAGAGCATGGCCATTTGAGGATGAGAATGAGAATGTTGTCATACCAAAGGAACTGTGGATATTGACAAGGAAGGAGCAAGCAAGTGTGAAGACTCAAATTGCATATTTTCTTACACCTACGAGAGTGATGCATTCATTAAATGGCACCTTTATCAAAAGAAGAAAGGAGAACCATAATTGTATGGTATTTCTCTATTCATTATCTCTTTATCTTTACCCTAATCTTCATATACTAATGAGAGATCTTATGCATTTTCTCTATGTATAGTTTATTCTTCTAGTTGTTGTTAGCAGTTTTGGAGAGGACAAAGTGTGGGAGGCCATCTACAAGATGGGAGTAGTGGGCAAAGTATGGATATTCACTAATTTTACATGACATAACTCTAATTATCTTAATGTCATTTAGATTCATTTTACGTG
The DNA here is from genome assembly GCF_041138505.1 of Cibotium barometz. Lineage (NCBI taxonomy): Eukaryota > Viridiplantae > Streptophyta > Polypodiopsida > Cyatheales > Cibotiaceae > Cibotium > Cibotium barometz. Next base: position 48,556,943 of record NC_141076.1, read on the forward strand.
AGATCACTCTAACTGTCTTAATGTCATTTTTATTTTTTACTCATTTCTCTAAGGTTGTATAATTTCATTGTAGATGGATATCTTCTAAGGAGATAAAGTCCATGCTCGATTGAGATGGATTGTCTCAATGTAATAGCAATAGTATGTATAATTAAGGAAAAATTTCCTCTATCTATACTTACTAGTCATGTTGTGGTGCATGGTTGAAGTGACACTTTGTGGTGTTATTCATATCCTATGGATGTTCTTACTTGAAAGGTTCATGAAAACCCTTAAGGACTTTGTGAGAGGAAAATAAATACTAAAAGGAAGCATGGAAGAGGGTTGGTTGTTACAAGAGTCCCTTGTTTACACAAGAAAGGTTTAAAGGAACCATGCGAGCAACAAAAGAAAAGGAAGCCTTGGTAGAGGGTTTTTTGTTTACAAGAGTCCCTTGTTTACATCTCCAAATATCCATCTCAAATAGATCCTACAATGCCACAATTGTGGAGCAATGAGGAAGATGAACTAGTGGTCTCTCATGTACCACAAGGGAAAGGAAGAATCCAAAGGATAAATGAAGCATTGCATAAAAAGATCAATACATTTTGTATTCTCAAAGGTTTAGTCATGGGAAAGTGGATTGAGAGATATGATGATACAAGAAATAGATGCAATGAATAGAGAAAATTTTTTAAGAGAGAAAATAGAAGCTTACACTCTAACCAACAAGCCTTTGAGCCTCTCCAAAATGATTATAACATTGAATAACTTTGTGAAGCGCTAGATCAAGCTTGGAAGGAGGTAAAGATAGTCATGAGTGAAGAGTGGAAGTATGCATGAGGATGTGACTTTCATGTAAGTAATTTTACCTTTCTCCTTTTGTCATAATTGATATGAAGTTTTTACTTTTGTTTGTTGGCAGTACAAAGTGTATAATGTAGTGTGGTTGAAAGGAAGGCACTTTTGCCACTCTATTTGTGTGGATTCTAAGAGAAACATGTACATGATTGTGGTATAATGGTGATGACAAGATAGTCGACTTAGTGGATGGGATACTAATATTATAGCACAAACTAAATTGATGTGAAACTAATGAAAACAATGTCGAGGTTGAATTTAGAACATTCAACTTATTTACCTTAGAACTCTCAAGAAGTATCAAAATGGGTTTTTTGAAAAATCGATTCCATAAAATTTTGGAATAAAACAAGAGACACTTTTGTACTACATCAACATTGTGAACATGTTAGGGTTTTTAAACCATCTAAATCAAGTAAATAATTCAATCAAGGTCTAAATCATATGTCCTTATTAGCTTCCCTTGTTATTTTCACTAGGTTATGATTCATCCCATTGAAACGATCAAAATGGTGGTATTGTATCAAGTAGCTCCTCGATCAAAATGTATCTTTTGAGATCAAGATGTTGAGGAGACAATGGAGGAGTTAGAATTGGACCACCACACATCATCAACCATTCTCAACATGAGAATGACCATGTTCAAGAAAATAAAAATTCATAGTGGAGCACAAGCAAACTTACACCAATACTGATGATGAAACATCCACCGCATAGTGAAATAGAGCGTTTTATAGATATAGATGTTAATGATTTTCAATATTTAATATAGAGTGAATGGCATGTATGGAATTATTACAAGATGATGGAAATTATAAAGAGGATTAATGAAGAGAATTTCATAGTCCTAATCTCATAGATTTTATTATCAATCATGTTTATTTTATGCTTTTTGTGCCATTCATGTTTCACATAATTGGGCTCCTATTTTTTGGGGGTCTTTTCCTTTTTGGTATTCTACTAAACTGTTACAAACTGTTTTATCAAGAGAGGCACAATAAATCAACCACTCTCTCTCTCTCTCTCTCTCTCTCTCTCTTGTAATAGAAGATATATTACCAAAATTACTTTACAAATGGCCACATGTCTGCCATGTAATGTACTAGCTTTCCCTCACTAATTACTCTGAACCATAGGTGTAGCTAGGAGTACCCTCATCCAATATATAGCTCTGTCATTCTCCACCAAGTGAGCTGACCACAAGGAAGAGACTTGCCACAATAGTAGCCCTTTTATATGACCTAAGTGAGCTATAATACCAGCTATAATAACCTCTATGGGCCTGTCTGTCAACGGAGTCCATACGCGAGAAAGGAAATCCCACACCTTCTTTGCCACCGGACATGAAATGAAAAGATGCGAGCATGTTTCCAAGGATGTAGTACAAAACACACAATTACCAGAAGCAATCTACTGCTTTCGCCCCCAACTAGCATGTGCCATAGGAACACCTTCCCTTGATATGGAATCTAGACCACCAACCCTATAAGATTATTTTCTTCCACCAGGCCCTATGTTCCATACCCTATTAGCCTTCTTAGTAATCCAACGCTTATCTTCCACCATCATATGGTACACTTGATTTGTTGCACGTTGGACAATGTCCTGAGGCTTTCTAAATGTCCAATCTAACCAACGTTGTTGATCCTCCAACTGAGAAATATCACCAAATGGTGTAAGTGTTTCCCTCACCTTCAACCATAACTATACATATCCACGTGGAACCCGAAAATATTGATGGATTTTCTGAAAAGACAATAAGACGTCTCTACGTGGAAACAAAGTATCAAGAGTTCTCACTAGTCCCAGTCAATCCATTCTATTGAATTTTGGCTGCTCAACAAGCTTGTCAGGCCACTCCAGAAGTCGCGAAGTAGCCAACGCCTCACTTGCCATAGAATTCAACTGCAACCATTGATCTGAAGGCTTCCATTTAGTGTGTGCCAACACCTCCTTCCATGAGATCATCAAATGAGAAAGGAGAGGTGAAGCCACCACTCGAACTTGTTGGGAACCATTCACTCACTACATCCCACCATGTACCATCAATCTTGGTATTACCATGCACAAGTGTGACCTCCTCTATGAGGGCCATAGCCATTACCACGCATGGCTCTTGAGATACCCACATATCTTGCAATAAAGCTCATCTCCTAGAGCGACCATATGTAATCTGACATCTAATAAGGCTGTCCCTCCACTCGTCTTCGGAGTAGTAACATGTTCCCAAGAAATCCACGTCTATCTTGGCTTATTTCCTGCTCTTTTCCATAGCATAAATCGAATTGGCTGTTGTATCTGATGCAAATATTTTCTTGTCCATGGCTATAAAGGCAAGAAAAAAGATATCATGGATTGTGCCACTTTGAGCCGAACATGCATAGGCCAACCTCCCCTTTGTATGACCTACCCATTCCATCCCAAACCAAACAAATCGCTCTCGGTACAACATTACCAAACCAACACCCCAACATAAATTACATGGCCTCGAAAGTTTTGTAACGCCTGCAACATAAACTGATGGAAAACATTATGCTCCAAGAAATTCTAGTTAACCTTAAGGGGCGCCTTTCCCAAGAGTGGCCTATAAGCATCCATAGAATGGCTATGCATCTCCAATACCAAAGGGAAAAAATTCGATAAAATATTATTATATTGCAATATCTCTGGCAAAAAAAAATCATGCTAGCAAATATACATTCGGTCCAGACGAGCTCTTGTACCTGCGTACTGTTGAGAGGAATATGTAAAGCCTCTCTCATGCGGGTATAGACCAATCTTGTTTCAAAACTTGATTGGCAAACACATTCTAGCAGAGCCTCTCCAGACCATCCATAATAGAGTGAGGTATAGAAGCATGCTATTAGAAATATGTGATCTAGCATCCATTCTTAGTGTGTTTCCTTAGTGATACCTTAGAGTGGTTTGTTCTAAGGTTAGAAGGCTCAATTAATAGAGAGTAACTGGGTGTAGGTCTAGTAGTTATCTTCCTTTGATTGGGATATCACCTTTTAGGTGAGTCAGGTGAGAAATCATAGGGAGATGGAGAGAATCAAGTAAAGAGAATGTGGGGGAGAGGGAGAGCTTCAAACCCTAGCAAGAAAACACACACGCACACACTAGAGAGAGCAAGACACAAGAGAGACATGGATAGCTGAATTTTCTTCTATCTTCTTCTTCTCTACTTAACCAACATAACATAAAGATAAGAGTACACACTATATGGGTTAGTACTCAACTACTACAACATACTAGGGTCGGGGTCCATAATGTGAACCCAACTAAATGAGCTTGCGCTATAACTATGCCAGTCTCTAGTAATCCAAAATGGCTATCACATAGCCTATCATCCCACTAGCTGCATATCACCCATAATCTCACCAACCATGCCAGCGGTGTAGATGTGGAAGCTATCACCCAGGCGGGTCATCAATGTCCGTCGTCGTAGCATTAGTTGAGCTTGATATCTCAACACTCCCCCTCGAGCTCAACTCCACACACTACACTCCAAGTAACCTCCTAAACCTATGGAGCTTCTCTGTGCCCAATGCCTTTGTGAAGATGTCAGCCACCTGATCCTTTGTGCTGACATATACCATATCTACATCTCCTGCTAGAACCTTCTCCCTCACACAAAGTGCTAATGCACCTCAATGTGCTTCGTTCTAGCATGATATACTGGGTTACTGGCCAACTGTATGCTGGTCATATTGTCACAATATATGATAACTGCCCTCCCATGTCACCAAGTAGCTTCTGAAACCAAGCTACCTCATAAGCTACCATAGCAGCATCCCTGTACTCTGCCTCTGTACTCAACAAGGCAACTGTTGGCTGCTTCTTACTGCTCCAACTCACAGCAGCACTCCCAAATGAGAACATAAAACCACCGATAGATCTCCTATCTGCAATACTACCAGCCCAATCAGTATTTGTGTACCCATGCAACTGTATCTTTGCACGAGCCTCATAGCAAAGTCCATAATCAACTATGGACTTTATGTACCTGAGGATCTGTCGAGCCGCATCCAAATGTGGCTTCCTAGGGGCCTGTAGAAACTGACTCACAAGTCCAGCAACATAGCTCAATTCTGTCCTTGTAATGGTCATGTAGATCAAACTACCCACTATGAGCTTGTATGTAGTGGGGTCCTCCAAAAGCTCACTTGTATCTGCAGAAAGCTTTGTGTTCTGCTCCAATGGCACTAAATAAGCTTATAGCCTGTCATACCATTGCTTATTGGTTACATTTCATTAACATCTAAGTGGTGGCATGTGGTGCTTTAATGGTGTGAGATTGTTTATGTGATGATCTTGTGCATTGCTTGATTCATTCAATAACTAAGCTCACACCATGTCTTTTAACACATGCTCCAACAATTTACATACATTAAAATTGCCCAACACAAAGCCAGGCTTAGCGTTGCACATAAATCATCCCATAACTAATGACATTGTGCAACACCATTAGGCACATACAGCTCCACAAGCCATAATGTTTCATCCATAAAATCCACTTCCACAACAATGAACTGCCCTCGGACATCCTACATAACCAATGATGGCTTAAACTGAGATTTCACTATGATCATGACCCCTGATTGTGTAGTGGGGTGCCCACTCTATAAAACACACATGAATTCCTTGTAATCATATACTTGTCTAACCATGGAATGTTGTTTATGCTCCTCAGCACAAAACATATCCCATTGACCTTGATATTCCATTGACCTTGATATCCCATTGACCTTGAAACACAGTATGCCACATGCGATAATTCTTGGACGGTGAACACACACCTTTTACATTCCAAAGAGCAATCTTCATAATCCATAAAAATAAAAAGCCAATCAATGAGAGGTACCACCATCGGCCTCTCTTTCCTTAAAATAGTCCCGTCTCATGTTCATCTTTCTTACACCACTCACGTTCATACGACAGCCCTTTTCTTATCTATTTTGTTTGTAAGACTATTGCTACTAAGAAACCCCCGATCCACATGTGATAGGTAAACAAAGAAAGTTGTGTAGCATAATCGGTGGCTAAGTACAGATAAGGCGGCATAGCATACATGTGATGGGCCACTATAATTGTTAAAGAGCCTAACATGGCGAGATTAATAGCTAATTGAGCATGCCATGAAGTGGTTAGAATTTCATAAAGACCCTTGTGACACTCACCAGTAAAGGGGCCTTTTATGAGCTTCTAAAATCTCTTTCATACTATGTCCAATACCCCAATCGGTTCTATACATATGACCAGCTTGCACAAGATCCTCAATGCCTTCTCTCTCCATCTTTTCCCATACTCTTCACAGCAAAACATCCACTCGCTCCTTCTCACCTAAAGTACGGGCATCATCACTGGGTCATGTATCCTGTCTCCACTTGACCGCTGGATACTTCTTGTCCTAGGCTAAGACAATAGCCCCTTTTTTATCAAATAGAAAAGGAAAATTTACCTAATTTTCTTTTGTAATTCGAGGTCTCAGATTATACCGAGAGTGTGATACACTGCCTTGGTTATCTTTCTCTCAAGTCCATCTTGTGGCACCATGACAAAATGATGAAGAGGCACCATAACCAACACCCACATTTTGATTACCACTAGAAGTAGCTATGTGGAGAGCGCCTCTCTTTGCCACCATAAGCCAAGGTCTATCTTTTGTATCTTCCAAAACTTGTTTACCTTTATCTACCACTTGCTCACTTTGTTTTTCTACATTATGAAAGGATTCTACTTGTGCCACAAACCGCCATGTTTCCACTCGGGCATTTACCACTTTCGCTATTGGAACCTTGGTAGCCCTAACATGATTTTCCATCACATATGGTTGCAAAATTTGATTAGCTTGTGCAAATCGAAAGTCAAAATCCACCTCATGGTTCTCTTCCTGAGGTGCATCAAGAAGCAAGGTATCCTAAAGGATCCGACTAGCATCCTTCCCTCCATATTCACCTCCGATCAATCTTTGTCTTTTAGCCTAATCTTCAGACTTTGGCTCGACTCTGGCTCGGCCCTCCACCCTCAAACTTCTCTGCATCTTTTGTTGAGACATGTGCCTCTACAAAATCCATATCTATGGTTCCCTGACTCGTTTCCTCTACAAAATCCATATCTATGGTTCCCTGACTCATTTCCACTGCTCAACACCAAAAATTAATGCTTCCACCAGAAGAAGGATAAGAATTCCGTTCCAACCCTGCAAAACAAAGAGGAGAAGATCTCTCTCTCTCTCTCTCTCTCTCTCTCTCTCTCTCTCTCTCTCTCTCTCTCTCTCTCTCTTTGTTTGGATGAATACATGGATTAGAAGAGGCAACATGAATATCTTTATCTTATTAAAGGGTATCAAACAAGTAGCACACGTAGGCCTACACACAGCAAAAAAGAGTCTCTCTATCTCTTTTATTCATGAGGTCTTATTCCATTCCTAGTCATACACAAGAATTTCACTCGGCTACACACACACACACACATACACACACCCCATACTATTCACCACAAACACACCTGAGTACAACAAGGGTGTACCACCCTTCCAAATATTGGCCACTTTGTAGGTAGTGAAGCCATGGGATGAACCCCACAAGTTAGTTGCTTGGTTGATTGGAGTGAACACCCTACACATCTTCCGGGTAGAATTGGGTGTTGCAAGTTGTCCCACGATCTTTGATATCCATGGCACCCATCATTCCTGATCTAAAGTGTGAGCTTGAAGGGAAATCATTACACATTGTTGTTGCCTCACAGGATCATTGAAGAAGAGGGTGGAAGTAAGTACCATGACGATTGAATGATGGTGGCCTTGAAAAGATGCAGGGGAGAAGAGAGCTTGAGCTCTTGCAAGCACACACACACTCACAAAACCCTAAAAGAGAACACACAAGGTGAGAGGCTAGAAATCTTCTTCTTCTTCACACACCATATACAAGGATAAGAGTACACACAATATGAAAAGGTACTCAACCAAATACATATTAGGGTTCTCTATAGTGTGAACCCAACTAAATGAGCTTGCGCTATAACTATGCCAGTCTCTAGAATGGCTGTCACAGAGCCTGTCATCCCACTAGCCGCATATCACCCATGATCTCACCAACCATACCAGTGGTGTAAGTGTGGGGCCTATCCCCCAGGCGGGTCATCAGTGTCCACCGCCTCACTAGATGAGCTCGATATCTCAACACTCCCCTTTGAGCTCAACTCCATCTCATGTACACCAAGCGAAGCCCTGAATCTGTGGAGCTTCTCTGTACCCAATGCTTTGGTGAAGATGTCAGTAACCTAATCCTGTGTGCTGACATAAACAAGGTCAACGTCTCCTACCAAGACCTTCTCTCTCACAAAATGGTTAGTGGACCTCTATATGCTTCGTGCGAGCATAAAAAACTGGGTTCCTAGCCAACTGTATACTGCTGATGTTGTCACAGAAAATGACAACTTGTCTATCCACTGATAGACCCAAATCTGCAAAGTAGCTTTCTCAACCAAGCTACCTCACATGCTGCCATAGCAGCACCTTTGTACTCGGCCTCTGTATACTGGATAGAGCAACCGTAGGCTGCTTCTTGCTGCTGCAAGTCACAGCAGCACTCCCAAAGAAAACATGAAGCCACTAGTAGATCTTCTATTTGAGATACTACCAGCCCAATCAGCATCTGTGTACCCATGTACACATATCTCTGTCCTAGTTTCATAAAATAGTCCACAATGCAAAGTAGACCTCACATACCTCAGTATGCATCTCAATGCATCCAAATGTGGCTTCCGAGGAACCTGCATAAACTGACTCACCAGCCCAACAACATAGCTCAAATTGGGCCTGGTGATCGTCATGTAGATCAAGCTTCCTACTATGCGCCTATACAAAGTAGGATCCTCCAAAATCTCTCCTGAATCTGCACTCAGCTTACCATTCTGATCCAATGGCACTGAGATAGGCTTACAGCCTGTCATACCATACTTGGACAACATGTCCAAGCCATACTATCTCTACAGTAATCCAATACCATGTGGTGACCTAATCACCTCAATGCCCAAGAAATATCTGAGCTCCCCTAGATCTTTCATCTCAAACTTCTGTCTAAGCAAGATCTTTACATCAAAGATCTCTGCATCATGGTCCCCCGTAATGAAAAGGTCATCTACATAGATGACAACAAGCACAACCCCTCTATCACTGTGTCTCACATACAGCGAGAAATCTGCATTGGCTACATGAAAGCCAATAGTGACAAGATATTCAAAAATGTTGTCAGACCATGCTCTTGGTGCTTGTTTTAAGCCATACAAGGCCGCCTTCAACGTGCAAACATGCTCGGGGTGACTCACATCCTCATAACCAGGTGGCTGCAACATATACACCTCTTCTTGCAAATCCCCATGCAAGAATGCATTCTTTACATCCATCTGATGTAAAGACCATTGCTTTGACGCAGCCACTGCTATCACAACTCTCACTGTTGCCATCTTGGCAACTGGGCTGAAAGTTTCCTCATAATCAATGCCATATGTCTGCGCATATCCTTTTGCTACCAATCTAGCCTTGTACCTGCTTATGCTTCCATCACTGTTATGTTTTACTTTGTATACCCACTTGCATCCCAATGGCTTTCTTGCCTTCAGGCAGTTGCACTAAATCCCAAGTCTCATTTCCATATAGTGCATCCATCTCCTCATCCATAGCTTTCTCCCAACACACATTTCCAACAGCCTCATCGATTCATGTGGGCTCTACAACATGTACAACTTTTGCCATGTATGCATAGTGATGTGCCACATAACCATCATAGGTAAACCTCTACACAGGATTCTTCACTCTCCCAGATCTTCGCAGCTTTGCATTCATGGCTTCCATAGCCTTCTTTACACCAGGTGTTCTCATAGCTGGTATCCCAAGATCCTCATCAAGGCTCATCTCTAAGCCACTAGGCTCTCCATCAACATGAGAATGCCCTGCAGAAATGTCAGGCATACTAAGGGACTCAATGACTTTCTCTTTGCCTTTATTTGATGTACTAATCATATCTGCAGGACTGGTATTATGACGCAGCCTGGCACTCCATGGTCTATCAACTGAACCACTAGATGAGGACTCTCTTGGTCCACTCAAAGACTGTGATTGCTGACTTGCATTCTGTGCAACCACATTTCCACTCACATCAGCCCCAACAGCTTCTTTTTCTCAGCAGCATACCAGCTGCTCATCTCATCAAAAACAACATCCTTGCTTACCCTCAACTCACGTGTAGCAGGGTTATAACACCTGTATCCCTTTTGTTCAGGGGAATACCCAATAAACACACATTTTTTAGCTTTTGGATCTAGCTTAGTTCTCAGCTCATCTGGCACATGCACATATGCAATGCATCCAAAGACTTTCAGATGAGACAAATCAGGTTTTCTACCAGTAAACCTCTCCTCTGGAGTTACATCATGTATGGTTGCAGTTGGAGTCCTATTCATGATGTAAATTGTTGTAGAAACAGCCTCAGCCCAATAGCTATGCGGCATATTCTTCTCTCCTATCAATGCTCACGCAATCTTAGCAATGTGCCTGTTTTTCCGCTCAGCAACTCCATTTTGCTGTGGAGTGTATCTGCATGTAAACTGTCTCCGAATACCATTTTTCTTTAAAAATTCAAAGAACTCATTGGAGAAGTACTCTCCCCCTCCATCTGACCTTAGGCACTTTACATATTTCCCTGTTTGCTTTTCAACCATAACTCTGAAATTCTGAAAATGAGTGAACACCTCACCCTTCTCCTTCATGAAGTATACCCGCACTTTCCTTGTGTGGTCATCAATAAATGTCACATAATACCTGTAGCCTCCCATAGACATGGTCTTCGTAGGACCCCATACATCTGAATGCACAACATCTAGTGCATTTCTGCTCACATTTCTATCACGTGGAAATACATGCTTTGTTTGCTTTCCAAATTGGCATGCTTTACATATTTTCTAAAATACCTTCAACTTAAAACTTTGGCAGCCCTGTCACAATTCCTTTAGTCTGCATAGACTTCATTCTCTGTACATTCACATGTCCAATTCTTTTATGCCAAATGTCTGTGTCTGTAACAATTCCTAAATCATTTGCAAACATCGCAGCACTCACTTCAGGCATGTTTACATTCAATGTAAAAATTCTGCCCACTCTGTTGCCTTTTGCAACCAACCCGCACTTGTCTTTAAAGTCTTCAACATAATAACCATCAGGGTTAAACCGAACCTGCAAACCTTGCTCAATCATCTGGCCAACTGAAACCAGATTCTTTGTTATGTTTGGAACATGAAGTACATTTGCAAGGTACTTCACTTTGCCATCCTGCTGCATAGACAATGGCGCATCTCCAACATGGGCAATTGGATGAGCAGTGTCATCCCCTGTTTCCACAAAACCTGGTCTTTCAAGGTTTTTCATCTCCTTGAACCACTCCCCATGACTTGTCATGTGGTTCGAAGCACCTAAATCAACGTACCATACATCACCTTTATGTGCTGCTTCAACATTTTCAGACATGGCATTAATAACATGCTGCATAACAAACAACCTTTCATTATCCTCATTGTTTCTGCTCTCGAGGATGCATAGTTGTTTTGCTGCAATTTCCCATTTTGCATGTCAGCCTGCTTCTTATAACAATCTGCCTGCACATGTCACAATAAAAGCATCCACGTGTGTATCATTATACTACCTTTGCCAATTTCCACGACCTCTTTGACTCCCCCTGCCTCTGAATTGGCCTCTTCCACCTGCGTGTTGTTGTTGTTGTGACTTCTGGGACTGTTGTTGTTGCTGCTTTCTGCTGGTGGCCATAACTCTGATTACCTGTTCGGCCACCTCCTTGGCCACGTCCACGGCCTCCTCTACCTCGTCCTTTCCTGAACTTGTGTAGAAGGCCTGTTGCTCTAAACTATTTTTGTTTTGTGAAGACTGTTGGTCTTCACCCAAGCTTTTCTCTTCTATAATCAACATAGACACCAAATTTGTGAAATTGAAAAAACTCGGGTGAAGACTGTTGGTCTTCACCCAAGCTTTTCTCTTCTATAATCAACAGACACCAAATTTGTGAAATTGAAAATGTTTTCCCGAGTCTGAATAGACGTCTTGAACGCCTTGTATTGTGGCCTGAGACCACATAGACAGACTTCCACCTTATCATCTCATCATCTACTGAAACGCCAATAGATGCAAGGGATTTCACAATACCCTTGATCTTCAATTCATAGTCATTCACAAACATACTCTTTTTCTCCACAGTGTGAAGTTCATTCTTCAACTGTATCTTTCGTGCCTTGGTATTCATTTCATAGAGTTTTACCAAGGTGTCCCACACCAAGGTGGCATCCTGTATGTGCCCAATCATGGTGTCCTGTATACTGATAGAGAGCCAATACAACTAGGTTGACCTTCAAAATATATATGTTTATATGTAAAATTTAGAGAAATTTTTAACAAAAAAATGTGATTTATGACCACTTAAATACATGAAATTAATTTAAGAATAATGAGCCAACCTCTATTGAGAGGAATTGTCAATGAGAACCGACTATAGAGCGTCTCGTTTACATAGTGAGTACATGCATATATACGTACGTCATATGCCACACATGATAATAGATCAATGATAATGTGATGAGAGAGTGAGAAAAACTACAAGACAATGCTTCCATACACGCGTTCGATACATGCGATAAGTTACGGGCGCGTGTATGGTCGCGCATGTATATGAGTAAAATCGGGCACGTATATATGGGCATTTAAATTTGCATGTATACTGAGTTCATAAACGCGTGTAACAGAGCGTGTATATACGCGTAAACACTGTGTTTTAGACGCAGATATACACGCTTTATTACATGCGATAGCAGAGAAAAACTCCATAGCAGAGAGCAAATATTATTTAAGAAAAACTCCATACCTTTTAAAAAATAAAAACCATCTTCTTTAAACCATCTCATAGTACATTACAATATATATCATTACACAATCCCACTACATGCATTTACAACAATATATATTCAAAAATAAATCATGAGATGATAATTAAAAGACAACATATACAATAGAATTGTCATCAATTTAGAATGATACAATGATGGATTGGTTAGGATTCGATCTCATCTTCAATAAGATCCATCCTTGCCAAACGATCAACATCAATATCCATTTGATCAATTTGTAAGGCTATGATTAAATTTATTCCACTATCGATATTCTATCCACATCTATAATGGTACCGATGCCCTGATCATCCTCATCAACATCACCATCATCATCAATGGTAGGGTCATCCTCATGATCATGAGAAATGGCACGCTCATCCTCATTATCATGATCATCTCTTATTTCTTGATCATCGATCACAATATCTTCATTGGCATGTTCAACATCATCTTCATTGCAGCCTGCTACATCCTCCATATGCTCCATATCAGTGAATGTATTGTACATCACTTTGGAACGTTTTAATTCACCAACACAACTAGCCACACGCTGTATGCGATGCTTTTAAAACCAAATGGATTCACTCCATCCATACCTAGGCCAAGTCTCAAGTTTTTGGGCTCTGTTTTGAAGCTGGGCCACTCATCTTCAATACCAGGAGTGTCTACGGGAATTCCCCACATGCCATCATCCGATCGATGTGAGGGTGAGGAATGCCATGACATGAGCTCTGCTATGGATTTGCACACTTGAACATGTGTTTGATGCGAGGAATTATAGGAAAGTGTCGCAAGACTTTACGAGGTACATCAAAACTCTTCACATCTATTCTATACCTTGCTTCACCACAAGTGGGACAATGTTGAGTCTCCTTATGCGCCCCACGAAAGAGAATGCAATCATTGACGCATGCATGTATGCGGTCATAATCCAATCCTCCAAGAGATGTCACATAGCGCCTCGCTATGTCTCTTGATGAGGTGGGTAGTCTATTCCCCTTTGGAAGCATGTTTGATAATAGCCCGCATCCAATATCATCAATTCAAGATTAAAACACATTGAGCTTTATTCATTGCGAAACCCTTAATCACTAATTCAAATTTGCAAGTTAGAATGCTTACTTCAATAATGCGTCAAGACTTGCATTGCTCCATCCATAAACTGTTTGTTGTAGATTGAGTAATTCAAGTGAAGCACGTAAAATAGAGAATGTGCACCCTTCAAATACCGGTGTCAATGAAGCCTTGTAAAGATGCTCTTGATCAGTTTCATCGTCGTCCATACCTTTGGGATCATCCCTAAAAAGATGCCGCACCATATCATCAAACACTTCCTCTTCCATGACTTCGTGGGGTGCAGGGTTATTGTCATCCCTTTCCCACTCATCTTTGACAATAGATCCCAAAGCTCCAGCATCATCTCGTCAACGCTTTGCATGCTCTCGCCGAGCGTAGGGCACCATGTTAGGGTGTGGTACTGCATCCTACTCTAATTAGAGTATATATATTAACAACTCCATTGATTTGGACACCATGAGTCATTTGGATACTATCAATTTACATCTACTCACGTCTAAACCTATTTGATTCCATTCTCCATACATGGAGATGTGATTCAAGGTAATTCGACACGCTCGTACAATACATCCTTGACATCGATTATACATACACTTGATCCTTTGTCCCAACCACACATCGCGATTACGGTGACGCATTGTCTCATCTTCACCAGAACTGCTTGAGGAGGTTGATGTACAAAAGAGCAAATACATAATCATAATCAGTTTTTAATCAAAGTATAAAAAGTCTCTGTATCACGTGTATAACCTTGTGTATCTACGCGTTTACCCTGTGTCAAAACGCATGTATTTGCGCTGCAATGTTACCATACACGCGATTATACACGCGATCATACACGCAGCGGTCAATGTCATACTTAAAACAAAAGCCGCCTCCTACTCCAAAACCCTATCGCTTTCTTCAATTTCATCTTCTTCGTCGCCACCAAATCTTCACAAGTGCAAGGAGCTTGCAAGCAGGTGGAAGGAGCATACACACGGGTGCACACAAAAGCCAGAAAGGAGACTCACTTGTCAAGAGGTGAGTCAGTTGGTCCTGTCTCTTCCCTTCCTTTTCTTTATGCAAGTGTCTCTGTCCTTTCTTCTCTTTCTTGCAAGTGTCCCTTTTCTTTATGCAAGTGTCCTTTTCTTTATGCGAAAGTGACGTTGGTCGGTAGGCGGCCTTTTTTCGGCACTTTTTTTCGCAGAGTCACATGTATAACCGCGTGTATGCCATCATGTACTCTGCTAGATAATTTTTTCACGCAGAGATACACGCGATCCTGGACGGGATTTTACACACTCATTTACACGCGACTTCATGATGCATGATACACTTCATGATACATGATGCATACAAATGAATTCTTTTTGCAGATTCTTCATGGATCCAGGTTCTTCATTCGATCCATTTGCGTACGGCACTTGGATGATGAAGATGCTAAATCATTTTGGGTGCCACCCTGGCCCAGTTGAGCTTAAAGAGTATATGTATGCCCATCCTCCTCCTAGATTCCCTGGTATAGTCACTCCGCTCCCGAGTGCCCATGTCACTCCACAACCTTCTGTGCCTGCGAGTCTGGCGAGGAGACATACCCCTTCCCAGACACACTCACGCACCCCCTCCCAGGCACCGTCACATCAGGGCTCACAACCACCATCACATACTCCCTCACAGCCACCGTCACGCTCAGTGTCACGTCCACAGTCACGTACACAATCCCCCAATCGTGACTCCACCCGCAGTACAGAGAAGACCAGACGCCGCAGTAGGGAGAGCAGACGCCGTAGTAGGGAGAGTGGGAGTGGAGGATGGGGAGGATGCGGCGGATGCTTTGGTGGGGGAGGTGGTATTCTTCGCGATGAGAGAGGAGATAGAGGGAGAAGAGTTGGAGGAGACAGTAAGGATGAGGAGGTGGTGAGAGAGGTAGAGGGAGAGATATATTATGGTGTGACAGATAGGGGTGGGATAGTGATGGATGCGAGGGGGAAAGAGGTAATGGAATACATGCGTGGGGTAGTATCAAACTTGTATAGAAATTATTTTATTAAATTTAAAGATCAAAATAGCCGATTAGTTGGGGAGGTAATAGATGCTGTACATAGTCGGTACCCCAATCCCCCACATGCGACATTCTCGGATGTATGGGGAAGGACGCGAATAAGGGAGATCTTAAGTAATAAAAGATCTCACCTTAAGAAACTCACGTATGATGATCGAGTAAATCAAGCTGCGGGTGGCTATCCTGCCAAGAAACCTGCCACTGCCCACAAACGTGAGTTGAAGGAGGCAAAGAAACGAGCAGAGGGTGGCGTGAAGAGCAGGCAGCATGTGGAGGTACGACGGATCCAGATGGAGACCATTGGATCTTCGCATTTCGGATCTGGAGGCGTTGAGTCGTGGGAGGCAGAGTTCGTACGTATCTTGCCACCTTATTTGATTTTTTACTTAATTCATTGATGCGCTGATTGTTTTAATCTTACAAATTGTGTTGATTATGTTACACAGCGAGACGGGTTATGGGGAGGAAGCCCACAGCCCACGAGACTACGTATGCTCGTCGGCATAGCAGACATGACACATGAGCCCTCTTCAGCACCGAGGGACGTATTACGGACGAGTAGTTTGAGATGGCCATGAGACCGTGCGGTCAACAGGTACTTGAAAACTCTAAACGAATGATTTTGGTTTATTAAAATTTGAATTACATATATATATACTTATATATGATATATTACTTGAACAGGCACAAGCTACTGCTGTTGTACTTGCTGATGCTCCTCGTTGATGATCCACCCCCCGCCGCTGCTCCTGCTCCTGCTCCTGCTGGACATGAACGACAGGGTGAGCACTACTCTTCGAACATGTATACCGATGTGAGCTCATCTGATCCTGGAGGGAGCAGCTCGTCATCATCTGAGTCTGAGTAGTACTCAGACTTATAGTATCACATCCGTATTGAGGATGTGGTTGTATATATATTTTTGTAACTGAAGCCATGGGCTTTTTTAGACAAACTAATTTGATTTTGTATATATTTGTTTATATTGAAGCCATGGGCTACTTCGACATATGGACTCCCTTGTATATATGTTTTTACATAATGAAAGCCATGGGCGTTTTTCCCTCTACTTTCATTTATAAAAATGCCTATCCAAACAAGGAAACAGCACATTCTCCATGCTTATAAGTTTAAGGGAGCACTTACACCAACTCCTTACCATACCTTATGCATGATCTTTTTCTTTTCCTAATTTTTCCCACTCACACACACATCACATAAGAAGTATTGTCATAGTCAAAACAAATAACTATATTAATGCATCAATGTAGAAGGATGCTATGAGAACTTGTTTTATCTCATTCTTGACAATAATTAGTGAAACTCATTCTTGTTTTATCTCATTCTTGACAATAATTAGTGAAACTCTAATACATGCATCTCTCTCTCTCTCTCTCTCTCTCTCTCTCTCTCTCAAAAATAAAATAATGTATTTATTTCTTGATTATAAATAATTATTGTGCATATATATTATAAAATATAGTTTAGCTTCTCCCTCTCTCTCTCTCTCTCTCTCTCTCTCTCGTGTATATGAGCAATCAGAATCGAATTTTCATACTTTGCTCTTACTCTCAAACATCTACACCTCTCTCTTGTACATTTACACCAAAAATCTTATGCGTTGCTACCTAAACATTTTAGTTCATTCTTTATGTACTACAAAAGTATATAGAGGCATTCATGTGTAGCATGATCTAATGATACACACGTGAGGAGAAACGTGTTAGTGTTGAAGGATGGTTATATTGAGTTGGTTGGAAAGAAGATTACACATGTGGTAGCTCAAGAGGCCCCCCCCTCTCTCTCTCTTGATAGTCAACAAAGTCATCGTCTTGGAAGCATGGTCTACAGCACAAGCTAGAGGATTCTGGCCTACGCTTATTGTGGTGGCTGGGAAGGTTTAATGGGGGAGGCTCTGTGTAAAGGTGTTGATCGCTTGAGGGCAAGCTTAACATTGAGAAGTTAACAGTAGTATCACTGGGAGAATCAGGAATTGTGGGTTGCAAGGTGCAGCTCTCATGATCATTGTCAGCTGCATCACTGGCCGAGGGTTCTATGATCACTCTCTTGCGTTCAGCTCTTAGCGTAGGGGATAGCCATGGCGAGAGAGACAACGACGCAGATGGCCTCGGTGAAGAGATGGGAGAAGATCCGCTGCTCCTGCAGCAGAACAATCAAAAATTCAGAAAAAGGAGGAGCAAAATCACAAACATATGTGGTATTGGATCCGTCTTTAATTGCATTGCAAAAGCAAAGGATATGTGTTATTGGATCGACCCTAATTAGTTATCATTTCTGCACAGCCAATGGATCATCCAAACCTGTCCATGATTAATTGATCTTGCAGGGTTTTGATCTATTACTTAACATTGCGTCGCAAAAGCAAAGAGTAGGTGGGATTAATCAAACCTGGTATTTGCAGCGTCTGGCTCATGTGTTGCAGCATTGCTTAAATTTGTGACTGATGATTCAGCTTGCGGATTAATCATCGTCTGCAAATTAGAGTTGTTTAACTGGGCGCTAATACTGGGTGGAGAAGACGAAGATAGCGGGGATTCTTCCACCATCATTACTACAAAACCAGGTGATTGATCTTCTTTTCGAGCTGCGCCATTAAACAAATCAAGGCAAAAACATTGATAATTCATGTGCGAGCTCTGTCTGCCGGTAGAGAATTGTTTGTCTAGCTGGGGAGCCGCAGCATCAATATTAAGCTCGTGATTATCCATAACTGCACCATAATTAAGCTCTTGCTCATTGTGAGAATAGGTATCATTCAGCTCAGCTTCATTGGAAGCACTGCTGCGCAAGTGGGTTAATGAAGAAATTTGCTTAACCTTCTTTTTCTTCTCCTTCGGCGATGGTGATTTGATGCTGTCGGTCTGATTATAAATGAAGCCCTTCAGCCAGGATTTGATGTAAGATGGGGAAAATGTGGGCGACTCTGATCTTGCCGGAGATGCGAAAGGAGAGACAGAAATGGACGTGGGTTCCCTCCGGAGATCGGATTCCGGTGGCGTGGGATGGAAAAGAACATCGTCGGTGCTGGAGAATTGCTGCCGGAGGGATTGCGGGCTGCCATCCGGCACTGCCACGCATCCCCGGCCGAAGTTGTTCCATTTTTTTCTGTGCAGTGTGCGAGCCCAGACTTCCGACTCGCGGGACGTAACTGGGCGTCGGAATTTGCTGCCGGGAAGCAGCGACTGCAGGGCGGAAAAGCACTGTGTCGGAGAATATGGGGTTTCGGAGCAATTGCGGCTCTCCGGCGGCTCAAATATTCCGGCGCTCGCCCTTTGGAGAAAGGCGAGATTGCGCGAAAGAGTCTCGTCGTCTGGCAGCGGACACCTACCTTGCTGCCCATCGTCGGTAGAAACCGGGACCCCCCCGTCAATTTCCGCAGTTGCAGCGGCATTGAATTCGGTCGAGCTGTAGACGAACTCAGGCGCCGCGAATTGCCGCCGTCCAGCGTCTGGGGGGCTCTCTCCCTCCGACACGATGACCATGTCGTGGGAGAAGCTGCACATCAGAGGATCAGCCAGATCGACGCTGATCGCTGCCGATCCCGTGCCGGAACGTCCAGCTGCCGGAGCCTCCCGTCCGCCGGACCCAGCTGCCGTCAAGAGCGAAATCGCAATATTACAACGGAACTCCGCCGCCGGATTGCTCTCCCTGCAAGCCCTAGCGAGATCCAGCGCCGTAAATCCTTGATCATCCGCCTCATTAACGCTAATCCCCGGCGCCTGAAGAAGCAATGCCACCAACTTGTCGTCTATTTTGGCAGATGTTACCGACAGGTGCAGCGCCGTTTGCCCTTGATTAGTCCTCCAATTAACATAATCCGGCACAGAAGTATTGCATGCTAATAGCTGCTTAATCACCTCGATTCTGCCCCCCTGCTTCATGATTAATTTGGGCGGAGCTTGCTTAGTGCCCATCACTGCAGAATGCAATGGCGTCTCCCCATTCTTGTTTTTCATGTAGATTGTCTCTTTGCTGAATCTCATCATTTCTATTGCCACTTGTAAGCACCCCCTCCTTGCTGCTGTGTGCAAAGCTGTGTTTTCCTTCACATCCTGCCCACTTATGCTTGATGGGCACAGCTCCAAAATCAGCCTCACTACCTGCATTGCAGTTTACCAACCTGATTAATGAATATGTACCCATCTCCTAATCAAAGCAACAAATTGACATCAAGCAGTGTCCAAATGAGATGGGACCAGTGCTTGCAGAAAACAGCATTTACATGTATTTGTACCGGCTAAAATTAGGAAAAACCGGCCCAAACTCTATCAAGCCTTTAAGATCAAGGGCTAAAATTTCATCAACATGGTTATAATACCTGCATTTTACACTAAAACCACTAGTATCTGGTTGGTGAGCATGTTCCATTCACCAGTTTTGGACTTACTCGCGGGAAAACTCTGAAGTCCTACAGGTATTTCTAAGAGCAGTGCCCCGCGGAGCACTTAGGAGACTTTGTAGATAATTAATAATGGCTGTAAGTCACTGCAAGTAGTGCAAGTTCGGCTGAAAATAGAATGACTTCGGAGGTTAAATGGCGGCTAGCCAATGAGCATGGAGAGAAGTTGTGCTTTAAATGCAGAAGGCAAGTAATATTAGCAATGCAAGTCGTCCGCGGGGCACGACTCTCTTAGTACAAGTATCTTTAGGACAGATTAATGTGCACATTGCAGATTGTAAAAGTGTATAGCCAATGATTTTTTTCCCCATCTCCATTACTCCCCAGAATCCCAGAGAAATCTAAAAAACTGCTAGTCAAGCAAATCGATGCCGGGCGCAGATCATAATTGTTCTAGAAACTATTTTTACCAAGCCTACCATCAATCCTTTTCAACATGGACTGAAGAGGAAGTTGTAATGTTGAACCAGCATTTTGTGCACACCTTAATCAAATCATAACTAAATCTAAAAAATTCTAAGGGGTACCTCTCCTCCTCTCATCAATTTGAGAAGGAGCTTTTGAAAATTGCTAATCATCATTCAACAAAGAGCATTGAATGGAAGCATTACAAACAAATGATCAATGCACATGATTAGTATGCATTACAAGTACTTTATGTTGTATATCACATCATATTACTGATGTCTAGTATTGAACAGTGAAATTCACTATTGGACAGGTGGATCAAAACCTTGATCAAGTGACACTTAAATTGAACTGCAGCCATAAAAATGCATCAATTTAGCATTCGGATTGGCACCTGAGATGAATGTATAGAGATCAAAATAAGGGTACAAATTAATACCTCTAGGTGGCCCCTTCCTGCAGCAGCATGCAGTGCAGTGGAGCCATTGCTATCGCGGAAGGAGAGGACAGTGGCATGTGTGCTGTTGTCTTTCAGCAACTCTCTTACCATCTCCACATTCCCTGCTCTAGCAGCTGCAAGGAGAGCTTTGCTCTGAATAGCTTTATTATTGTAGCTAATGCCCACATAATCCAAACCATTTATTAGACCTTCCTTAGCACCCATAGCCGCATTGTTACCCTCTGATTTCCCATTAACGTAGCTTGCTTTTTTACGCTTAGCCAATGTCAGAATCTGCTGAAAAATGCGGATGTTTTTTCCTCTTGCAGCAGCATAGAGCAGATCAGAGAGCCCAAATTCACCATCTCCCCTGATCAAATCCGGATTAGCACTAATCATCTGGTTTACCAAGGCTTCATCTCCAGCTGCAGCCGCAATGTAGAGCACCCACACGCCATATCCAGCTTCAAAGAGACCATGGTTAATGCGCTTATCATGCTCTATTTGCAGCTGCCCAGGACTATCAGCCAGATGATGATCATTATGGAACTCTCGGAGAAGGTCTTTGACAACTTTTGATCTGCCAATGGCTGCATCAGAGAAGGCATCCTGGTCATCCCATAACTTCTC
Organism: Cibotium barometz; assembly: GCF_041138505.1. Classification (NCBI taxonomy): domain Eukaryota; kingdom Viridiplantae; phylum Streptophyta; class Polypodiopsida; order Cyatheales; family Cibotiaceae; genus Cibotium; species Cibotium barometz. Next base: position 48,578,753 of record NC_141076.1, read on the forward strand.
GAGGCGACACATTCTGCGTTTTGAGGTTAGGTTGTGGAAGAGAGAAGGGTCCATCCTCAAGAGCTCTTTCACCACCTCTGTGTGGCCATTTGCTGCAGCCCAATCTATGGGAGCCACAAACCACCATTGCTCAAATGAGCTCTCCAGCCTCAATGGAAGATTAGCCATGGGTCAATTTGGCTCAATAGCTGTCAGTGCCAAAACCAGAAAAAACTATGCCTCATCATGTGAAGGATCATCGGTGGGAAGAACCATAGGAAACCATGCCTCACCATGCAAATAATCAGGGGAAAACTAAGCCTTCTCTGAACAAAAAGCCATGTCTCACTATGTGAATAATCACTGAAAGCTTTGCCTAATTCCATATGGTAGGTAAGCCATGCCTCACGATGTAAGCAATGATTGCTGTCAATGAAGACTAGAATCTTAGAAAAGTATGCCTCAAGACGCTAAAAATCAATCAAATCTACAAGTAAGACGTAGGGATCATTTCTAGCAGATGAAGGGTATTACATGAGAAGGGATTGAATAGGTCGGCCAATGGAGTGAGTTGTTGCGGTGGGCTAGCAAAATATCCCATCACTCTCTACAGAAAAAAAAAAAAGCGCAGGTGCCAGATGAGTGCACACCTGCGTCGAGCTAAAATCAAGAACGTGCAGGGTGCAAATGCAAGGGGGCTTAATAGAAGTTAATGCACCCACCCTTTACCAAGGGGTAAGGTTGTAACTATAGTTATCATAAGGCACGGGGTAGTGATTTACTGATTGGTAGATGGATGAGGTGGGTGTGTGTGTGTGTGTGTGTGTGTGTGTGTGTGAGAGAGAGAGAGAGAGAGAGAGAGAGGAGGTAGTGATTTGCTTGTCGGTAGATGGATGAGTTGTGTGTGTGTGTGTGTGTGTGTGTGTTTAAGAGAGAGAGAGAGAGAGAGAGAGAGAGAGACGTGAAACCTGTATTAGCCCACAAATACCAATTTGAATTTATGGAATTTTGCTTCTTAGGGCTCGAATTGAAATAATTAACCACTCGCTAATCTCATCAGCTTTAGCCTGATTCTTTTATTCTTAATCCTGTTCTAATCTGACCTATTTTATGGTTCTAAATTGTGTGCATGTCGGCGACCCCCCAAGACGTGCAATAACCCCACGACAATGTGCGGATCATGGCCCGTTTTGAGAAACGAGATCGTGCAGAATTGCGTTGGGCAATGTTGATGTCGAAGAAGATAATTAGCGGGGTTTGACATTTGCAGGAGGTTAATTATGCAATCATTTGCAGGCGGCGTGGGTGGTGGGTTTGAAGGTCTGGATTTATAATTAAGTAAATTGATCGAATTCTTTGCTGTGGTGGTGGTGGTGGTGGTGGTGGGCATTGGAAAAAAGCCGTTGAAGTGCACAGCCAAGGACATCTCATTATGCAATATCTTGCACGCCACCATCTGCCCGTGCAGCAGAGCTTGCTTCCCGTGATTTTGCGCAACCTTCCATCTTGCACAAATCTCTATAAACAGCACTCGCTGTGTGAAAGCTCTTTTCTGCTGTGTGTGTGTGTGTGTGTGCAGGCCTGCGTGTGCTGTTTGTTTGGCACTCTTCATTAAGGTAGAGATATTTATCTAATGCCTCTCCTAACCCATGCAACCCTCCAAGCAGAGAGAGAGAGGGGGAGGTATTACCGTCGGTAGAATGCAACACGAAGGTATATACGACCAACGGTGGGACTTGAACTCAGGTGGATCATGGTCTTTATAAGGGCTCTCGCACTAGCCAATCTGCCCGACTTGTGGGTGGCAGAGAGAGAGAGAGAGAGAGAGAGAGAGAGACAAGAGACGTGGATTATCACAAAGGCATTCCTTTATATAGTAAAGTTGAGTCTATTTAGCAAATCTGGATAAATTTGTTAGACCAGTTTTTTTTAATGATATTTATATTAGAAACTCTTTAGTACTAAATATTACTTATCATATATTTATAGTTTAAAAAAAGTGCATACATATAAAATTTGCTTATTCTATTATAATTTACAAGTTTGAGCATGTCCATCTTCAAGTTAAGTAATTATCTCACACACTCTTTCTTCACTTTATGCTCTCTCTCTCTCTCTCATTAAGATAAAATCATACACACACACACACACACACACACATATACATACATACATACCTCTATATGTCTCTTATTTGTAACCTACCATGTGGCAAGCAAAGGAGAGCCCCACTTGGCAAGAGGAGGAGAGCCCTTCACATAAAGGAGAAATGAGATTTTTTTTAATGAGTCATTTGCTCATTGAATGAGTCTCATGTATATATATATATATAGGAGAGTTTCACATTTTTAAACTTTTTAAAAGGAGCGGTTCTTTTCCACAAGCCTAGATGCATTGGGGCTCACAATTAGTTGTCACCATCGAGTCATTTGCTCTTTGAATGAGTTTCTCGTATATATAAGCACTCACACACACACACATATTAGAGAATTTCTCATTTGCTCATTTGTTTCCCCTAGCATAGATGCATACACACACACACACACACACATATTAGAGAGTTTCTCATTTGCTCATTTGTTTCCCCTAGCATAGATGCATACTCTCTCTCCCTCTCTCCCTCTGCTAGATAGATATATATACCAGATACTCTTTATATAATATAATATGATATATATACATGTGTGTGTGTGTGTGTAAATATATAAACACACAC